>NC_092336.1:189795500-190401000 GCF_046630445.1 Rutidosis leptorrhynchoides
ATAAACGATTTACAACAGTTGATTACATCGCGAGATACTTGACCTCTATATGATACATTTTACAAACATTGCATTCGTTTTTGAAAAGACAATCTTTCATTACATCGAAAGTTGACGGCATGCATACCATTTCATAATATATCTAACTATAATTGACTTAATAATAATCTTGCTGAACTCAACGACTCGAATGCAACATCTTTTGAAATATGTCATGAATGACTCCAAACAATATCTTTAAAATGAGCAAATGCACAGCGGAAGATTTCTTTCGTACCTGAGAATAAACATGCTTTAAAGTGTCAACCAAAAGGTTGGTGAGTTCATTAGTTTAACATAAATAATCATTTCATAATTTTAATAGACCACAAGATTTCATATTTCCATTTCTCATAAACATACGTCCCATGCATAGAGACAAAAATATCATTCATATGGATTGAACACCTGGTAACCGACATTCACAATATGCATATAAGAATATCCCCATCATTCCGGGATCCTCCTTCGGACATGATATAAATTTCGAAGTACTAAAGCATCCGGTACTTTGGATGGGGCTTGTTGGACCCGATAGATCTATCTTTAGAGTTCGCGTCAATTAGGGTGTCTGTTCCCTAATTCTTAGATTACCAGACTTAATAAAAAGGGGCATATTCAGTTTCGATCATTCAACCATAGAACGTAATTTCGATTACTTGTGTCTATTTCGTAAAACAGTTATAAAAGTGCATGTATTCTCAGCCCAAAATATAAAGGGTAAAAAGGTAAATGAAACTCACCATACTGTATTTTGTAGTAAAAATACATATAACGTCATTTAACAAGTGTAGGGTTGGCCTCGGATTCACGAACCTATATCATTTGTATAATTATTAACAGATATAATGATAATTCGAATAAATTTATATATTATTAGTGATTTAATTGTTATTTTAATTATGTGTTTCATTAATAACCTAATTAATTATATTTATTAATATAAAATATTAATATAGTTATGTTAGATGTAGTAAATATAGTTTTATATAACTAATAGTTATTTGTTAAATAATATTGATAATAATAATTAAAAAGTTGTTTTATTTTATAATAATAATAATAATAATAATAATAATAATAATAATAATAATAATAATAATAATAATAATAATAATAATAATAATAATAATAATAATAATAATCTTGATAATCCTATTAATAATACTAATGATAATAATAATAATAATAATAATAATCATAATTTTAATATTTAATGTTAGTCTAATAATAATAATAATAATAATGATATTAATAACAGTAAAGATAATAATAAATAATAGAAAGGCTACCTTAATGCGATAAGCTTAAAAAAAATCGTCCATGCCTAGGCTCGAACCCACGACCTCCCGCTCACTTGTCAACACTCTTAACCATTAAACCATATGTGTTTTTCTGTAACTAAACCACTCTCTAAAACATATAATCCGAAATATCTATATATCTTTTTCTTCAAGTTAACCATCACGTTCCTCACATGAAATCATAATCACACTATCATCTAACATCATTATAATCGTCATCATCATAACAGTCCGTTATCATCATCATTGATATCATTCATCATCATCATCATAATTGTTATCACAGAAACATCAGATAGAAATTTTTAAGTGGTGTTCGGTGTGGGTTTTAATTGAATTGAAAACAAAGATAACCGTACAAGTTTCATCACTTCATTGTGGTTTTGAGTTGAAATAAAAAAAAAAGTATAGCAGAAATAATAAGCAGTCGACTACATATCATCATCTATCTAGTTATGATACTCGTCATCATCATCACAGCATTCATCATAACCGTTATCATCGTCATCAATCATCATTACACATCATCTTTGATATACTCATCAAAGCTCCGTATAATAACCATCATACTTATACTCAATAGAGATCATAAGTAGCAGCAGCAATATTTCGTGAAATTTCCAACAGAAACAAGAATTGTGCAGCCCAAAAATAAATTGATGATGGTTTTCTAATAAAGGCTCAAATTGTCAATCCATATGGATTAGAGAGGCCCAATTGATACGACCCAAAAAGGAATCAAGATGCTGAATAGGTTTAATTAATTTTTAATGCAAGTTAAATGAGGGTTCGTGGATTTGCAACAAAAAGTAACGCAGCAGCAACAATAATATATTACATAAAGCTTCGGTGGGAAACAGCACACACGACTATTGGGTCCTCCATCACCAACTATATTGTCATCATACTACCTTTATTAATTCAAGTGGGATTAATGGTTGTATTGGTTGTCGGCCACAAATGAAAAGGCAAGGTGTAAAGTAGTTTTGAAAAGCTAATATCAAGTGTAGCAGATTCAAATGGAAGTAGAAAGAAAGAACATAACGAGCAGTAGTTAAAGAAGGTGATGTCTTGGTTGTCGGTCATAAATCAAGAAGGAGATGAGGTGACTCGATGGTAATTCAAAAGCGATAAAACACTCACCTAGCAGCGGTTTAGTAATTTGTTTTGAAACAGAAGATAACGCAGTAGTAGCAATAAGAGCCAACGATTAATGGTGATGGTTTTATTGGTGTTCTTCACATATACCTAATCAAGGTGGGTTTGGTGATTTTCAGGGATGGTGGAACCATGACAGTGGGTTTTCTTGTCGAATAGTAGATAGTACAGAAGCAGGTTTAGCAGCTAGTGGGGGTGAAAGGTAATCAAAGGGAGGAAAATGTAAGTATATCAATGCAATATATATATATATATATATATATATATATATATATATATATATATATATATATATATATATATATATATATATATATATATATATATATGATGGTAATATATATATATATATACATATCGATGATGTAGGTGTAATTGTGTGGATCGATTAATAGAAGAACAAGAATGAAACAACATAAGGGTTTCAATGATGATTAAGTGAAGATGATAATCAAATGTGGTGGTGGAAAGTGGAGTGGAGAAGGAAAAGGGTGGAGTGGTGATGGGGTTAAAAAAAATGGTAATGGTTCGATTCATAAAATGGTTGTTTTTGGAGTTTTGATGGTGAAGGTGGTGCATGGTTTGATTGAAATAGGAAAACAAAATATATAGTATCCTTAGATGGCGATTTGTATCTTTGAGGTTGATCAAAGCTCCTAACCAACGACCAAACAATATCAACCAGAGCTTTGTTAATTGTTTTAGTTGTAGACGACGTTAATTGTTTTAGTTGTAGACCAAATCATATGCACAAAAAGGTGAAGTTATACATGTGTTCTTGGTTAGAGAGTATAGAGAAATCAAATAGCAACTTTGAAGGTGGGTTTGTATCTGTGGGTGTCAATGGTGGTTTAAGACTATGGTTTGGATAAAGTAGAGGTGACTATTTTAGCAAAAGAAACATATTATAAAAGATGTTGGTGGGTTTGAATTGAATTCTACCTATCTATATGTTGTTATATATTGATTCGAGATATTAGTAATCACTCAAAAGGAAGATGAGCTGTACTCCACAAACAAAAAGGACATATTAAAATCAAACAAAGAAATGAAAATGTGAGTAGTAACCAGTTAGCAGCCTATATTTTGTTTTTAATCTACCGACAAATTTTCACAGACAGCAATATCGTGGTCCGTTGTTAATTAGTGGCATATAAGATGATTCGGAAAAGTCCAAAATTTTACAGTAATTATCTTTATTTATTTTAGTCATTATCGTATAAAAATTGATCGTTAACTATTTACCATTATTAAATAAAAATTAAATTAAATATTAGCTCCCAACCCCAAGTAAAATATGCTAAGTGTAAACCTTAACAAATAACTCCTAAATATATATTTAATAAGCCTAAAAATTATATAACGCATTTTCGTATCACCGTTTATTTTAAAATTACATAAGTTTAAATTTAACTTGCTTAATATCAATCGGAACATCAAACGAGTATTACAATCATTTAATATTTATTTTTAGTATACCTTATTTATATATAGAGATATATTTTAAATAATAATTATTATAATATCCTATTTTATTTTATTAATTTTTAATAACAACAACATATAATACTTCAAATTATATTTTGAATTATTATTTATATATACATACACACATATCCATATCTATTTACAATTAATTATTCGTGAATCATCGAGAGCAGTCGAATGTCAATTGAATTCACGTAAGCTGTTCCACAAATTTTGAGACTCAATTAATTAGACTTTGCTTATCATGTCGAAACCATATAAGAATAAAGTTTAAATTTGTTCCAAAATTTCCGGGTCGTCACAGTACCTACCCGTTAAAGAAATTTCGTCCCGAAATTTGATTGGGATTGTCATGGCTAACAATAAAAATGTTTTCATGACGAATATGAGTTGATAACTAGAGTTTTATCACCATTGAGTAATACGGATCAAACAATTCGATTATTCTAAGCGTACGAGTGAAGCTATCACAAAAGAGTTAAATGAAGAAATAAAGTTCATCTTAACTTCTGACGTATTCACGGTTGATTTCTAGAATTCAAGGAATTTAAAGAAAATCTTGGAAATCTAAAAGATTTGATTCTTCGGCGAGTAAGGAAATTAAGATCTCTATAATTAAATACGATGATCTGCCTCGATTACTCTGTCTGATATTTCCATTATAAATTAAGCTCTTTTGTTCCATTATTCTCACCATTCTTATACTTTCTTTCTTAATTCTTACATCCAAAAGATTGTGAAAATGCTTAATCCCGTTCTAATCCTTGATATTTTCCTAATTATCATTTCTATCATCCTTCTTTTCGATCTTCCTCCAGAAGAATCTATTTACTTCTACTATTACCTTGGGATGATACTATTCTTAATTATACCGTGTCTTTATAATGCTACTCGTATTAATATTCACGGTTTCTAATCTCCGTGTTGTTATTGGGTTTTATATTTTCTCTTATATTTCGGTGTTCCTGCTTCTGTCTTCTATAATTATTGTCATTCACAGTTAATACTCCCTCCTATTTGCTGTGATTTATACTCCAATTTCTATATCAGAGCTTTGTCCCTTCGTTTCTTCTTCTGGCGATTGGGCATCTCTTGTAATGGTCTAGAATTCGCAGATATAAGTTTCAGAATGAACATTATTAATGTTCTAAATAAGAAGGAACGTAATAGCACGATTTGATTTGTCAAATTACCAGATTCACTGAGAATAGAACTATCAAGAATATACTTTCTTGATATGTTTAGAAGTTAAGCAGAATGACAGAGTTATGTAACATGGCACATGATGATGTTATGATCTGTGAATCATCATGTCCCATTGGAAACTCGGCATGACTTACTGTAATATAATCACGTTGATCAAGTGTCATTATATTATACTAACTCATGCATCAATCTACAACATTACTTCAATATCATTCATATTTTAAGCTCGAAAGTTTACAGAATATAGAAACTAACAGTTTCTATATGATGTAACACTGATAGCACGAAGAGATTAATGATTTCAGATAAGATTAGTTATGAAAATATATTCAGAAATATCGAGGATATTTATAATGAAAGATACGATAATATCTCAGAATATCTTAGATCAGAGGATGATAGAAACTATTGTCCGTAAGGGTTTAGAGTAAGGAGCAAGATATTCACTAAAGACTTTAGCAGACATTGAATCATTTGGATTCTTTGAAGTCAAACTTATTCTTTATGATTTGTCCACGGTTTTCTTCATAGTTTCGCATAATCTGCTTTTCGGTACTAAATTTTCTATTGAATGTTTCCAATATAATGATACACAGAAAGCACGAAGAGGTATATAATTTCGGACGAGAATATTTATAAAAATATCCTCAGAAATATCGAAGATATTGATGATGATATTTTGGAATTTCTAAGTTCGATGGTTGATGGAGAAAGATTTTCCGTAAGATTTTAACATGAGTACGGGGCAAGATATTCGTTGAAGGTTTCATCGGATCCATAATTACTTGGATTCTTTGAACATTTGGTATGTTACTTGTATTTGGCCTTGGTCTCCTTCATGGTTTGCTCAATCTGTTTTTCAGCACCAAATTTTCTATCGAGCCTTCCTAACACTCCCTTCTTTATCATTAAGCTTTTGGCCGTTTAGCCCATCTACAATTTTTCTGTTTCTTCTGCATTTAATGCTACGATATCTGAATCATCGGTTATCATTCCAAAGTGGTTTCAAGAGGATTGTGTTTTTAGATGATTAAACGCTGATGGTAACATGGTGAAATATGAAAGGTTCCCCAGTAACAATAAAGAGTACGCATATATATCAAGGTTATAATGGGATTGTTTCGGATGAAAGGTCGAAGTTGACTTGCTGGAGCTGTGACAAAATTTGCTACTTTGAAAGGGATTACCAAATTATTTTGGGTAATAATAACACTAAAGGAATTAGCACAGCTATGTGTTAAATGTTTACTCAGTTTCTGAGAGTTTTCAGGTGTATAACTAGATGCATCGATTTTCTTCCGTAGGTAACGTGTGGTTGAATCATCCTCTCGATTGAGGTGTTTTCAAAAATCATGAAAGGTTTGAACGCAGATTGTAATCGTCAAGATACAAATGGGGTTTAAGATGAAATCAAGTGGCAAACTTGAAGAATTGTTTAGTTTCATATATTATAATCAATATTTTAATTCATTTTATTTGTTTAATGTTATTAGTCCTCAGTCGATAGTCCACAGTTGATAGTCCGATAATTCATATATATAGTTTAATATATAATATTCGAATTAATTAATACGTGTCGTGACCCGTATACGTCTCAGACTCGATCACAACTCAAACTATATATATTATTGTAGAATCAACCTCAACCCTGTATAGAGAACTCGATCATTACTGCATATAGAGTGTCTATGGTGATTCCAAATAATATATATAGATGCGTCGATATGATATGTCAAAACCTTGTATACATGTCCCGATATTTAAAGTGTGTAAAATAAATAACAGAAAATTAAATTACGATAAATATAGTGCATAAAGTAAATAACAGAAATTTAATGACGATAAATAAAATTGCGAGAATGTAAATTGCGATAAATAAAATGCGATAAATAAATTGCGATAATTAAATTGTAATACGGAATTAACAGTTAGCTAGGAACAGTTAGCTAGGATTTTATTAGCGTGGATTCTTAATAGAATTTCATATTGTTAATTAATCTGTTTCTAATCAATTTTTATTGTGTCCATTATTTCTTCATTATGCCACTTGTTGGATTCTGATTGGTCAAAATCCAAATATGTAATTGGATGAATATGGTTATTCTGTGGTGAACGGATTTGTATATCGGTGGATGTAAGTAGGATAGTATATGACTGTTGAAAACAGATTCGAAGAACGTACAATGTAACTTATTAATGTGAAATTTAAATAGTCCTCGGGTATTACCTACCCGTTAAAATATTTTCACCATTAACAGTTTGTACAAGAGAATTTTTAATTACAATCTTTATGAAAACATATATACATATATATTTTCTTCAGATGTATTCATGGATTTAATGAGTTAATATAATATTAAACTCATTTGCTTTTCGGTTGGAACTAGAATAAATAATCTTTAAAATTTTAGAGATTACATATTCGACATGTCGAACGAAGATCATACTCAAAGTACAGATGATGATATTGAAGCATGGATTTTTGATGGTACTGGTGCAGTTATTGATTGTACTGTTGGTGCCGGTGATGTTGCTGAAGCTGGTACATTTTGCACCATATTCTCCGAATTGATTATTCGAGCGCGAAGTTCGCTAATTTCTTCTATTATTTCGGGATGATTGTCGGTCGGAACGAGCGGATGAATAAGGTTCAGAATTGTGGATAGGATATAATCTTGTCAAGTTACCCCGGAAATGAGACTGAAAATGGTGTCTCGAACAGGTTCGCCGGTAAACGCTTCAGGTTCATTGTCAAGAGGTGAATTTGGTTGGTGGAAGGGATTGCCTTTTGCGCGTTTCTATTAATTAAGTCAACTACGAACCCATCAGATGAATTGATAATGGCTGATTGGTTGATTCATGCCGATGACGCTGTTTTCGGAGCTTAGGTGAACATCTATGTCGGAATAGCTGTCGGAATAACTATCGGAATAGCTTATCGGAATCTGAGGGACTCGAACTGGTTTAGGGATTCATCCCGTACGATCAGATGAATGATTTTCGATAAGAAATAGATTATAGGATATAGATTAGTACCCTGCAGTACATAATTTACATATGCATATGTAATACTAAAATCTCATAAGTTACGGAGGAATCTACGGAAGCTGTCAGGTAAAGATAACAATAACATATAAGCTAAGATATGAATTAGCAGATACACTAAGATACAAATTTTGTCCATACACTATTCATGCAATCATTGCAGTAAAATGTGTCTAGACTAAGAATGATAAGCAGGTAATTTCCTAGGGATGATAAACAGATGATTTCCAACAAAAATGATAAGCAAAACTTTTGACATGCAGACACGGTCGAAGTCCAGACTCACTAATGCATCCTAACAACTATCAGTTAGACATACTAATGCAAGACCTGGTTCACTAAGACCACCGCTCTGATACCAACTGAAAGAACCCGTCCTAATCCATCCGGACAAAGTCCATATCGATTATAAACGATTTACAATAGTTGATTACATCGCGAGATACTTGACCTCTATATGATACATTTTACAAACATTGCATTCGTTTTTGAAAAGACAATCTTTCATTACATCGAAAGTTGACGGCATGCATACCATTTCATAATATATCTAACTATAATTGACTTAATAATAATCTTGCTGAACTCAACGACTCGAATGCAACATCTTTTGAAATATGTCATGAATGACTCCAAACAATATCTTTAAAATGAGCAAATGCACAGCGGAAGATTTCTTTCGTACCTGAGAATAAACATGCTTTAAAGTATCAACCAAAAGGTTGGTGAGTTCATTAGTTTAACATAAATAATCATTTCATAATTTTAATAGACCACAAGATTTCATATTTCCATTTCTCATAAACATACGTCCCATGCATAGAGACAAAAATATCATTCATATGGATTGAACACCTGGTAACCGACATTCACAATATGCATATAAGAATATCCCCATCATTCCGGGATCCTCCTTCGGACATGATATAAATTTCGAAGTACTAAAGCATCTGGTACTTTGGATGGGGCTTGTTGGGCCCGATAGATCTATCTTTAGAGTTCGCGTCAATTAGGGTGTCTGTTCCCTAATTCTTAGATTACCAGACTTAATAAAAAGGGGCATATTCAGTTTCGATCATTCAACCATAGAACGTAATTTTTATTACTTGTGTCTATTTTGTAAAACAGTTATAAAAGTTGCGCATGTATTCTCAGCCCAAAAATATAAAGGGTAAAAAGGTAAATGAAACTCACCATACTGTATTTTGTAGTAAAAATACATATAACGTCATTTAACAAGTGTAGGGTTGGCCTCGGATTCACGAACCTATATCATTTGTATAATTATTAACAGATATAATGATAATTCGAATAAATTTATATATTATTAGTGATTTAATTGTTATTTTAATTATGTGTTTCATTAATAACCTAATTAATTATATTTATTAATATAAAATATTAATATAGTTATGTTAGATGTAGTAAATATAGTTTTATATAACTAATAGTTATTTGTTAAATAATATTGATAATAATAATTAAAAAGTTGTTTTATTTTATAATAATAATAATAATAATAATAATAATAATAATAATAATAATAATAATAATAATAATAATAATAATAATAATAATAATATTAATTATAATCTTGATAATCCTATTAATAATACTAATGATAATAATAATAATAATAATAATCATAATTTTAATATTTAATGTTAGTCTAATAATAATAATAATGATATTAATAACAGTAAAGATAATAATAAATAATAGAAAGGCTACCTTAATGCGATAAGCTTAAAAAAAAAATCGTCCATGCCTAGGCTCGAACCCACGACCTCCCGCTCACTTGTCAACACTCTTAACCATTAAACCATATGTGTTTTTCTGTAACTAAACCACTCTCTAAAACATATAATCTGAAATATCTATATATCTTCTTCTTCAAGTTAACCATCACGTTCCTCACATGAAATCATAATCACACTATCATCTAACATCATTATAATCGTCATCATCATAACAGTCCGTTATCATCATCATTGATATCATTCATCATCATCATCATAATTGTTATCACAGAAACATCGGATAGAAATTTTTATGTGGTGTTCGGTGTGGGTTTTAATTGAATTGAAAACAAAGATAACCGTACAAGTTTCATCACTTCATTGTGGTTTTGAGTTGAAATAAAAAAAAAGTATAGCAGAAATAATAAGCAGTCGACTACATATCATCATCTATCTAGTTATGATACTCGTCATCATCATCACAGCATTCATCATAACCGTTATCATCGTCATCAATCATCATTACACATCATCTTTGATATACTCATCAAAGCTCCGTATAATAACCATCATACTTATACTCAATAGAGATCATAAGTAGCAGCAGTAATATTTCGTGAAATTTCCAACAGAAACAAGAATTGTGCAGCCCAAAAATAATTGATGATGGTTTTCTAATAAAGGCTCAAATTGTCAATCCATATGGATTAGAGAGGCCCAATTGATACGACCCAAAAAGGAATCAAGATGCTGAATAGGTTTAATTAATTTTTAATGCAAGTTAAATGAGGGTTCGTGGATTTGGAACAAAAAGTAACGCAGCAGCAACAATAATATATTACATAAAGCTTCGGTGGGAAACAGCACACACGACTATTGGGTCCTCCATCACCAACTATATTGTCATCATACTACCTTTATTAATTTAAGTGGGATTAATGGTTGTATTGGTTGTCGGCCACAAATGAAAAGGCAAGGTGCAAAGTAGTTTTGAAAAGCTAATATCAAGTGTAGCAGATTCAAATGGAAGTAGAAAGAAAGAACATAATGAGCAGTAGTTAAAGAAGGTGATGTCTTGGTTGTCGGTCATAAATCAAGAAGGAGATGAGGTGGCTCGATGGTAATTCAAAAGTGATAAAACACTCACCTAGCAGCGGTTTAGTAATTTTTTTTGAAACAGAAGATAATGCAGTAGTAGCAATAAGTGCCAACGATTAATGGTGATGGTTTTATTGGTGTTCTTCACATATACCTAATCAAGGTGGGTTTGGTGATTTTCAGGGATGGTGGAACCATGACAGTGGGTTTTCTTGTCGAATAGTAGATAGTACAGAAGCAGGTTTAGCAGCTAGTGGGGGTGAAAGGTAATCAAAGGGAGGAAAATGTAAGTATATCAATGCATAATATATATATATATATATATATATATATATATATATATATATATATATATATGTGATGGTAATATATATATATATATATATATATATATATACATATCGATGATGTAGGTGTAATTGTGTGGATCGATTAATAGAAGAACAAGAATGAAACAACATAAGGGTTTCGATGATGATTAAGTGAAGATGATAATCAAATGTGGTGGTGGAAAGTGGAGTGGAGAAGGAAAAGGGTGGAGTGGTGACGGGGTTAAAAAAAATGGTAATGGTTCGATTCATAAAATGGTTGTTTTTGGAGTTTTGATGGTGAAGGTGGTGCATGGTTTGATTGAAATAGGAAAACAAAATATATAGTATCCTTAGATGGCGATTTGTACCTTTGAGGTTGATCAAAGCTCCTAACCAACGACCAAACAATATCAACCGGAGCTTTGTTAATTGTTTTAGTTGTAGATGACGTTAATTGTTTTAGTTGTAGACCAAATCATATGCACAAAAAGGGGAAGTTATACATGTGTTCTTGGTTAGAGAGTATAGAGAAATCAAATAGCAACTTTGAAGGTGGGTTTGTATCTGTGGGTGTCAATGGTGGTTTAAGACTATGGTTTGGATAAAGTAGAGGTGACTATTTTAGCAAAAGAAACATATTATAAAAGATGTTGGTGGGTTTGAATTGAATTCTACCTATCTATATGTTGTTATATATTGATTCGAGATATTAGTAATCACTCAAAAGGAAGATGAGCTGTACTCCACAAACAAAAAGGACATATTAAAATCAAACAAATAAATGAAAATGTGAGTAGTAACCAGTTAGCAGCCTATATTTTGTTTTTAATCTACCGACAAATTTTCACAGACAGCAATATCGTGGTCCGTTGTTAATCAGTGGCATATAAGAGGATTCGGAAAAGTCCAAAATTTTACAGTAATTATCTTTATTTATTTTAGTCATTATCGTATAAAAATTGATCGTTAACTATTTACCATTATTAAATAAAAATTAAATTAAATATTAGCTCTCAACCCCAAGTAAAATATGCTAAGTGTAAACCTTAACAAATAACTCCTAAATATATATTTAATAAGCCTAAAAATTATATAACGCATTTTCGTATCACCGTTTATTTTAAAATTACATAAGTTTAAATTTAACTTGCTTAATATCAATCGGAACATCAAACGAGTATTACAATCATTTAATATTTATTTTTAGTATACCTTATTTATATATAGAGATATATTTTAAATAATAATTATTATAATATCCTATTTTATTTTATTAATTTTTAATAACAACAACATATAATACTTCAAATTATATTTTGAATTATTATTTATATATACATACACGCATATCCATATCTATTTACAATTAATTGTTCGTGAATCATCGAGAGCAGTCAAATGTCAATTGAATTCACGTAAGCTGTTCCACAAATTTTGAGACTCAATTAATTAGAATTTGCTTATCATGTCGAAACCATATAAGAATAAAGTTTAAATTTGTTCCAAAATTTCCGGGTCGTCACATGTAGGTGCATCCCACACGAGGATTTGGGTTAACTGCAGCACCTCTTGCAGCCTTGACCCATAACATTCTGTCATTCACTCGCTGATTGATGAGTTCCTTGATTTCTTGTTCCGTCATTCGGTTCAATCGCGCCATATTCTTCAATAAGAATGAAAAAAATAATTATTCACATGGAATATTATAGATGTAGTGTGTATTTACAGTACATCGTAGCTTATTAATAATATGAACCAGTTATTATTATAAAAGCCTTTTCTTCTTATTTGCATTTTATAATTATATCTATGGTAGTACCTACCCGTTAAAGTTCATACTTAATAGCTTAGTACGGAAATCAATTACTGCCACCCAAATAATACTCAACCATGGAAAATTATTGCATTTCACACTTCACTATTTTACATATGCTTATCTTACATCAAACATCAAACAAACCACACTAGTAATATTATACAAAACGTTATATGATCCCATGATTTAAAACAACAGCGCATCATTTAGCCTATATCCCAAAACGTTTATGTTCAGAGAATCGCTTAACGCTAATCCTAGCTGTCTCCCTACGTTTTGGCTCAGGGGCCGAAAAACTAGATGTCGGGATAGAACTAATAGGAATAGCGGGAATTGGGGTGGAAGTGTCTGGTGGAGTTGGTGCCACAACATCCTCACTAAACTCGGGATTTGGATTTTCCAATTCAGTAGCCTTTCATTTCTTTCCTCGTTCGAACTTGTCTTTCACAATTTCCTGTATTTCTTCCTCCTCAGGATCACTTTCCGGTTCCTCTTCAATTGATTCATCCGGAAATTGTGAGTCTTCCCCAAAGGTGTCGTTTTCATCATCGGATAGGTTAATGACTGGAACACTATC
The DNA here is from genome assembly GCF_046630445.1 of Rutidosis leptorrhynchoides. Classification (NCBI taxonomy): domain Eukaryota; kingdom Viridiplantae; phylum Streptophyta; class Magnoliopsida; order Asterales; family Asteraceae; genus Rutidosis; species Rutidosis leptorrhynchoides. The sequence goes on from NC_092336.1 coordinate 189,809,282, forward strand.
TGAGGATTCTGGTTCAGAGTCGCTGAATGTGATAACAAGTTCTAAGCCAGGTATCTATCACATAACAACTAGCACGTTAGTATCATATAATATTTATATATTAATTTTTAACCAACAAGGATAAGCAATAGTTTTCGAAATCAAACACGGTCAAAGTCCAGACTCACTAATGCATCCTAACAAACTCGATAAGACACACTAATGCAAATTTTCTGGTTCTCTAAGACCAACTCTCTGATACCACCTGAAGCGTCCCGTTCATATCGAATATAAACATCACGTACTCATTGGTGTCATTGCGAGGTATTGACCTCTATATGTGACATTTTTAAAAATCTACATACGTTTTTATGATACAAACCATAATCTTTATTATAACCAAAGGCTTAAAAAACATAATAATGATTATCATTTAGTGATAATCTTAGTCTTACAAACTTTACATTTGATAATAACAATACGATTTCCAACATATTTCACATTACAAATCTTCCGATATGCTGTTTTATTTTTGACACAAATATGCATACTCCAAACCTTGCTTAAATTCGGCATAATGCAGCGGAAGCTTTTATTTATCACCTGAGAATAAACATGCTTAAAACGTCAACATAAAGTTGGTGAGATATAGGTTTAATGCTAGCAGCGTTATAAATATAGACCACAAGATTTAATATACATAAACGTTTTAATAAAAATATTCTAAGTGGTTGAGCACTTGATAACCATACTTAACATTTAATCAACGTCGCATATTCCCTTTATTATGAAATCTCACTACACCGTACCAAGTGTAGTCACCGAAACGAAGTACTGTGCAACCGTTGAATAGTGGTCGTCCAGTCCGGTTGGGGTTGTCAGGCCCGATAGATCTATCAACAGGATTAGCGTTTACAATACCGCATGTAAATAGTAGTTACCAAGTTACAGGGAAGTATGCCAGTGGTACAACTCAACGTAGAATATATATTTTTAATCACTTGTGTCCATAACGTAAATCATAAAATGCATGTATTCTCATCCCAAAATATTTAGAGTTTAAAAGTGGGACTATATACTCACTTTTGCCTTGAAGATATTTAACACGACTTGGTCTCCGATAGATATCACGAACCTAACCATATATATAATATATCCACATATTTTCTTTTCAAATAATCGTTACATATATACTTATAATACTTTTAATATCTATTAGTCTGTAGTTAGCAGTCCGATGTTAGTGGTCCACAATTAGTTGCACAATAAAATAAATAAAGACCCCATCGTATTCATATTGATCGGAATTAATCTTGACCCATGGTACCATGTTGTCAAATGACGTGTTGCGTACATAAAGTGAAATGTCCCGTTCTTATTGATTAAAAACGTTCCATATTAATTGATTTCGTTGCGAGGTTTTGACCTCTATATGAGACGTTTTTCAAAGAGTGCATTCATTTTTAAAACAAACCATAACCTTTATTTCATAAATAAATGTTTAAAAAGCTTTACGTAGATTATCAAATAATGATAATCTAAAATATCCTGTTTACACACGACCATTACATAATGGTTTACAATACAAATATGTTACATCGAAATCAGTTTCTTGAATGCAGTTTTTACACAATATCATACAAACATGGACTCCAAATCTTGTCCTTATTTTAGTATGCAACAGTGAAAGCTCTTAGTATTCACCTGAGAATAAACATGCTTTAAACGTCAACAAAAATTTTGGTGAGTTATAGGTTTAACCAATATATATATCAAATCGTAACAATAGACCACAAGATTTCATATTTCAATACGCATCCCATACATAGAGATAAAAATCATTCATATGATGAACACCTGGTAACCGACATTAACAAGATGCATATATAAGAATATCCCCATCATTCCGGGACACCCTTCGGATATGATATAAATTTCGAAGTACTAAAGCATCCGGTACTTTGGATGGGGTTTGTTAGGCCCAATAGATCTATCTTTAGGATTCGCGTCAATTAGGGTGTCTGTTCCCTAATTCTTAGATTACCAGACTTAATAAAAAGGGGCATATTCGATTTCGATAATTCAAACATAGAATGTAGTTTCACGTACTTGTGTCTATTTTGTAAATCATTTATAAAACCTGCATGTATTCTCATCCCAAAAATATTAGATTTTAAAAGTGGGACTATAACTCACTTTCACAGATTTTTTACTTCGTTGGGAAGTAAGACTTGGTCACTGGTCGATTCACGAACCTATAACAAATATGTACATATATATCAAAATATGTTCAAAATATATTTACAACACTTTTAATACATTTTGATGTTTTAAGTTTATTAAGTCAGTTGTCCTCGTTAGTAACCTATAACTAGTTGTCCACTGTTAGATGTACAGAAATAAATCGATATATATTATCTTGAATCAATCCACGACCCAGTGTATACATATCTCAGTATTGATCACAACTCAAACTATATATATTTTGGAATAAACCTCAACCCTGTATAGCTAACTCCAACATTCACATATAGAGTGTCTATGGTTGTTCCGAAATATATATAGATGTGTCGACATGATAGGTCGAAACATTATATACGTGTCTATGGTATCTCAAGAATACATAATATACAATACAAATTGATTAAGTTATGGTTGGAATAGATTTGTTACCAATTTTCACGTAGCTAAAATGAGTAGTTTTTACCAATTTTGTTTTGCTCGCCATTTCTTTGTTTCTAATCCGTTTTGAGTGATTTAAGCAGCCACGGTTTCGTATTGAACTTAACTTTATGAAACTAAACAGAAAAGGTATAGGTTTATAGTCGGAAATACAAGTTACAAGTCATTTTTGAAAGAGGTAGTCATTTCCGTCGAAAGAACGACATCTTGATGACTGTTTTGAAAAACATACTTTCACTTTGAGTTTAACCATGATTTTTGGATATGGTTTCATGTTCATAAGAAAAATCATTTTCCCAGAAGTATAGCTTTTAAATCAAAGTTTTTCATAGTTTTTAATTATCCAAACCAAAACAGCCCCCGGTTGTAACTACGACGGCGTAAATCCGATTTTATGGTGTTTATCGTGTTTCTGGGTTTTAAATCATTAAGTTAGTATATCATATAGATATATATCATGTGTATAGTTGATTTTAAAAGTGTAGTTAGAAGGATTAACTTTATTTGCGAACAAGTTTAGAATTAACTAAACTATGTTCTAGTGATTACTAGTTTACCACTTCGAATATGATAGCTTTTTATGTATGAATCAAATGATGTTATGAACATCATTACTAGTTTAAGTTCCTTGGATAAACCTACTGGAAAAGAGAAAAATGGATCTAGCTTCAACGGATCCTTGGATGGCTCGAAGTTCTTGAAGCAGAATCATAACACGAAAACAAGTTCAAGTAAGATCATCACTTGAAATAAGATTGTTATAGTTATAGAAATTGAACCAAAGTTTGAATATGATTATTACCTTGTATTAGAATGATAACCTACTGTAAGAAACAAAGATTTCTTGAGGTTGGATGATCACCTTACAAGATTGGAAGTGAGCTAGCAAACTTGAAAGTATTCTTGATTTTATGTAACTAGAACTTGTAGAATTTATGAAGAACACTTAGAACTTGACGTTAGAACTTGAGAGAGATCAATTAGATGAAGAAAATTGAAGAATGAAAGTATTTGTAGGTGTTTTTGGTCGTTGGTGTATGGATTAGATATAAAGGATATGTAATTTTGTTTTCATGTAAATAAGTCATGAATGATTACTCATATTTTTGTAATTTTATGAGATATTTCATGCTAGTTGCCAAATGATAGTTCCCACATGTGTTAGGTGACTCACATGGGCTGCTAATAGCTGATAATTAGAGTGTATATACCAATAGTACATGCATCTAAAAGCTGTGTATTGTACGAGTATGAATACAGGTGCATACGAGTAGAATTGTTGATGAAACTGAACGAGGATGTAATTGTAAGCATTTTTGTTAAGTAGAAGTATTTTGATAAGTGTCTTGAAGTCTTTCAAAAGTGTATGAATACATATTAAAACACTACATGTATATACATTTTAACTGAGTCGTTAAGTCATCGTTAGTCGTTACATGTAAGTGTTGTTTTGAAACCTTTAGGTTAACGATCTTGTTAAATGTTGTTAACCCAATGTTTATAATATCAAATGAGATTTTAAATTATTATATTATCATGATAATATGATGTATGAATATCTCTTAATATGATATATATACATTAAATGTCGTTACAACGATAATCGTTACATATATGTCTCGTTTCAAAATCATTAAGTTAGTAGTCTTGCTTTTACAGATGTAGTTCATTGTTAATATACTTAATGATATGTTTACTTATCAAAATATTATGTTAACTATATATATATATCCATATATATGTCATCATATAGTTTTTACAAGTTTTAACGTTCGTGAATCACCGGTCAACTTGGGTGGTCAATTGTCTATATGAAACCTATTTCAATTAATCAAGTCTTAACAAATTTGATTGCTTAACATGTTGGAAACACTTAATCATGTAAATAACAATTTCATTTAATATATATAAACATGGAAAAGTTCGGGTCACTACAGTACCTACCCGTTAAATAAATTTCGTCCCGAAATTTTAAGCAGTTGGAGGTGTTGACGTATCTTCTGGAAATAAGTGCGGGTATTTCATCTTCATCTGATCTTCTCGTTCCCAGGTGAACTCGGGTCCTCTACGAGCATTCCATCGAACCTTAACAATTGGTATCTTGTTTTGTTTAAGTCTTTTAACCTCACGATCCATTATTTCGACGGGTTCTTCGATGAATTGAAGTTTTTCGTTGATTTGGATTTCGTCTAACGGAATAGTGAGATCTTCTTTAGCAAAACATTTCTTCAAATTCGAGACGTGGAAAGTGTTATGTACAGCCGCGAGTTGTTGAGGTAACTCAAGTCGGTAAGCTACTGGTCCGACACGATCAATAATCTTGAATGGTCCAATATACCTTGGATTTAATTTACCTCATTTACCAAATCGAACAACGCCTTTCCAAGGTGCAACCTTAAGCATGACCATCTCTCCAATTTCAAATTCTATATCTTTTCTTTTAATGTCGGCGTAGCTCTTTTGTCGACTTTGGGCGGTTTTCAACCGTTGTTGAATTTGAATGATCTTCTCGGTAGTTTCTTGTATTATCTCTGGACCCGTAATCTGTCTATCCCCCACTTCACTCCAACAAATTGGAGACCTGCACTTTCTACCATAAAGTGCTTCAAATGGCGCCATCTCAATGCTTGAATGGTAGCTGTTGTTGTAGGAAAATTCTGCTAACGGTAGATGTTGATCTCAACTGTTTTCGAAATCAATTACACATGCTCGTAGCATGTCTTCAAGCGTTTGTATCGTCCTTTCGCTCTGCCCATCAGTTTGTGGATGATAGGCAGTACTCATGTCTAGACGAGTTCCTAATGCTTGCTGTAATGTCTGCCAGAATCTTGAAATAAATCTGCCATCCCTGTCAGAGATAATAGAGATTGGTATTCCATGTCTGGAGAAGACTTCCTTCAAATACAGTCGTGCTAACTTCTCCATCTTGTCATCTTCTCTTATTGGCAGGAAGTGTGCAGATTTGGTGAGACAATCAACTATTACCCAAATAGTATCAAAACCACTTGCAGTCCTTGGCAATTTAGTGATGAAATCCATGGTAATGTTTTCCCATTTCCATTCCTGGATTTCGGGTTGTTGAAGTAGACCTGATGGTTTCTGTTGCTCAGGTTTGACTTTAGAACACGTCAAACATTCCCTAGGTATTTAGCAACATCGGCTTTCATACCTGGCAACCAAAAATGTTTCTTGAGATCCTTGTACATCTTCCCCGTTCCAGGATGTATTGAGTATCTGGTTTTATGAGCTTCTCTAAGTACCATTTCTCTCATATCTCCAAATTTTGGTACCCAAATCCTTTCAGACCTATACCGGGTTCCATCTTCCCAAATATTAAGATGCGTCTTCGATCCTTTGGGTATTTCATTCTTTAAATTTCCCTCTTTTAAAACTCCTTGTTGCGCCTCCTTTATTTGAGTAGTAAGGTTATTGTGAATCATTATATTCATAGATTTTACTCAAATGGGTTCTCTGTCCTTTCTACTCAAGGCGTCGGCTACCACATTTGCCTTCCCCGGGTGGTAACGAATCTCAAAGTCGTAATCATTCAACAATTCAATCCACCTACGCTGCCTCATGTTCAGTTGTTTCTGATTAAATATGTGTTGAAGACTTTTGTGGTCGGTATATATAATACTTTTGACCCCATATAAGTAGTGCCTCCAAGTCTTTAATGCAAAAACAACCGCGCCTAATTCCAAATCATGCGTCGTATAATTTTGCTCGTGAATCTTCAATTGTCTAGACGCATAAGCAATTACCTTCGTTCGTTGCATTAATACACAACCGAGACCTTGCTTTGAGGCGTCACAATATATCACAAAATCATCATTCCCTTCAGGCAATGACAATATAGGTGCCGTAGTTAGCTTTTTCTTCAATAACTGGAACGCTTTCTCTTGTTCATCCTTCCATTCAAATTTCTTCCCTTTATGCGTTAATGCAGTCAAGGGTTTTGCTATTCTGGAAAAGTCTTGGATGAACCTTCTGTAGTAACCAGCTAGTCCTAAAAACTGGCGTATGTGTTTCAGAGTTTTCGAGGTTTCCCACTTTTCAACAGTTTCTATCTTTGCCGGATCCACCTTAATACCTTCTTTGTTCACTATGTGACCGAGGAATTGAACTTCTTCCAACCAAAATGCACACTTTGGAAACTTAGCGTACAATTCTTCATTCCTCAATACTTCTAACACCTTTCTCAAATGTTCACCGTGTTCTTGGTCATTCTTTGAGTAAATAAGTATGTCATCAATGAAAACAATGACAAACTTGTCAAGGTATGGTCCACATACTCGGTTCATAAGGTCCATGAACACAGCTGGTGCATTAGTTAAACCAAACGGCATGACCATAAACTCGTAATGACCGTAACGTGTTCTGAAAGCAGTCTTTAGAATATCATCTTCTTTCACCCGCATTTGATGATACCCGGAACGTAAGTAAATCTTTGAATAAACAGACGAGCCTTGTAGTTGATCAAATAAGTCATCGATTCTCGGTAGTGGGTAGCGGTTCTTGATGGTAAGTTTGTTCAACTCTCGGTAGTCGATACACAACCTGAATGTACCATCTTTCTTTTTGACAAACAAAACAGGAGCTCCCCACGGTGATGTGCTTGGTCGAATGAAACTACGCTCTAAAAGTTCTTGTAATTGGCTTTGCAGTTCTTTCATCTCGCTGGGTGCGAGTCTGTAAGGAGCACGAGCTATTGGTGTAGCTCCTGGTATAAGATCTATTTGAAATTCAACAGATCGATGTGGAGGTAGTCCCGGTAATTCTTTCGGAAATACATCGGGAAATTCTTTTGCGACAAAAACATCATTGATGCTCTTTTCTTCAGTTTATACTTTCTCGACATGTGCTAGAACAGCATAGCAACATTTTCTTATTAGTTTTTGTGCCTTCAAATTACTAATGAGATGTAGCTTCGTGTTGCCCTTTTCTCCGTACACCATTAAGGGTTTTCCTTTTTCTCGTATAATGCGAATTGCATTTTTGTAACAAATGATCTCTGCTTTCACTTCTTTCAACCAGTCCATACCGATTATCACATCAAAACTCCCTAACTCTACTGGTATCAAGTCAATCTTAAATGTTTCGCTAACCAGTTTAATTTCTCGATTCCGACATATATTATCTGCTGAAATTAATTTACCATTTGCTAATTCGAGTAAAAATTTACTATCCAAAGGCGTCAATGGACAACTTAATTTAGCACAAAAATCTTTACTCATATAGCTTCTATCTGCACCTGAATCAAATAAAACGTAAGCAGATTTATTGTCAGTAAGAAACGTACCCGTAACAAGCTCCGGGTCTTCCTGTGCCTCTGCCGCATTAATATTGAAAACTCTTCCGCGGCCTTATCCATTCGTGTTCTCCTGGTTCAGGCAATTTCTAATAATGTGGCCCGGTTTTCCACATTTATAGCAAACTACATTGACATAACTTGCTCCGACACTACTTGCTCCACCATTACTCGTTCCGACACCATTTGTTCCTTTCGTTCTGTTAACCCCTGGTTCGTAGACCTCACACTTCGCCGTGCTATGACTATTTCTTTTACACTTGTTGCAAAATTTGGTGCAGAACCCCGAGTGATACTTTTCACACCTTTGGCATAGCTGCTTCTGATTGTTGTTGTTGTTGTTGTTGTTGCGGTTATTATTATTGTTGGGATGATTGTTGTAGTTGTTGTTGTTGTTGTTGTTATTGGGCCGTTTGTTGTAGTTGCGATTGATGTTGCGATTGTTGGGATAGTTGTTGCGATTATTGTTGTAATTGCTGTTGTTGTTGTATTGGTGATTCTTATCACCGTTTTCCTCCCACTTTCTTTTAACTTGCTTCACATTGGCCTCTTCAGCAGTCTGTTCTTTAATTCTTTCTTCAATCTAGTTCACTAGTTTATGAGCCATTCTACATGCCTGTTGTATGGAGGCGGGCTCGTGTGAACTTATATCTTCTTGGATTCTTTCCGGTAATCCTTTCACAAACGCGTCGATCTTCTCTTCCTCATCTTCAAATGCTCCCGGACACAATAGGCACAATTCTGTGAATCGTCTTTCATACGTGGTAATATCAAATCCTTGGGTTTGTAACCCTCTAAGTTCTGTCTTGAGCTTATTGACCTCGGTTCTGGGACGGTACTTCTCGTTCATCAAGTGCTTGAATGCTGACCACAGTAGTGCGTAAGCATCATCTTGTCCCACTTGCTCTAGATAGGTATTCCACCATATTAACGCAGAACCTGTGAAGGTATGCGTAGCGTACTTCACTTTGTCCTCTTCAGTACACTTACTTATGGCAAACACCGATTCGACCTTCTCGGTCCACCGTTTCAATCCAATCGGTCCTTCAGTTCCATCAAATTCCAAAGGTTTGCAGGCATAGAATTCTTTGTAGGTGCATCCTACACGATTTCCTGTACTGCTAGATCCAAGGTTATTGTTGGTATGTAGCGCAGCCTGTACTGCAGCTATGTTTGAAGCAATAAAGGCACGAAATTCCTCTTCGCTCATATTCAAGGTGTGTCGAGTAGTCGGTGCCATTTCCTTCAAAATAGTCAAATGAAACGAGTTAATCATATAGAATATCAAGAGTAGTCAATAGTATTTCGTAGCGTAATATGAACTTATTTATAAAATCTTTTTCTTCATATTAGCGTTTTATAAGTTTAAATTCGCGTAGTACCTACCCGTTAAGTTCATACTTAGTAGCTAATATACAATTCAACTACTACAATTCTATATAAAAAACTGATTATACTAATATTTCGCGTTCAAACTTTTACACAATATTTTACAAACTTACAATACCGCTTATTTTACATATAGCATGAAATATAGCACACAATAACTTTGTTACAAGATAGTTGTGAAGATAATTCTAGCTAGTACACAAGTCGTTCAGCAAAGGCAATTAAGACACGTAATTCATACGTCCAAAAACAAGTCATGCATTTTGGTTTTACTAGGACTACTTCCCATCCTTGGTCTTGTGGAACATAACCGTTATGGCCGTTGATAAGACAGCGTGTTGTAACGTCGTCAAAGGGATGAGGGTTACATAATGTCCAACAGTCCCGTAACAATCTAAAAACCTCATTTCTTACCCCAATTACCGACTCCGTCACTTGTGGGAACGTTTTGTTTAATAGTTGTAGCCCGATGTTCTTGTTCTCACTTTGGTGAGAAGCGAACATTACTAATCCGTAAGCATAACATGCTTCTTTATGTTGCATGTTAGCCGCTTTTTCTAAATCACGAAGTCCTATATTCGGATATATTGAATCAAAATAATTTCTTAACCCGTTGTGTAAAATAGCATTTGGGTTCCCCGTAATATATGCGTCAAAGTAAACACATCGTAACTTATGGATTTCCCAATGTGATATCCCCCATCTTTCGAACGAAAGCCTTTTATAAACCAAGGCATTCTTGGAACGTTCTTCGAATGTCTTACAAACTGATCTCGCCTTAAATAGTTGTGCCGAGGAATTCTGACCGACTCTAGACAAGATTTCATCAATCATGTCTCCGGGTAGGTCTCTTAAAATATTGGGTTGTCTATCTATTTTGTGTTTTTATACTGTAAAATAGACAAGAGTTAGATTCATAAAAAAATTCTTATTAATACAAGAAATTTTTACATATATCATAAAGCATAAGCACACTATATTACATATATTACACTACATGAATACAACTATCTTATTCCAACTCGCTCGTTTCTTCTTCTTCGGTTTTGGTTCGTTTTGCCAAGTTTCTAGGGATATATGATGTTCCCCTAATACGAGCCGTCGTTTTCCACATTGGTTTAGAAAAACCTGGTGGTTTAGAGGTTCCCGGGTTATTGTCACAACTTAAGAAATACGGGTGTTGACGATACATATAAAGTTCATCGGGTTTGGAATCAAATTTCTCTATTTTTATGCCCTTTCCCTTATTGTTCTCTTTTGCCTTATTAAATTGTGTTGGGGTAATTTCTATAACATCATCAGAATCCTTGTCGGGATCCGATTCATCGGAGAATTGGTAATCCTCCCAATACTTTGATTCCTTGGCGGAAACACCATTGACCATAATTAACTTTAGTCGGTTGGTTGAGGATTTTCTTCTACTTAACCATTTTATTATTTCCCCTACTGGTTCTATTTCTTCTTCTGGTTCCGATTCTTCTTCCGGTTCCGATTCTTCTTCCGGTTCCGACTCTCATCCGGTTCCTCTTCGGGAACTTGTGAATCAGTCCACGAATAATTCCAATTTACATTTGACTCTTCATTATTATTAGGTGAGTCAATGGGACTTGTTCTAGAGGTAGACATCTATCACATAATATCAAACACGTTAAGAGATTAATATATCACATAATATTCACATGTTAAAAATATATAGTTTCCAACAAAATTTGTTAAGCAATCAGTTTTCAAGTAAACACGGTCGAAGTCCAGACTCACTAATGCATCCTAACAAACTCGATAAGACACACTAATGCAAAATTCTGGTTCTCTAAGACCAACGCTCGGATACCAACTGAAATGTCCCGTTCTTATTGATTAAAAACGTTCCATATTAATTGATTTCGTTGCGAGGTTTTGACCTCTATATGAGATGTTTTTCAAAGTCTGCATTCATTTTTAAAACAAACCATAACCTTTATTTCATAAATAAAGGTTTAAAAATCTTTACGTAGATTATCAAATAATGATAATCTAAAATATCCTGTTTACACACGACCATTACATAATGGTTTACAATACAAATATGTTACAACGAAATCAGTTTCTTGAATGCAGTTTTTACACAATATCATACAAACATGGACTCCAAATCTTGTCCTTATTTTAGTATGCAACAGCGGAAGCTCTTAGTATTCACCTGAGAATAAACATGCTTTAAACGTCAACAAAAATGTTGGTGAGTTATAGGTTTAACCTATATATATATATATATATATATATATATATATATATATATATATATATATATATATCAAATCGTAACAATAGACCACAAGATTTCATATTTCAATACGCATCCCATACATAGAGATAAAAATCATTCATATGGTGAACACCTGGTAACCGACATTAACAAGATGCATATATAAGAATATCCCCATCATTCCGGGATACCCTTCGGATATGATATAAATTTCGAAGTACTAAAGCATCCGGTACTTTGGATGGGGTTTGTTAGGCCCAATAGATCTATCTTTAGGATTCACGTCAATTAGGGTGTCTGTTCCCTAATTCTTAGATTACCAGACTTAATAAAAAGGGGCATATTTGATTTCGATAATTCAACCATAGAATGTAGTTTCACGTACTTGTGTCTATTTTGTAAATCATTTATTAAACCTGCATGTATTCTCATCCCAAAAATATTAGATTTTAAAAGTGGGACTATAACTCACTTTCACAGATTTTTTACTTCGTCGGGAAGTAAGACTTGGCCACTGGTCGATTAACGAACCTATAACAAATATGTACATATATATCAAAATATGTTCAAAATATATTTACAACACTTTTAATACATTTTGATGTTTTAAGTTTATTAAGTCAGCTGTCCTCGTTAGTAACCTACAACTAGTTGTCCACAGTTAGATGTACAGAAATAAATCGATATATATTATCTTGAATCAATCCACGACCCAGTGTATACATATCTCAATATTGATCACAACTCAAACTATATATATTTGGGAATCAACCTCAACCCTGTATAGCTAACTCCAACATTCACATATAGAGTGTCTATGGTTGTTCCGAAATATATATAGATGTGTCGACATGATAGGTCGAAATATTATATACGTGTCTATGGTATCTCAAGATTACATAATATACAATACAAGTTGATTAAGTTATGGTTGGAATAGATTTGTTACCAATTTTCACGTAGCTAAAATGAGTAGTTTTTACCAATTTTGTTTTGCTCGCCATTTCTTCGTTTCTAATCCGTTTTGAGTGATTTAAGCGGACACGGTTTTGTATTGAACTTAACTTTATGAAAATAAACAGAAAAGGTATAGGTTTATAGTCGGAAATACAAGTTACAAGTCATTTTTGAAAGAGGTAGTCATTTCCGTCGAAAGAACGACATCTTGATGACTGTTTTGAAAAACATACTTTCACTTTGAGTTTAACCATGATTTTTGGATATGGTTTCATGTTCATAATAAAAATCATTTCACCAGAAGTATAGCTTTTAAATCAAAGTTTTTCATAGTTTTTAATTATCCAAACCAAAACAGCCCCCGGTTGTAACTACGACGGCGTAAATCCGGTTTTATGGTGTTTATCGTGTTTTCAGGTTTTAAATCATTAAGTTAGCATATCATATAGATATAGATCATGTGTATAGTTGATTTTAAAAGTGTATTTAGAAGGATTAACTTTATTTGCGAACAAGTTTAGAATTAACTAAACTATGTTCTAGTGATTACTAGTTTACCACTTCGAATATGATAGCTTTTTATGTATGAATCGAATGATATTATGAACATCATTACTACGTTAAGTTCCTTGGATAAACCTACTGGTAAAGAGAAAAATGGATCTAGCTTCAACGGATCCTTGGATGGTTCGAAGTTCTTGAAGCAGAATCATGACACGAAAAAAATGTTCAAGTAAGATCATCACTTGAAATAAGATTGTTATAGTTATAGAAATTGAACCAAAGTTTGAATATGATTATTACTTTGTATTAGAATGATAACCTACTATAAGAAATAAAGATTTCTTGAGGTTGGATGATCACCTTACAAGATTGGAAGTGAGCTAGCAAACTTGAAAGTATTCTTGATTTTATGTAACTAGAACTTGTAGAATTTATGAAGAACACTTAGAACTTGAAGTTAGAACTTGAGAGAGATCAATTAGATGAAGAAAATTTAAGAATGAAAGTGTTTGTAGGTGTTTTTGGTCGTTGGTGTATGGATTAGATATAAAGGATATGTAATTTTGTTTTCATGTAAATAAGTCATGAATGATTACTCATATTTTTGTAATTTTATGAGATATTTCATGCTAGTTGCCAAATGATAGTTCCCACATGTGTTAGGTGACTCACATGGGCTGCTAAGAGCTGATCATTGGAGTGTATATACCAATAGTACATGCATCTAAAAGCTGTGTATTGTACGAGTACGAATACGGGTGCATACGAGTAGAATTGTTGATGAAACTGAACGAGGATGTAATTGTAAGCATTTTTGTTAAGTAGAAGTATTTTTGATAAGTGTCTTGAAGTCTTTCAAAAGTGTATGAATACATATTAAAACACTACATGTATATACATTTTAACTGTGTCGTTAAGTCATCGTTAGTCGTTACATGTAAGTGTTGTTTTGAAACCTTTAGGTTAACGATCTTGTTAAATGTTGTTAACCCAATGTTTATAATATCAAATGAGATTTTAAATTATTATATTATCATGATATTATGATGTATGAATATCTCTTAATATGATATATATACATTAACTGTCGTTACAACGATAATCGTTACATATATGTCTCGTTTCAAAATCATTGAGTTAGTAGTCTTGCTTTTACATATGTAGTTCATTGTTAATATACTTAATGATATGTTTACTTATCATAATATCATGTTAACTATATATATATCCATATATATGTCATCATATAGTTTTTACAAGTTTTAACGTTCGTGAATCACCGGTCAACTTGGGTGGTCAATTGTCTATATGAAACATATTTCAATTAATCAAGTCTTTACAAATTTGATTGCTTAACATGTTGGAAACACTTAATCATGTAAATAACAATTTCATTTAATATATATAAATATGTAAAAGTTCGGGTCACTACATAAAGTACCGTGTTGTCAAATGACGTGTTGCGTACAATCATGAGGTCTTATAATTAATCTTCTCGTGTTGTTTACGGGTGGTCCTGAAATATGTAAAATCAAATCATGAGTAAATATATATAAAATATTATGTTAATTAGCCAAGATATGATTAGTTTGGTTTTAGTCAAAATATTTTCGTAGCTAAACTAGCTTTGGATACCCGATTTTGTTTTAGTCGTAGTTTCTTCAATAAAACTCTGTTTTTGTTGGTTCAACTTGCCACTTCCTTGGATCGAGCCATTATTTATGAATATGAACTGTAAATACCTTAGTTTGCATTCAAAATCACAGGTTATAGGTCAAACTTGGGTGAATCTTATGAAAGTGATCATTTCCGTCATAAAAACAACATCTAGATGATCATTTTTATAAAAATACTAACACTTTGAGTTATACCATGAGATTTTTATATATTAACATATTCATAACAAATATCATTTTTCCAGAATATAAACTTCCATTTCAAAGTTTAAGATGGTTTTTAATTATCCAACCCAAAACAGCCCCCGGTTGCACTCCGACGACGTAGATTCAGTTTTAAGGTGTTCTTTGTAAAATCAAGTTGTATCTGGTTAAGTTAGCATATCATTATGATATATTACAGGTCTTGAAGTGTTTTAAAAGTCAAGTTAGAAGGATCTATTTAGTTTGCGAACAAGTTTGAAATCATTTAAACTATGTTCTTGTTGTTATATATTCGTAGTATGATAGTTATATATGAATTGAACAAGATGATGAACCAAGTTTATACCTCAAACATGATGAAGAAAGTTACTGAATAAACAAGATATGAACTTGTTCTTGATGACTTGGAAGATTAAGAAGTGAAATCATGAAAAGAAACAAAGGTTGTAAGCAAGTTTATATCTTAATTTAAGATAATTAACTTACATGAATTGAATCAAAGTTTAAACATAGTTTTACCTTGATTATGAAGCTAGAAACTTATGAAGACCTTGAAGAACACTTGAAGGTTGAAGATAAGAGAGTTTAAAAGATAATCTAGCTTGAAAGAAAGTTGATATGAAAGTGTATGTATGTGTATGTAAAACGTGTATATGCATGTATATATAAGGATTTTTGTTTTGATTTTTAGCTCATAAGTCTTCCTAGATGTTAACACTTGATCCCACATGTTATTGACTAATAAAGGCTGCCAAGAACATATAATTGAGGTCTAATAATTGGTATTTATCAATAGTAAGTACATCTAGAAGCTGCGTACAATACGGGTACATATACCCTAGGTATACGTGTAGAAATTTTGAGGAAATGGAACGAGAATTCAAATATAACTATCTTTTGTGAATATACTTATATTGTTTTACGTATTTAAGCCCTTTAAAGTAATTAAATACGTATTTATACGATACTTGTATAAGCATTATAGATTATAGGTATATATGTCAAAGAACGTTACGTATAGTTACTGTTTTGAAAACTTAAGTTAGTAGTCTCAAAGTATACCTATAACTCATTATTATTAGTACATAATGATATGTTAAACCATCCTTAGATCATGTTAAATATGTATAAATACGTATATGTACACAATTGTATAATTATCGTATGTTATATAGTTCGTGATATCATCGGTCAAATTGGACGGTCAAACGTTATGTAAAACTCTTTTCAAAAACACAAGACTCAACAATTTGGATTGCTTATCATGTTGGTAATGTTTAATTTATGTAAATATTAATCTTATATGTATAAAATGATCGGAAAAATCCGGGTCGTTACAGTTCTGCTCCTTTTCTCAGAACCCTTTATATATATATATATATATATATATATATATATATATATATACATATACATATATATATATATACATATATATATATATACATATATATATATATATATATATATATATATATATATATATATATATATATATATATATATATATATATATATATATATATATATATATATATATATTAACAAACATCTTTTACTTTTCTCTTCGAGGTCTCCTTTTTATCGGCGGTCTTTTTGGTACTTGACTTAGATGCTCGCATTTTCTAATGCGGTTTTATAGAGGACTTCTCGAAAGTTATGATTTCCTCAGGATTTATTTCTTTGTTTATGAGGTGAATGAAAATAATGGATAGTGGTAGATGGATTCATGATTGCAGTGAAAAATGGAAATGGAAGTATGTAATCGGGGTGTTTTGTCTTCTCGAGTAGCTGAGATTTATACTTAGTAATTCTCGTCAAAAGGTATGATTCCGAAATGCAGATCAACTACAAGTTCTGATTCAAAGATGCCAACATCGGCGCACTCAGCGAAAGCATAGTGAAGCACTAAAAATGAGTGCTTGTTGGGCCTTATTTGTGGTACCTCAGAACAATTATAATGGGTCGAAATGTGCCTTTAGTTATGGAATGCTCTTTTGGAGAATCGGTTTGGTTTTCGCAAAAAGTTTCAACTTTATTTTACTCTTTTGTCTATTTTGTAACAAAAACTTTTTGATCATTTATAAAATTTGGAATCCTAAGTGTTTTATATAACTCGAAAGGTTTTAAATATTATGAAAAGTTTAGTTTATCAAACACTTGAGGTTTTTGCGAGAATCATTATGTGCAATATACTGCTATCCCACACTTTAAAATAACATTGTCCTCAATGTTAAGGATACAACGTATCCCACACTTTAGTTTTGAAAAGTATTTTGTTATTTAAAGTTTATGTTGGTAGGGTTGTTAATCCCACACTTAGTGTTTAAAGTGGTCTAGGATATTTATTGAAAAAGTGATGAAGACGTAGTACTCCCCTATGATTGCTAGGTGTGTATGGATGGTTCGCCTTTCGTGGTTTTTTCAAATATTGTATTAGTGCCATTCTCGTACAATGCATCCTTACTCCAAGTCATGCTTCCATCTTGTTGTATGGTCTCGATCGTCGTTTGTTTGTGACGTTTATTCATGCATACTTACTTAACTAAATATATCATACAAACTAAAAATAGAAAGATAGTTATGCCCAAAATTGGGCGCACAGCGATGTAAATGTAATAATGTATCAATGTATCACAAATAATCATAATAAAAGTGGTAGAGGGTAGAGTCACTGCTGATCAGGCTTATGAGGAGGGAGAGAGTATGATACGCTGGTCCGGGGCTGCCTTGGTGTCCTTAAGTCTGATTGGACCTCATTAAGCATCTCCTCATCAGTGGCTAGTCTTCGTGCCCACTCTGAAGTGTTGGTTCCAGAAGACACCACGATGCGAAACTCGTCTGATCATGCAATCAGTCTAGTAAGAGATGAGGTGCTGGTGTGAATCATTAGCCTCGTATGCCAACTCGCTCCTTCCTGCAATTCTCTTCCCTATTCATTGGTCATATCCAGTCCTCCAAAACCCTGGGTTACACCCTCAGTTATACACTGGCTAACAGCCTGATCTCATGTCAAAAGGTGAGCGTCAGCAGATGTGTCTCTGTGTATCGCTATCGATGGGCTCACCATGTAAAGTGGGGTCATCCTCATCCCTCGGTTCCTGCGAACCCTGAACTCTTCTCCCACCATCCCTAGTCCTAGGATTGGGCCTAAAGTCTTTAATCTCCACATTAGGTACAGTCCGGTCGACGAACCTGCAACCCATGGGTTAGCCAAAACTATTAGCTGCCTATTTTGTATCTGAATAAGCTGCCAAGTATGCAGCAGCTTATACCTAGTCTCCTCCGACTCAGATTCCCTCCTTTAACCTATTGCTTCTATGTCACCTAAAATGTGTATCCGCTTAAGTAATTTCGTGAAAATAGCTCCTAAAAGTGGCTCAACCGTGTAAGATGAAAGTTTCTCAACAGTGAATGCCTAAGCCAAAAGGTATGCAACTTGCATGTTCTAATTCTGGAACATGGAGTGCATAAGCTGTATGTCAGAAAGTTTGACGGCTCCACTATGATGAGTCTTCGGGTGGATTGTCTTTCCCAAAAGGTGATGAAGGATGTAGTGAACTGGGTTGATGAAACGGGAAGCCTTTTTCCCAGACCTCCAACCCGCTTGATAAGTAGTGTATGTCTGCCAGAAAACCTGATTATCGACTTATGGATCTAGAGAAGTGTACCCTCGCTTAAACACTGAGCGTTCCAAGTGAGTGCTCTTGTACAGTTCCAGATGATGGGCGAACTGTGCAAGACTAAGATGGCGAGTGATGTTTTGATGACGGAAGTGGATACAATTACGAGTGTTGTACTCGTCATGATCAATATTCGCTTCAAACTCCCACATAGCCATAAACTCTGCATATGGCTCTTGATACACACGCTCATTAATCTCAAATAATTTCAGCCAAGCATTATGTGTTTTACCATTTGCCCGAAAACTCAAAAGATTTCACAACTCTTTCGCCCAACCACACTGCTCCATTATTTCCCAGTTGATGTACTTGTTGTGCCCTTTTCGTCTTTTATTTCAATTCCTCATAAACGGTTCATATCTCCCCTGTTTTTTCATGCCCGCGAATACGATTGGGCAACTCGTACTCGTCTGGAAGCTGGTGTCTACATGCCATCTGCAATAATCAAGCAATGTAGGTTATGTTCCAAAAAGATAACAAGACTTCTTATAACAATAAGATACGAAAAGCGTATAAGGAAAAAAATCGAAATGAGGGCTATAAAATGGCACTCTCCATATCCCTGTTATCGACAAATATAGCCAAAATTACCTCAAACAATTTCTAAACCAATTATAAATTTATTTTAAGCAAAATTCAAAGCGTACCCGTGATTGCAACAAATAATGCTTAAAAATAATAATTATAGCGAGTTAGTTGTAATAACCAATTTTATTCAAAGTATGGTGATTTTTAAGCATACAACAATCATAATGATCATTTTTAATTACCTTAAATATTTCTAAACATCAAACTTTTCCTATAATGCCTTCGAGTCGTGGTTTAAAACCATTTTTATCGAAAAATATTCATTTAGCAAAAACGTACATAATAAGAAAATCAAAGACTAGGTTCTAAATTTGTTTTTAAGACAACGATATCTTAATTTTGACTAGTTTTCGAGTCATCCTAAGTTTTAAAAATGTTTTAACATTAGGAAAAATCGAAAGCCTAATTTCGTATATTTTTCTCAAATTGTAATTTTCAACAAAATGATCCTAAATTGTTCCAAAACTTGTTCCTAAGTGTTTTAGGTGAATCACTAAGCCTAAATGAGCTAGCAAAACATCAAAATCCCAAAAATTTCATCAATTTCTATCCTGGAACACGAATTCACGAATCGCTGGCCAAATGTGAACCAAAATGCCTCAATCGAACCTAAAAATTAGCACACAATAATCACATTGTCTAACTAAGTAAGCAGGGGATCATAATCAAGCATAAAACACAAAATATTTCAAAAGTTAAAAATTAAACCCTAAGCAAAAATTTGATTTTTAATCGTGAAAATGTACCTTAATCACGAAATTAACAATGGAAACGTGTTTAGGATGAATGAGAGACTTAGTTTGGAGCTTTGATTCACGAAATTTGGTCAAAAATTAATGGTGGTGGTGATGGTGGTACTCGTCGGCTGAAAGGAAGAAGAAGGGAGGAAGAAAAAAGAAAGAAAGAAAAAAGAAGAAGAAGAAGAAAGAAGAAAAGAAAAATAAAAATGGGCCCGTGTGGCGCCCAGGCTTATTTTCTCGGTCCGACTCGCGATTTTTTATATTTTAATATTTTAAATTTTATCATTAAGTTTATAAAATACTTATAAAATTTTGCTTAGGATTTTAAATCGGTTATTTTATTTAATCAAAAATTAAAAGAAAAGAAAAAAATGGACAGAGTAAAAGAAGTAGAAAAATTCTTATTTTATTAAAACCATAAATTGATTACACATGTTCCACAACTAAGTTCTAGAAATGACGCGGAAAGAAAGATAGGTTTAAAGTTTCTTTGACCATCCAGAGTAAATCGGCGGAGTGTACTGAAAATATTTCAAAATCACTTAGCATCTTGTGCTCACACTTTTGTAAATCGTCGATGTCATTCATTAATTTAACCAAAGCCCTTCTAACTTTTTTAGTGTTTGAAATTCCATCCATTGGTCCAGTATCTCGATAATTAAGTTCAAAGATAAGTTTTGACACTATGTCTTGAAATAGAAGATCTTCCGTGGAGTCAGGATTACCGATAGTAAATTTTAGATTTTTAGATATTTCTCGGATGACCTTTCTTTGAGGAGTTGTAAATGGAAATTTTAACGTAGTGAGAATTTGCACGAGTTCAGAATATATTTCCTTTCTTTTTGCGAAGAAATTCTGATTTATTCTTTCCTCGGTTAAATCCGGAAAAACTTCAATTAATCTTTTGATGAGAAATGATGTTGGATCAAAGTAGAAGAAATCTTGATATCCATATTTTGAAATGGGGTTAGGTTTTTTGCTTTCAATCCAAGATTCTAATTCAAAAATCATTGCGGTAACATAACAGTTGATATGAATTTAAAAAAAAAACCCTTTATCATCGATATGAGGTAGAAAACTAACAAACGACTCTAAATCAATATGAGGGTGTCGTTCGATTTGGAAAACGCGGAAAACTATACCCTATATACATTGGGCCATTCAAGATTACTAATCGTGTCGGACCGGTAGCTTATCGACTTGAATTACCTCAACAACTAGCATACGTACATAATACCTTCCACGTTTCGAATTTGAAGAAATTCTTAGCTAAAGAAGATCTCACTATTCCTTTAGACGAAATTAAGATTAACGAAAAACTACAATTCGTTGAAGAACCCGTCGAAATAATGGATCGTGAGGTTAAAGGACTCAAGCAAAGCAAAATACCGATAGTTAAAGTTCGATGGAATGCTCGTAGAGGACCCGAGTTCACATGGGAGCATGAAGATCAGATGAAGCAGAAATACCCACACTTATTTCCAGATGATGCGTCAACACCTCCAAATGCTTAAAATTTCGGGACAAAATTTATTTAACGGGTAGGTACTGTGATGACCCGGACTTTTCCATGATTATATATTATATGAGTTGAATATTTACATGCATAAATGTTTCTAACATATTAAGCAATCAAACTTGTTAAGGCTTGATTAATTGAAACGGATTTAATGTAAACGTTTGACCACCCAGTTTGCCCGATGATTCACGAACGTTATAACTTGTAAATACTATGAAAATATATATATATATATATATATATATATATATATATATATATATATATATATATATATATATATATATATATATATATATATATATATATATGTTTAACATGATGAAATGATAATTAAGTATCTCATTAAGTATATTAATAATGAACTATATACATAAAATGAGACTACTAATTTATGAATTTCGAATATATATATATATATATATATATAACGATT
This sequence comes from Rutidosis leptorrhynchoides, assembly GCF_046630445.1. Lineage (NCBI taxonomy): Eukaryota > Viridiplantae > Streptophyta > Magnoliopsida > Asterales > Asteraceae > Rutidosis > Rutidosis leptorrhynchoides. The sequence goes on from NC_092336.1 coordinate 189,831,192, forward strand.
ATCGATGTAATAACATCTTAATATATATACATATCGTATTAGAATATATTAATATGAATGCAGTCTTTGAAAAACGTCTCATATAGAGGTCAAAACCTCGCAATGAAACCAATTATTATGAAACGTTTATAATTGATATGAACGGGGCATTTCAGTTGGCATCAGAGCGTTGGTCTTAGAGAACCAGAATTTTGCATTAGTATGTCTAACCGAGTTTATTAGGATGCATTAGTGATTCTGGACTTCGACCGTGTCTATTATAAAAACAATTGCTTAACACTTTTGTTGGAAACTATATATTTTAACATGTAAATATTATGTGGTATATTACTAATGTGGTAGTTAATGTGTGATAGATGTCTACTTCTAGCACCAATCTCATCGACTTACCTAATAACAATGATGACCTGGAGTCGGATGTATTTTGGGAAGATTCACAAATTCCGGAAGAAGAGAAACCTGATAGTGCTCCAAACGAACATATATTTAGTCGCAATATTATCCCAATATGTAAAGTTTTTAGTTGTAATTATTTTATTTTTAAGTTGTAATCGTTTAAATAAATAAATGCGAAGACGAAGCACGAAGATTAAAGAATTGAAGAAAAAGCGTCCTAAAACTGGAAAAGGGTCCTTAAAGCCATAGTGCACTCAAAAGCGTCCCAAAAATTGAGTTAAAAGACTTGCGCGGATTTTGGGATTTAAGGAAAATAATTTTTTGTGCAAATTACAAATTGCGAAACTCAAAGTAGAAGATATTAAATAGTACGAAAGGACGTTCAAAAATCCGGAACCAGGACCTGAGCCAACTATCAACGCGCGACGCAACGAGCCGAAAATTATGAGTCAACTATGCACAAGAATATAATATAATATTTAAATAATAATATAAATTATTTATATATTATATATATTTAAATAATACGTCGACAAAGAAGAAAACAAAGCAATGTGGCTGGATCCAGCTGGCCATGCGATCGCATGGCCTGGAAGAGAAAATTCCATGCGATCGCATGGGGCCAAAACTCAGGCCACATCTATAAATACCAGGCTTCTGATCGAGTAAAAAAACAACAAAATAATAATAACATTCCCTCTGTAATATATATATATATATATATATATATATATATATATATATATATATATATATATATATATATATATATATATATATATATATATATATATATAATATATTAGTTTAGTTTTATATTAGAATAGTTTGGGTTATGTAAAGGTTATTTTACGGGTTTTAAAGTCGAAGTTCTGTCTGTGTAAAGCTACGCGATAAATACTCAATGTAAGTTATGTTCTCCTTTTTAAATTAATGTCTTGTAACTAAGTTATTATTATGCTTATTTGAGCCGAAATAATCATGATGTTAGGCTAAATATTAAGATGGAGTAATTGGGCTTTGGACCATAATTGGGGTTTGGACAAAAGAATGACACTTGTGGAAATTAGACTATGGACTATTAATGGGCTTTATATTAAATTAACGATACCTCGTTAATTTAATATAAAGGTTACAATTTGACGTATCTATATATAACCACATACGCTTAATCGGATACGATGGGCAGGATATTTATAAATACAAATTATTGTTTATTTGACCGGACACGGGGATGGATTAATAGTCAATGGACTCATTAAAACAGGGGTGGATTACATTTAAGGGTAATTGGTGTAATTATTAACAAAGTATTAAAACCTTGGTTTACACACAGTCGATAACCTGGTGTATTCATTAAACAAAGTATTAAGACCTTGTTACAGTTCGAATCCCCAATTAGTTGGAATATTTGACTTCGGGTATAAGGTTAAATTTGCCGAGAATTTTATAATTATGACCGATGAACTATTATGGACAAAAACCAGATAGGTTTCAAATACATCCAGGACAAAGGACAATTAACCCAGGGTAATAAATAATCAAAACGTCAAACATCATGGTTACGAAAGTTTAAATAAGCATAATTATTATATTGTTATTTATTTTACGCACTTAAATTATCGTCATTTATATTTTGCATTAGGTTTTAATTGTGACTTAAAATATAAAACCGACAAACCGATCATTAAACGGTAAACCCCCTTTTATATATTATTATATATAATTATATATATTTTGTACAAATATAGTTAATTAAAATATAGTGTGAAATAAGCCATCTCCCTGTGGAATGAACCGGACTTACTAAAAACTATACTACTTTACGATTAGGTACACTGCCTATAGTGTTGTAGCAAAGTTTAGGTATATCCCATCTGTAAATAAATAATTAAAACTTGTGTTATTTAATAGTATTTTTTTGTAAAAATTAATAACTATTTTATATAAACCTCTACGCACATCAAGTTTTTGGCACCGCTGCCGGGGAGTCGGCGAAACGCAATATTTTTAATTTATTTTTGTATAAATATATTTATTATATAGTTTTAGAAAAATAATATAAAGTTATTAAAAAAAAAACTGGACTTACAGGCCCATGCGATCGCATGAGCCAGAAGCCTCAACACCATGCGATCGCATGGCCTGCCCTGACAGGTCTGACCCGAGCATTAAATATGTTTAGGGTTTATAAATAATAATTATTATTAATTAGGGTTATTTATTTTAATATTTAGTTTTAGTTTTATTTAAAATTAGTAATATTAAGTTTTAATTAGTTTTATTAATATATAAAATTAATACTTTTATAAATAATTATATAAAAATAATATTTTTATAAAAATAGGTAATTTTATCATTTTTTTGTCTCTTTTTTTAATTTGTATATTTTAATTATTTGTATATTTATCGTTCGCTATATAGTTTTAAATTTAGTTTTGCCGTAGTTATTTTATATTTTTAGTTTTTAGGCTTTGCCGTAAAATCCTTTAAGTGCTTTTTCTTTAGAATTAAGATTTAGGCGCTTTATAATTTTGCGATGCCGTTTTTTGATTTAATTTTTTTTTGTGCCTTATAAGTAATTGCCGTTTTCCGAATAAAATTGCATTTACCTTTAGCCTTTGACCTTAACTTTTTAGATTTAGTTTTTAGACTTTTAAGTTTCGACGTTTTTCTTTCTTATTTTTATTTTTCGACGTTTTTCGACGCGTAATCTTTTTCTTTCTTATTTCTCGACACGCTAGTTTTTAGGACATAGATTTTTATTTTCCAAACGAAAAATTATTTTAAGCGGTTAAATTGATAGACATCCAAATTTTCTGCTTCGTAGTAATAGTTGGATTTGTTAGTGGCTGAGTTGTGAGCTTCCGATTTAAAGGGTTCTGGCTCCCTGCTGCATCTATTGGCTATTCGAAACGTGGGCAAAAGCAGAAAAGTCTATTAATTTGATAACTTATATAATTTTTATTTTTATAACTAATAGGATAATTAAGTAAATGCACCACATTGTAGCTAAAATTTGGTAATAAGCGCATTATGAAAAATCTCGAGAATATTTTGGAAACTCTTTATGACATCCGAAATCAATTTAATCAATACTCTCAAACGGGTGTTGATGACAATTCGTTCGGTCAATCTTGGATCACGAATGACGAAACAATAACTGGTTGTGAAATCTGTGGAGATTATCACACAACATGGGAATGTTATTATTACGTTCCTACGGAAAATTATGCACCCATGGAACCTGAATGGAATGATTATGAGGAATACAATTCTAATTGGGATTATTCCCAAGAATATATCCAAACTCAACAACCAGAAGACGAGGAAAATTATGTGCCTGAAAATTCTTTAGATTATATGAAAATCAAACTCGAAGAACTTGATGCTCAAAATGAACAAATGAGAGAGTTTGTAAATCGGCAAGTTGAAACTCTATCAGATTACACACCTGTTGATCTGAGGAGTCGTGTGCAAGAAAATCTCATATCATCGAATTTTGATGAATTCGAGAGCTCCGAAATCACCTACTATCCCGATGATACTTTTTATTCAGTGTTACCAGTTTCACAACATATCGACACATTAGCCTCTACCAACGAAATCATCGATCCATCAATGGATGAAGAAGAAGTAAGGGTGACAAATTGGTACTCTTGGAAAAACGATAACGTTGAAAATTTTACCCCCGACACCAAAGTGGAGGAACAGATAAGGACCGTTAATGAAGAAGAATTTGCTTTAATCCAGCCACAACCTTCCAACCCAATATTCTCAATAGACGTGTCATCTACCGAAGATGAACTATGAGCTGTAATAGATAATGACACCTCGGATTTCACCCAATTGGGTAATAGAGGTGAAAACTTTGATCCCGAGAATAAACGGAAGGAAATGTTAGGAATTGTCCACTCTATAGAAATATGTATGTCGGTGTATATCGATCCATTTGACCAAGAACCAGAAAAGAGACGTATCCATTTACTAAAAGCTACACTTAAAAAAGAATTAAGTAGTGACGATCGGGTGGTTCTAAACTTTAAACCCATTGATATATTATACACCACCCGAGATGTAAATAACTGGCTCACTATTCTAATTCGTGGAACTTATTCTATCGACTTCACATGTCGTCAGCTAAGTGTGGGGAAGTCTAACCCCACTTAACCTTAAATCAGGGGTTCGGGTTAGTGCATCACTCGTTAATAAAAATGCACAATGAGTAAGGGTAAAAGACGCATTTTCAAAAATTAGCAAACAGTTCAGAAAAGCAACCGTTTTTGAGGAAAAACATGTGTGATAAAAAAACAAAAGTAATGAACGATGAGACATCATCTATCATTCGACGAGCTTTGTAATTACAAACTGGGTATTTTTAATCACTTTTCTACACTAATCACCCTCATAAATTTATAATTGTAGTCTGATTTCATGCAAATGAGGGCATTGCATGATCTCAAGTGTGGGGAAGGGTTATAAATTCTCTCGGGTTTACACTTAGTTTAATTGCCAAATTTTGTGAAAATTTGGCAATTTTTCAACTAAATGAATTCAAAATCATGTTTATACATATTTATGAATGATAAAACTAGGTGTTAATGCCGAAATTATTGTTACCTCGGAAAGGACATAAATTGAGAAACAACTAAAATGCTTGAATTTATTTATTAGGATATAAAAAGACGCATGAAAAAAAAGCCAAGTGTGGGGAGAATGTACCAAGTTATTCAATTAAAAAACTATCTATCACATGTTTCTGTAAAGTTATTGCAGGTGCTTTTGTTTTGGACTAAATTGACTGTTTTACCCGCAATATTATAATAAAGATAAAAGAAAAGATGGATATACACGATGAATCAATTCCATCATTAAAATGAAGTAAAGTCTTTCGTAAAAGACACGCGCTTCTTGATTTAGGTCAAGAAGTTGTCGTCCAGACCAGCTGTAGGTCGACGAAAAATCTAGAAAAGTCATCTCTAAAATCAGCAGGAAATCCACAGACCTCAGCATCAAACAGGGTCGCCAAGTGGTCAGACTTATCCTAACCATGAGAGGATCTGTCTCGTAAAATGGGGAGGGCGCCGTGCAAATTAGCTTGATAAGACTAATGAATCAGACCCCCAGAAAAGGATAATCTCCTTAAAGATTAAAAATCAGCTTTTAAGCCTGATATTACTCAATCCTAGAGATTGACTTTAAAGATTGAGAATTACAAACTCATGGAATTCGATGATATCTAAACTCGAGCTTGAACGAGAAAATATTTTGATCAAATTACAAACCGGTTTGTTTTCTGAAAACCTATTTTCAATGCGTTCATTACCATTGAACATAAAATCCTAAGAATTCACCTGGAATTCATTAGGACACCTGAACCAATTCGGGTGTCAACCGTAAGAACGGTGGTTGCATAGCATGGTCAAAGACAGGACCTTGTGCCAGATCGAAAAATTATAGGGTAAGCTTTACTATTGCTCCTACAAAGGATAGTAATTGCATCCGACACGTTTTTGGACCATAATCAAATGCATGTCATTAGACATTGCCTTAACAGTTGCTTGTTCAACGCTTTCCTTTACAACCGGACGGTAGTTTACCGAAAGGTAATATACGGAGCAAGTATACTGGACGTGTTGCTTTCCTAATACAAGGTTAGCAAGTGGGTGACACAAAACCATAAGTTTTGAGCTAAAATTTTCAAATCTGAAACCCACCAAACCCACAAAAACATTTTGCAAACACCGGTGAAGGGTTATTCCGGAAAACTTATCTAGGGTAAAAGCTAGAATGAATTTTCAAAAGATCAAATGTTTTCATAAAGATCCAAATTCCTTAAAGGATCTAAATTTTCATAGTCATGTGGGACTGTAAACCACACCGTTACTAGCATTGTTTATACCGCCGTATCAAAATCACTGATGTATAAAGTGTGAAGAATAAAGAAGTGATTCGTGTGATTTAATTTCAAGTTCTGTATTGCTTGAGGACAAGCAATGTTCAAGTGTGGGGATATTTGATAGTGCTCCAAATGAACATATATTTAGTCGCAATATTATCCCAATACGTAAAGTTTTTAGTTGTAATTATTTTATTTTTAAGTTGTAATCGTTTAAATAAATAAATGCGAAGACGAAGCACGAAGATTAAAGAATTGAAGAAAAAGCGTCCTAAAACTGGAAAAGGGTCCTTAAAGCCATAGTGCACTCAAAAGCATCCCAAAAATTGAGTTAAAAGACTTGCGCGGATTTTGGGAGTTAAGGAAAATAATTTTTTTGTGCAAATTACAAATTACGAAACGCAAAGTACAAGATATTAAATAGTACGAAAGGGCGTTCAAAAATCCGGAACCAGGACCTGAGCCAACTATAAACGCGCGACGCAACGGGCCAAAAATTATGAGTCAACTATGCACAAGAATATAATATAATATTTAAATAATTATATAAATTATTTATATTTTATATATTTAAATAATACGTCGACAAAGAAGAAAACAAAGCAATGTGGCTGGATCCAGCTGGCCATGCGATCGCATGGCCTGGAAGAGCAAATTCCATGCGATCGCATGGGGCCAAAACTCAGGCCACATCTATAAATACCAGGTTTCTGATCGAGTAAAAAAACAACAAAATAATAATAATATTCCCTCTGCAATATTATATATATATATATATATATATATATATATATATATATATATATATATATATATATATATATATATATATATATATATATATATATATATATATATTAGTTTAGTTTTATATTAGATTAGTTTGGGTTATGTAAAGGTTATTTTACGGGTTTTAAAGTCGAAGTTCTGTCTGTGTAAAGCTACGCGATAAATACTCAATGTAAGTTATGTTCTCCTTTTTAAATTAATGTCTTGTAACTAAGTTATTATTATGCTTATTTGAGCCGAAGTAATCGTGATGTTAGGCTAAATATTAAGATGGGGTAATTGGGCTTTGGACCATAATTGGGGTTTGGACAAAAGAATGACACTTGTGGAAATTAGACTATGGGCTATTAATGGGCTTTATATTAAATTAACGATACCTCGTTAATTTAATATAAAGGTTACAATTTGACGTATCTATATATAACCACATACGCTTAATCGGATACGATGGGCGGGATATTTATAAATACAAATTATTGTTCATTTGACCGGATACGGGGATGGATTAATAGTCAATGGACTCATTAAAACAGGGGTGGATTACATTCAAGGGTAATTGGTGTAATTGTTAACAAAGTATTAAAACCTTGGTTTACACACAGTCGATAACCTGATGTATTCATTAAACAAAGTATTAAGACCTTGTTACAGTTCGAATCCCTAATTAGTTGGAATATTTGACTTCGGGTATAAGGTTAAATTTGCTGAGCATTTTATAATTATGACTGATGAACTATTATGGACAAAAACCAGATAGGTTCAAATACATCCAGGACAAAGGACAATTAACCCAGGGTAATAAATAATCAAAAAGTCAAACATCATGGTTACGGAATTTTAATAAGCATAATTATTATATTGTTATTTATTTTACGCACTTAAATTATCGTCATTTATATTTTGCATTAGGTTTTAATTGTGACTTAAAATATAAAACCGACAAACCGATCATTAAACGGTAAACCCCCTTTTATATATATTATTATATATATTTATATATATTTTGTACAAATATAGTTAATTAAAATATAGTGTGAAATAAGCCATCTCCCTGTGGAACGAACCGGACTTACTAAAAACTATACTACTTTACGATTAGGTACACTACCTATAGTGTTGTAGCAAGGTTTAGGTATATCCCATCTGTAAATAAATAATTATAACTTGTGTTATTTAATAGTATTTTCTTGTAAAAATTAATAACTATTTTATATACACCTCTACGCACATCAGAACCAGAAGAAAAACAACCGAAAGAAGAGGAACCGGAAGAAGAAGAACCGGAAGAAGAGGAACCAGAAGAAGAAGAAGAACCGAAAGAAGAAGATCCGGAGGAGGAAGTGTTAAAAATCACAAAGAAACAGTTGAATAAGGAAAAATCCTCAACCAATGTACCAAAGTTAAAAATGGTCGATGGTGTCTCTGCTGAGGAAGAAAAATATTGGGAAGATTACCAATTTCCCGAGGAACCGAAAGAGAATCCCGATGAGGATTTTGATGAAGTGATAGAAATTACCCCGACCCAATTTAATTAAGAAAGGGAAAACAATAAGGGAAAATCTCCATCTATCAAGATAGAGAAACCCGATCCCAAATCCGATGAACCCTATGTTATCAAGAAATACCCTGATAGAATATACGGTAAACACCCGTACTACTTAAACTTTGATTTTAGTCCGGGAACATCTAAGAAACCAGATTTTTCTAAAACATTTGTGAAAAGGACTGCTCGTATGAGTACTGGCCCATTTATCCATAGGAAATTAGCAAAACGAACCGAGTTCGAGGAAGAAGAAGCAAACAAGTCTGAATAAAGAGTTGTAGTCATTTACTCTTACCATGTCGTGTAATATATGTATTGTAGTGTGCTTGTACTTTTATGCTATATGTAAAAATTGCTTGTGATGTTTTGTTATTTTATCATCTTTTACAGATCTAATTTTCGTCTCTTTTACAGTATAAAAATATAAAATGGACGTTAAGGATAGACGACCGAATATTTTAGAAGACCTACCACAGGAAATGCTTGATGAAATCTTTTCTAGAGTCGGTCAGGATTCATTGGCTCAATTGTTTATGGCGAAATTAGTTTGCAAAGAATTCGAAAGGAATTCCAAGCATGCCTTGGTTTATAAAAGGCTTTCCTTCGATAGATGGGGTATCTCACACTGGGGACACCCTAAGTTGGCCCATATTTTCTTTAAGGTTATGTGCTCTGGAAACCCTAATGCAATTATCCGCTACGGGTTGAGGGCCTATTTTGACTCTGAATATCCCAATGTAGGACTTCATTCTTTAGAGAAGGCTTCAAACATGCAACTTAAAGAAGCATGTTACGTTTACGGGTTAGTTATGTTTGCCTCTAATCAAACTAAGAAAAAGAACATCAGGTTGCAACTTCTTAATAGAACATTCCCATTGGTGACAGATTCAGTAGTCGAAGTGAGAGATAAGGTTTTTGACTTGTTACGACATTGTTGGATACTACGTAACTCCCGTCCTTTTGACGACGTTACAACATGCTTCCTTACCAAAGACTACAACGGTTATTCCCCACTTAACCAAGGATGGGAAATAGTATTGGTAAAACCCGAATGCATGACTTGTTTTTGGTCCTATGAACTACGTGTCTTTACTGCCTTTACTGAACAATTTGAGTTTAACTAGAATTGTCTTAACAGCTGGCTTGTATTATAGTTATCGTGTGATATATTTCATGCTATATGTAAAATAACGGTATTGTATGATTGTGATAATGCTAAAAATGAACATATATTTCATAGCATTATCCTTCAAGAAAGACAAGCTTTTAGTTGCAATTGTTCTATTTACAAGTGATATTCGTTTAAATAATAAAAGGTGAAGACAAAAGACAGATTCGACGATTTGAAGACGCAAACGACCAAAAAGCTAAAAAGTACAAAGTACAATCCAAGTGGTTCAAGCCGTAAAACGCAAAGTACAAGATATTAAATCGTACGAAAGGACGTTCGAAAATCCAGAACCGGGACCTGAGCCAACTATCAACGCGCGACTCAACGAACCTAAAATTACAAATCAACTATACACAAGAATATAATATAATATATATAATTATATAAAATTATATATATTATATTATATAATAAATGAATTAAGAGCCACCCACCTTTTGGAAGCATTTGGAGCTGGAAAAGAAGGCCATGCGATCGCATGGCCTGGAGGCACAAAAACCATGCGATCGCATGGAGTGCAAAGCCTGGCCACATCTATAAATTGGAGCATTTTTCGACGAATTATGTACACCTTCATCAATTACTCTCTGCTCTCCCTCAATATATTTATTTATATTTTGTAATTATAATTTTAATATTAAGTTAATAATAATAAGGTTATAGTGGAGAATGTTTTAAGTTTGTAAGTCGAAATTCTGTCTGTGTAACACTACGCGATTAATACTCATTGTAAGTTATGTTCAACTTTTTTAAATTAATGTCTCGTAGCTAAGTTATTATTATGTTTATTTAAGCCGAAGTAATCGTGATGTTAGACTAAATATTAAGACTGAGTTATTGGGCTTTGGACCATAATTAAGGTTTGGACAAAAGACCGACACTTGTGGAAATTAGACTATGGACTATAAATGGGCTTTATATTTGTTTAAGTGAATGATAGTTCATTAATTTAATATAGAGATTTACAATTTGAGGTAATTATAAATAACAACATACAATCGATCAGACATGATGGGCGGGATATTTATAAATACTAATAATCATTCATTTAACCGGACACGGGAATGGATTAATAGTCAATGTACTCATTAAAACAGGGGTGGATTACATACAAGGACACTTGGTGTAATTGTTAACAACGTATTAAAACCTTGGGTTACATGCAGTCGATAACCTGGTGTAATTATTAACAAAGTATTAAGACCTTGTTACAGTTTAAGTCCCCAATTAGTTGGAATATTTAGTTTTGGGTATAAGGGTAATTTGACGAGGACACTCGCACTTTATATTTATGACCGATGGACTATTATGGACGAAAACCAGATGGACATATCGAATAATCCAGGACAAAGGACAATTAACCCTTGGTAATAAATTAAAATCAACACGTCGTACATCATGATTACGGAAGTTTAAATAAGCATAATTCTTTTATTTTATATCTCATCGCTCTTTATTTATCGTCATTTTATTTATCGTACTTTAAATTATTGCACTTTTAATTATCACACTTTTATTTTATCGCATTTTTATTTATCGCCATTTACATTACGCTTTAAATTAAATTGTATTTATATTTAATATTTTACATTAGGTTTTAATTGTGACTTAAGTTTTAAAATCGACAAACCGGTCACTAAACGGTAAAACTCCCTTTTATAATAATAATAATACTACTTATATATATATATATATATATATATATATATATATATATATATATATATATATAGTTTAAAATAATTATAGCGTTTAAACTTAGCCAGCTCCCTATGGAACGAACCGGACTTACTAAAAGCTACACTACCCTACGATTAGGTACACTGCCTATAAGTGTTGTAGCAAGGTTTAGGTATATCCATTCAATAAATAAATAAATAATTTGTGTAAAATTGTATCGTATTTAATAGTATTTCGTAGTAAAATATAATCTATTTCGTACTACACCTCGCACACATCAAGTATTTTTGGCGCCGCTGCCGGGGAACTCAACAACGTCGAAGCGAAACGCTATATAAAAAAAATTTAGTTTTAATCTATTTTTGTAAAAATATAATAAGTTTAAAAAAATATATATATATATAAAAACATAAAAAAAGTATATTTATCTATTTAAGTGTTTAAATTAAAAAGTTTACTTTATTTAGTTACAAAAACTAATAAGTAATTTTTAAAATATAAGTTTTAATAAAATTATATTTTCTATAAAATAAAAACAGAAAATAGAAACTTAGAAAGAAAAAAAAAATTAATTAAAAGAGTAAAAGGGCCGAGGACTGTAGCAGCCCAACAAATCAGGCATGATATTCAACACCATGCGACCGCATAGATTTATAACACTCAACTCATGCGATCGCATGAGTTGATGTGACAGGTCTGGTACATTTGACCATCGAATTAGGGTTACGTATTATTATTATTATTATTATTATTATTATTATTATTATTATTATTAATTAATTAATTAGTAATTAGGGTTTAATTTAATAATAATTAGTTTTAGTTTCATTATTTATTTTGTATTTTTAAGTTTTAATTAGTTTATTAAATATAAACTTAATACTTTTATAAAATAATAATATAAAAATAATATTTTTGTAAAATTGTATTTTTATCAACTTAGTTTATTTTTGTATTTTATATTTTTTCTTTATTATCGTTTAATTCGTAACTTTTATAATTTATTGTTCGTAATTAGTTTTAAACTTAGTATTTTTGCATAGATATTTTATATTTCTAGATTTTTTGGCTTTGCCGTAAAATCCCTTAAGTGCTTTTTCTTTAGATTAAGATTTAGGCACTTTAGAATTTTACGACGTCACTTATAGCTTTAGTTTTAAATAGATTTTAGTGCCTAATTAAGTTATTGCCATTTTGGATATAGAATTCCTTTAAGCTTTAATACCTTTAGACGCAACTTTTAGTCTTAAGTTTTTAGAATTCTAAGTTTCGACGCTTTACTTTCTTATTTTTATTTTTCGACTGTTTGTTTTTGACTCTTATTTCTCGACGCGCTTTTTCTTTCTCATTTCTACGCTATAGTTTTTAGGACATAGAATTTTCTATATATTTTCTTTAAATCTCGACGAAAAAAAGAAAAATTATTTTAAGCGGTTAAATTGATAGACATCCAAAATTTTCTGATTCTTAGTAATAGTTGGATTTGTTAGTGGCGAGTTGTGGGTTTCCGATTTAAAGGGTCCTGGCTACCTGCTGCATCTATTGGCTATTCGAATTGTGGGCAAAATCAGAAAAGTCTATTAATTTGATAACTTTATAATTTTTTTTTATAACTAATAGGATATTCAGTGAATGCACCGAGCAAAACGTTCACCACCTTTCATACGTTCACCTCCTGTAACTCGATCAAGACATCTAGCCAATATTGTCGCCGTTGATTTTTCTTTAGAATCGTCATCTAGTCGACCAAGTACTCCAATTCAAATTTCCGATAATCCATTTTTTGAACCCGACCTCACAATTGAGAACTCGAAGGATATTCAAGGACAATTCACAGATCCTGAACCACTAATCATTCCTCCTGAACCACACATTACTCATCCAGAGATTGTCGAGGAAGAAACCATTAAATCAGAATCCTCTAGTGATTCAGATTCAACAAATTCAATCATGGAAAATCAGGAACCTCTAAGTGTGGAAGACCGAATGAGGGCTACACGCACTGGCCAAGGTCATGCAATTACTCAACCAGACATTAATGCGTCAGATTATGAAATCAAGAGACAAATCCTACACATGGTAACTAATCAATGCCAATTTAGTGGTACGCCAAAAGAAGATCCAAACGAACATCTTCGAACCTTTAATAGGATTTGTACTCTATTCAAAATCAGAGAAGTTGAGGATGAATAGATCTATCTCATATTATTCCCCGGACTTTAAAGGAAGAAGCCAAAGATTAGTTAGAATCGTTACCTAAAGGGGCGATTGACACATGTGATGTTTTAGTTGAGAAATTTCTTAAAAGATTCTTTCCGGCATCAAAAGCCGTGAGACTTCAAGGAGAAATTGTTACATTCAAACAAAAGCTAAATGAAACTTTATATGAGGCGTGGACAAGATTTGGAAAGTTGTTGATAGGATGTCCTCAACATGCTTTAGACACTTATCAAATAGTGCAAATATTCTACCAAGGATGCGACATTACTACACGAAAAGACATCGACATAGCAGCTGGTGGTTCCATTATGAAGAAAACCGCAACTGAAGCTTACAAAATTATTGATAACACAGCCTCCTGCTCACATGAGTGACATCAAGAAAAAGACATCGTTAGATCATCTAAAGCGGCTAGAGCTGATTCTAGCCATGGCTTTGATTCGATTTCTGCAAAGTTAGATGCTTTTGAGAGACGAATGGAAAAGATGACTAAAGATATTCACGTAATACGAATTAGTTGTGAGCAGTGTGGAGGACCACATTTGACAAAAGATTGTCTCAGTATTGAACAAACAATGGAACAAAGAGAGAATGTTTCATATATAAACCAAAGGCCTGGAAATAATTATTAGAATTATAACCGGAATGTTCCATATAATAAACAACAAGGTCCTAGCAATCAACAAGTATCTAATAATACTTTCAACCAGCAAAGACCTATTTTTTCAAATAAACCACCACAAACCGATGATAAAAAGCCAAATTTAGAAGATATGATGTCGAAGCTAGTTGAATCTCAAACGCAGTTTTTCACATCTCAGAAACAAACTAATGAACAAAATGCTCAAGCATTTAGAAATCAACAAGCTTCTATTCAAAATCTGGAACACGAAGTAATTTACCTAGCAAGGTTGATAGGTGAAAGAAAATCGGGGAGTCTACCTAGCGATACAAATGCTAACCCCCGAAATGAAACAGCTAAAGCCATTACCACAAGAAGTGGTATTACACTTAAACCACCTGAAATACCTGTAATTTCTAATGACTCTATTCCTACTCCACAAGCACCACAGCCTGAGCAAGAGAAGGAAACAGAACCGGTAGTTGAAAAGGTTAATGAAGATAACACAGTTAAGGCAAAGCCTTATGTTAAACCATACCAACCACCGCTTCCTTACCCAAGTAAAATGAGAAAAGAAAGACTTGAAGCCGAGCAATCCAAATTCTTGGATATGTTTAAACAAATAAATGTCAATCTTCCTTTCATTGATGTGATTTCAGGAATGCCAAGATATGCTAAATTCCTGAAAGATCTAATCACAAATAGAAAGAAAATGGAAGAACTCTCGGCTGTTACAATGAATGCTAATTGTTCTGCAGTGCTATTGAATAAGCTACTAGAAAAACTCTCTGATCCAGGAAGTTTCACAATTCCATGTTTTCTGGGTAGTCTTAGTTCAATAGAAGCATTGGCAGACTTAGGTGCTAGTATAAATTTAATATCATATTCACTATACGCTAAACTAGACCTCGGAGAATTGAAACCAACACGAATAAGCATACAACTAGCCGATCGATCAGTAAAAATCCTAGAGGGATAATGGAGAACATGCTAGTTAAAGTTGGTACTTTAGTATTTCCAGTAGATTTTGTTATTCTGGACATGGAAGAAGATTCTCGAGTTCCTCTCATATTAGAAAGACCATTCGTAAACACAGCTAAAGCAATAATAGACGTGTTTGGTAAGAAACTGACCCTAAGTATAGAGGATGAGAGTGTTACCTTTTCTGTGGATAGAGCCATGCAACAACCACAATCTGCAGATGATACATGTTATTATATTCAAACTATAGATTCACATGCAGAATTGTTAGAAGAATTTCCAGAATTACAAGGAACAAGAGAATGTTCTTTAGGAGAAGGAACTGAACCAATTGATGAAGCTGAAATGTTAGCTACACTTATGGTTAATTATTACGAACCAACAAAAGAAGAACTTTAAATGCTAAAAGAGGAAGACAGATATCGATACAAATCATCGATAGAAGAACCACCGATATTAGAGTTAAAGCCACTTCCAAACCATTTGGAATACGCTTATTTACATGGTGAATCGGAATTACCTGTAATAATATCATCTTCTCTTACAGAAAATGAAAAATCTCAACTCATTTCTGTGCTAAAAGATCATAAACCAGCTATTGCATGGAAGATTCATGACATTAAAGGCATAAGTCCTTCGTATTGCACACATAAAATCCTTATGGAAGAAGGTAATAAAACATATGTGCAACGCCAACGAAGACTAAATCCTAATATGAAAAATGTTGTTAAGAAAGAAATAATTAAACTGCTCGATGCAGGTTTAATTTATCCAATCTCTGATAGTCCATGGGTAAGCCCAGTTCAATGTGTACCTAAGAAGGGTGGCATGACTGTCATCACAAATGAAAAAGATGAGCTTATTCCTACTAGGACTGTAACTGGATGGCGTGTTTGTATTGATTATAGAAAATTAAATGACGCCACCAGAAAAGATCACTTTCCATTACCTTTCATTGATCAAATGTTGGAAAGGTTAGCTGGGAATAGTTACTATTGTTTTCTTGACGGTTTCTCCGGATACTTTTAAATTCCAATCGCACCCGAGGACCAAGATAAAACCACCTTCACGTGCCCTTATGGTACTTTTGCTTACAAACGCATGCCATTTGGACTTTGCAACGCCCCTGTAACCTTTAAAAAGTGCATGATAGCTATTTTTCACGACATGATAGAAGAATGCATGGAAGTTTTCATGGATGACTTTTCAGTCTTCGGTGATATTTTTGAAACATGTCTAGTTAATCTTGAACGAATGCTTATTAGATGCGAGCAATTAAATCTAGTACTTAATTGGGAGAAATGCCATTTCATGGTTAAAGTAGGCATCGTTCTTGGTCATAAAATTTCAAAGGAAGGAATTGAAGTAGATAGAGCTAAAGTAGATGTAATTGCTAAAATTCCACATCCCACCAATGTTAGAGTAGTTAGGAGTTTTCTAGTGCTGCCAGTTTTTACCGACGTTTCATAAAAGACTTTTCTAAAATTGCCACTCCTATGAATAAACTCCTAGAAAAGGATGCTCCATTCATCTTTTCAAATGAATACATCAAATCTTTTAATATTCTTAAAGAAAAACTCACTTATGCGCCGATCATGATAACTCCAAATTGGAATCTACCATTTCAACTCATGTGCGATGCAAGTGATTTTGCAATGGGAGCCTTTTAGGACAAAGGATTGAAAAACGATTTCAACCTATCTATTATGCTAGTAAGACGTTACAAGGAGCACAAATGAATTACACAACTACTGAAAAAGAACTCCTTGCTATTGTCTTTGCTTTTGACAAATTTCGTTCATATCTCGTTCTAGCTAAAACAGTGGTCTATACCGACCATTCTGCTCTTAGATACCTATTTTCAAAACAAGATGCCAAACCATGATTAATCCGTTGGATCTTACTCTTACTAGAGTTCGATATTGAAATTCGAGACAAAAAGGGAGCAGAAAATCTCGTCGATGATCATCTTTCTCGCCTTGAAAATCCTGAATTAGAAGTTCTAAATGAATCGGCCATACAATACAAATTTCCTGATGAATATCTATTGAAAATCAATTATAGTGAAATTCCATGGTTTACAGACTATGCAAACTATTTAGTATGTGGATTCCTTAAAAAAGTGTTGTCGTACCAAAAACGAAAGAAATTCTTTAGTGATATAAAACACTATTTTTGGGAAGATCCACATTTATTCAAAAGTTGTCCCGATGGAATAATACGCCGATGCGTATTCGGAGATGAAGCTAGTCAAATCTTAAACCAGTGTCACACAAAACCAACAGGAGGGCAATATGGGCCTCAACTCACAGCAAGAAAAGTTTACGACGCTGGATTCTATTGGCCTACAATTTTCAAAGACTCACACCTTCTTTGTAAATCCTGTGATGCTTGTTAAAGGGCCGAAAAAATAAGTCAACGTGATGAAATGCCACAAAACGTCATTCAAGTATGTGAAGTGTTTGACGTTTGGGGTATTGACTTTATGGGTCCATTTCCAAAATCTCATAATAATCTCTACATTCTCGTTGCCATTGATTATGTATCTAAATGGGCGGAAGCACAAGCTCTCCCAACTAACGATGCACGATTTGTCGTCAACTTTTTAAAACGTCTTTTTGCAAGGTTTGGAACACCGAAAGCTTTAATAAGTGATCAGGGTACTCATTTCTGTAATAATCAACTTGAGAAAGTTCTCAAAAGATATGGAGTAACTCATAAAATCTCAACCGCTTATCATCCACAAACAAATGGACAAGTTGAAAATACCAACCGAGCTTTAAAACGTATTCTAGAGAAAACCGTTGGATCGAATCCGAAGGAATGGTCCATAAAATTGGAGGATGCACTTTGGGCTTTTAGAACATCCTACAAAACTCCAATTGAAACCACACATTTTAAACTCGTTTACGAAAAAGCATGTCACCTTCCAGTAGAAATTGAGCACAAAGCATTTTAGGCTTTGAAGACATGTAATCTTGATTTGCATGAAGCCGGACGTCTACGGTTATGTCAACTAAACGAATTAGCAGAATTAAGACATGATGCATATGAGAATTCGTTAATCTATAAGGAAAGAACAAAGAAATGCCATAATAAAAGAATCAGAAGTTCAAAAGAATTTAAGGAAGGAGACAGAGTTCTTCTTTTCAATTCACGATTCAAGCTATTTCCTGGAAAATTGAAATCAAGATGGTCTGGACCATTCATAGTCAAAAGAGTTTTCCTGTACGTAACAGTAGAGTTAATAAATTCAAATGGAATTGAATTTAAGGTTAATGGTCACAGAGTTAAACATTACATAGATAATCCAATGAAAGTTGAAGATGAAGTTAATCACAATTTTGACACCACATCTAACTAAGTGTGGGAAGATTCAAATCTTTTAAGGGTAATATAATGCTGTCTAGAGTTAGATTTTCTGTTTTCATGTAGTTCTCGAAAATGGAATCCGAATGGTCTTTCCCTAGCAGACCCTAAAGAACTAGTCTTCTCCCTCCATTCTGAATTTTTATTTCTTTTAGGTTTTACGAGATGAAGAATTCCTTTGATTTGAACCATGGTCTACAACTACACTCTATGATTACTAAACGTAATAATAACATTTTCCTGAGTGAACTGGTATCATTCATAAGAGGCAAAATGGACGAAGTAAGGAAAGAACTCAGGAAGAATCATAATAAGATACATTTTGGTAAAGGAAAATCAAAATCTGCAACAAAAAGAAGAGCACGACACCTTGAAAGATGTCATAAATGCGGTAAATGGACACACGAAAGGAAATGTTCGAATAATCAAACACATTCCAATACCGAGTTCGTTACTCTATGCAGAGAAGTGAAATGCCCCGTTCTTATTGATTAAAAACGTTCCATATTAATTGATTTCGTTGCGAGGTTTTGACCTCTATATGAGACATTTTTCAAAGACTGCATTCATTTTTAAAACAAACCATAACCTTTATTTCATAAATAAAGGTTTAAAAAGCTTTACGTAGATTATCAAATAATGATAATCTAAAATATCCTGTTTACACACGACCATTACATAATGGTTTACAATACAAATATGTTACATCGAAATCAGTTTCTTGAATGTAGTTTTTACACAATATCATACAAACATGGACTTCAAATCTTGTCCTTATTTTAGTATGCAACAGCGGAAGCTCTTAGTATTCACCTGAGAATAAACATGCTTTAAACGTCAACAAAAATGTTGATGAGTTATAGGTTTAACCTATATATATCAAATCGTAACAATAGACCACAAGATTTCATATTTCAATACACATCCCATACATAGAGATAAAAATCATTCATATGGTGAATACCTGGTAACCGACATTAACAAGATGCATATATAAGAATATCCCCATCATTCCGGGACACCCTTCGGATATGATATAAATTTCGAAGTACTAAAGCATCAGGTACTTTGGATGGGGTTTGTTAGGCCCAATAGATCTATCTTTAGGATTCGCGTCAATTAGGGTGTCTGTTCCCTAATTCTTAGATTACCAGACTTAATAAAAAGGGGCATATTCGATTTCGATAATTCAACCATAGAATGTAGTTTCACGTACTTGTGTCTATTTTGTAAATCATTTATAAAACCTGCATGTATTCTCATCCCAAAAATATTAGATTTTAAAAGTGGGACTATAACTCACTTTCACAGATTTTTACTTCGTCGGGAAGTAAGACTTGGCCACTGGTTGATTCACCAATATATACATATATATCAAAGTATGTTCAAAATATATTTACAACACTTTTAATATATTTTGATGTTTTAAGTTTATTAAGTCAGCTGTCCTCGTTAGTAACCTACAACTAGTTGTCCACAGTTAGATGTACAGAAATAAATTGATAAATATTATCTTGAATCAATCCACAACCCAGTGTATACGTATCTCAGTATTGATCACAACTCAAACTATATATATTTTGGAATCAACCTCAACCCTGTATAGCTAACTCCAACATTCACATATAGAGTGTCTATGGTTGTTCCAAAATATATATAGATGTGTCGACATGATAGGTCGAAAAATTGTATACGTGTCTATGGTATCTCAAGATTACATAATATACAATACAAGTTAATTAAGTTATGGTTGGAATAGATTTGTTACCAATTTTCACGTAGCTAAAATGAGAAAAATTATCCAATCTTGTTTTACCCATAACTTCTTCATTTTAAATCCGTTTTGAGTGAATCAAATTGCTATGGTTTCATATTGAACTCTATTTGATGAATCTAAACAGAAAAAGTATAGGTTTATAGTCGGAAAAATAAGTTACAAGTCGTTTTTGTAAAGGTAGTCATTTCAGTCGAAAGAACGACGTCTAGATGACCATTTTAGAAAACATACTTTGACTTTGAGTTTAACCATAATTTTTGGATATAGTTTCATGTTCATAATAAAAATTATTTTTCCAGAATAACAACTTTTAAATCAAAGTTTATCATAGTTTTTAATTAACTAACCCAAAACAGCCCGCGGTGTTACTACGACGGTGTAAATCCGGTTTTACGGTGTTTCTCGTGTTTCCAGGTTTTAAATCATTAAGTTAGCATATCATATAGATATAGAACATGTGTTTAGTTGATTTTAAAAGTCAAGTTAGAAGTATTAACTTTTATTTGCGAACAAGTTTAGAATTAACTAAACTATGTTCTAGTGATTACAAGTTTAAACCTTCGAATAAGATAGCTTTATATGTATGAATTGAATGATGTTATGAACATCATTACTACCTCAAGTTCCTTGGATAAACCTACTGGAAATGAAAAAAATAGATCTAGCTTCAAAGGATCCTTGGATGGCTTGAAAGTTCTTGAAGCAGAATCATGACACGAAAACAATTTCAAGTAAGATTTCCACTCGAAATAAGATTGTTATAGTTTTAGAAATTGAAATAAAGTTTGAATATGATTATTACTTTGTATTAGAAAGATAATCTACTATAAGTAACAAAGGTTTCTTGATCTTGGATGATTACTTGGAATGGATTTAGAAAACTTGGAAGTAAACTTGCAATCTTGGAAGTGTTCTTGATTTTATGAAACTAGAACTTTTGGAATTTATGAAGAACACTTAGAACTTGAAGATAGAACTTGAGAGAGATCAATTAGATGAAGAAAATTGAAGAATGAAAGTGTTTGTAGGTGTTTTTGGTCGTTGGTGTATGGATTAGATATAAAGGATATGTAATTTTGTTTTCATGTAAATAAGTCATGAATGATTACTCATATTTTTGTAATTTTATGAGATATTTCATGCTAGTTGCCAAATGATGGTTTCCACATGTGTTAGGTGACTCACATGGGCTGCTAAGAGCTGATCATTGGAGTGTATATACCAACAGTACATACATCTAAAAGCTGTGTATTGTACGAGTACGAATACGGGTGCATACGAGAAGAATTGTTGATGAAACTGAACGAGGATGTAATTGTAAGCATTTTTGTTAAGTAGAAGTATTTTGATAAGTGTCTTGAAGTCTTTCAAAAGTGTATGAATACATATTAAAACACTACATGTATATATATTTTAACTGAGTCGTTAAGTCATCGTTAGTCGTTACATGTAAATGTTGTTTTGAAACCTTTAGGTTAACGATCTTGTTGAATGTTGTTAACCCATTGTTTATTATAACAAATGAGATGTTAAATTATTATATTATCATGATATTATGATATATAATATATCTTAGTATGATATATATACAGTTAAATGTCGTTACAACGATAATCGTTACATATATGTCTCGTTTTGAAATCATTAAGTTAGTAGTCTTATTTTTACATATGTATTTCATTGTTAATACACTTAATAATATATTTACTTATCATTTAACATAATTAACCAAGTGTATCAATATCTTAATATGATTCATATGTACCTAGTAAGACGTTGTTATAACGATAATCGTTATATATATCGTTTTCGAGTTTCTTAAATTAATAGTCTCATTTTTATGTATATAACTCATTGTTAAAATACCTAATGAGATACATACTTATAATAAAATCATGTTAACTATATATATAACCATATATATGTCATTGTATTGTTTTTACAAGTTTTAACGTTCGTGAATCACCGGTCAACTTGGGTGGTCAATTGTCTATATGAAACCTATTTCAATTAATCAAGTCTTAACAAGTTTGATTGCTTAACATGTTAGAAACACTTAATCATGTAAATAATAATTTCATTTAATATATATATAAACATGGAAAAGTTCGGGTCACTACAGTACCTACCCGTTAAATAAATTTCGTCCCGAAATTTTAAGCAGTTGGAGGTGTTGACGTATATTCTGGAAATAAATGCGGGTATTTCTTCTTCATCTGACCTTCACGCTCCCAGGTGAACTTGGGTCCTCTACGAGCATTCCATCGAACCTTAACAATCGGTATCTTGTTTTGTTTAAGTCTCTTAACCTCACGATCCATTATTTCGACGGGTTCTTCAATGAATTGAAGTTTTTCATTGATTTAGATTTCGTCCAACGGAATAGTGAGATCTTCTTTAACAAAACATTTCTTTAAATTCGAGACGTGGAAAGTGTTATGTACATTCATAAGTTGTTGAGGTAACTCAAGTCGGTAAGCTACTGGTCCGACACGATCAATAATCTTGAATGGTCCAATATACCTTGGATTTAATTTCCCCCATTTACCAAATCGAACAACGTCTTTCCAAGGTGAAACCTTAAGCATGACCATTTCTCCAATTTCAAACTCTATATCTTTTCTTTTACTATCCGCGTAGCTCTTTTATCGACTCTGGGCAGTTTTCAATCTTTGTTGAATTTGGATGATTTTCTCGGTAGTTTCTTGTATTATCTCCGGACCCGTAATCTGTCTATCCCCCACTTCACTCCAACAAATCGGAGACCTGCACTTTCTACCATAAAGTGCTTCAAACGGCGCCATCTCAATGCTTGAATGGTAGCTGTTGTTGTAGGAAAATTCTGCTAACGGTAGATGTCGATCTCAACTGTTTTCGAAATCAATAACACATGCTCGTAGCATGTCTTCAAGCGTTTGTATCGTCCTTTCGCTCTATCCATCAGTTTGTGGATGATAGGCAGTACTCATGTCTAGACGAGTTCCTAATGCTTGCTGTAATGTCTGCCAGAATCTTGAAATAAATCTGCCATCCCTATCAGAGATAATAGAGATTGGTATTCCATGTCTGGAGATGACTTCCTTCAAATACAGTCGTGCTAACTTCTCCATCTTGTCATCTTCTCTTATTGGCAGGAAGTGTACTGATTTGGTGAGACGATCAACTATTACCCAAATAGTATCAAAACCACTTGCAGTCCTTGGCAATTTAGTGATAAAATCCATGGTAATATTTTCCCATTTCCATTCCGAGATTTCGGGTTGTTGAAGTAGATCTGATGGTTTCTGATGCTCAGCTTTGACCTTAGAACACGTCAAACATTCTCCCACATATTTAGCAACATCGGCTTTCATACCCAGCCACCAAAAATATTTCTTGAGATCCTTGTACATCTTCCCCGTTCCAGGATGTATTGAGTATCTGGTTTTATGAGCTTCTCCAAGTACCATTTCTCTCATATCTCCAAATTTTGGTACCCAAATTCTTTCAGCCCTATACCGGGTTCCGTCTTCCCGAATATTAAGATGCTTCTCCGATCCTTTGGGTATTTCATTCTTTAAATTTCCCTCTTTTAAAACTCCTTGTTGCGCCTCCTTTATTTGAGTAGTAAGGTTAGTGTGAATCATTATATTCATAGATTGTACTCGAATGGGTTCTCTGTCCTTTCTGCTCAAGGCGTCGGCTACCACATTTGCCTTCCCCGGGTGGTAACGAATCTCAAAGTCGTAATCATTCAACAATTCAATCCACCTACGCTGCCTCATATTCAGTTGTTTCTGATTAAATATGTGTTGAAGACTTTTGTGGTCGGTATATATAATACTTTTGACCCCATATAAGTAGTGCCTCCAAGTCTTTAATGCAAAAACAACCGCGCCTAATTCCAAATCATGCGTCGTATAATTTTGCTCGTGAATCTTCAATTGTCTAGACGCATAAGCAATCACCTTCGTCCGTTGCATTAATACATAACCGAGACCTTGCTTTGATGCGTCATAATAAATCACAAAATCATCATTCCCTTCAGGCAATGACAATATAGGTGCCGTAGTTAGCTTTTTCTTCAATAATTGAAACACCTTTTCTTGTTCATCCTTCCATTCAAATTTCTTCCCTTTATGCGTTAATGCTGTCAAGGGTTTTGCTATTTTGGAGAAATCTTGGATGAATCTTCTGTAGTAACCAGCCAATCCTAAAAATTGACGTATATGCTTCGGAGTGTTTGGGGTTTCCCACTTTTCAACGGTTCCGATCTTTGCCGGGTCCACCTGGATACCTTCTTTGTTCACTATGTGACCGAGGAATTGAACTTCTTCCAACCAAAATGCACACTTTGAAAACTTAGCGTACAGTTTTTCTTTCCTCAATACTTCTAGCACTTTTTCTCAAATGTTCTTCGTGCTCTTGATCATTCTTTGAGTAAATAAGTATGTCATCGATGAAAACAATGACAAACTTGTCAAGATATGGCCCACACACTCGGTTCATAAGGTCCATGAACACAGCTGGTGCGTTAGTCAATCCAAACGGCATAACCATAAACTCGTAATGACCATACTAAAAGCAGTTTTTGGAATATCATCCTCCTTTACTCGCATTTGATGATATCCAGAACGTAAATCGATCTTCGAATAAACCGACGAGCCTTGTAGTTGATCAAATAAGTCGTTAATTCTCGGCAGTGGATAACGGTTTTTGATGGTAAGTTTGTTCAACTCTCTGTAGTCAATACACAACCTAAATGTACCATCCTTCTTCTTGACAAACAAAATAGGAGCTCCCCATAGTGATGTGCTTGGTCGAATGAAACCACGTTCTAATAGTTCTTGCAGTTGGCTTTGCAGTTCTTTCATCTCGCTGGGTGCGAGTCTATAAGGAGCACGAGCTATTGGTGCAGCTCCTGGTACAAGATCTATTTGAAATTCAACAGATTGATGTGGAGGTAGTCCCGGTAATTCTTTTGGAAATACATCGGGAAATTCTTTTGCGACGGGAACATCATTGATGCTCTTTTCTTCAGTTTGTACTTTCTCGACGTGTGCTAGAACAGCATAGCAACCTTTTCTTATTACTTTTTGTGCCATCAAATTACTAATAAGATGTAGCTTCATGTTGCCCTTTTCTCCGTACACCATTAAGGGTTCTCCTTCTTCTCGTACAATGTGAATTGCATTTTTATAACATATGATCTCTGCTTTCACCTTCTTCAGCCAGTCCATGCCAACTATTACATCAAAACTCCCTAACTCTACTGGTATCAAATCAATCTTAAATATTTCGCTACCCAGTTTAATTTCTCGATTCCGGCATATATTATCTGCTAAAATTAATTTACCGTTTGCTAATTCGAGTAAAAATTTACTATCCAACGGCGTCAATGGACAACTTAATTTAGCACAAAAATCTCTACTCATATAGCTTCTATCCGCACCAGAATCAAATAAAACGTAAGCAGATTTATTGTCAATAAGAAACGTACCCGTAACAAGCTCCGAGTCTTCCTGTGCCTCTGCCGCATTAATATTGAAAACTCTTCCGCGGCCTTGTCCATTCGTGTTCTCCTGGTTCGGGCAATTTCTAATAATGTGGCCTGGTTTTCCACATTTATAACAAACTACATTGGCATAACTTGCTCCGACACTACTTGCTCTGACACTACTTGCTCCGCCATTACTTGTTCCGACACCATTTGTTCCTTTCGTTCTATTAACCCCTGGTCCGTAGACCTCACACTTCGTCACGCTATGACCATTTCTTTTACACTTGTTGCAAAATTTGGTGCAAAATCCCGAGTGATACTTTTCACACCTTTGGCATAGCTGCTTCTGATTGTTGTTGTTGTTGTTGTTGCAGTTGTTATTGTTGTTGGGATGATTGTTGTAGTTGCTGTTTTTGTTGTTGTTGTTGTTGTTATTGTTGTTGTTGTTGTTGTTGTTGTTGTTGGGCCGTTTGTTGTAGTTGCGACTGATGTTGCGATTGTTGGGATAATTGTTGCGATTATTATTGTAATTGCTGTTGTTGTTGTATTGGTGATTCTTATCACCGTTTTCCTCCCACTTTCTTTTGACTTGCTTCACATTGGCCTCTTCAGCCGTCTGTTCTTTAATTCTTTCCTCAATCTGGTTCACTAGTTTGTGAGCCATTCTACATGCCTGTTGTATGGAGGCCGGCTCGTGTGAACTTATATCTTCTTGGATTCTTTCCGGTAATCCTTTCACAAACGCGTCGATCTTCTCTTCCTCATCTTCGAACGCTCCCGGACATAATAGGCACAATTCTATGAATCATCTTTCGTACGTGGTAATATCAAATCCTTGGGTTCGTAACCCTCTAAGTTCTGTCTTGAGCTTATTGACCTCGGTTCTGGGATGGTACTTCTCGTTCATCAAGTGCTTGAATGCTGACCACGGTAGTGCGTACGCATCATCTTGTCCCACTTGCTCTAGATAGGTATTCCACCATGTTAACGCAGAACCTGTGAAGGTATGCGTAGCGTACTTCACTTTGTCCTCTTCAGTACACTTACTTATTGCAAACACCGATTCGACCTTCTCGGTCCACCGTTTCAATCCGATCGGTCCTTCGGTTCCATCAAATTCCAAAGGTTTGCAGGCAGTGAATTCTTTATAGGTGCATCCTACACGATTTCCTGTACTGCTAAATCCAAGGTTATTGTTGGTATGTAGCGCAGCCTGTACTGCTGCTATGTTTGAAGCTAGAAAATACGGAATTCCTCTTCATTCATATTCACGGTGTGTCGAGTAGTCGGTGCCATTTCCTTCAAAATAGTCAAATGGAACAAGTTAATCATACAGAATATTAAGAGTAGTTAATAGTATTTCGTAGCATAATATGAACTCATTTATAAAAGCTTTTTCTTCATATTAGCGTTTTATAAGTTTAAATTCGGGTAGTACCTACCCGTTAAGTTCATACTTAGTAGCTAATATACAATTCAACTACTACAATTCTATATGAAAAACTGATTATAATAATATTTCGCGTTCAAACTTTTATACAATATTTTACAAACTTACAACACCGCTTATTTTACATAAAGCATGAAATATAGCACACAATAACTTTGATACAAGATAGTTGTGAAGATAATTCTAGCTAGTACACAAGTCGTTCAGCAAAGGCAATAAAGACAC
Organism: Rutidosis leptorrhynchoides; assembly: GCF_046630445.1. Classification (NCBI taxonomy): domain Eukaryota; kingdom Viridiplantae; phylum Streptophyta; class Magnoliopsida; order Asterales; family Asteraceae; genus Rutidosis; species Rutidosis leptorrhynchoides. The sequence goes on from NC_092336.1 coordinate 189,858,793, forward strand.
ATAATTCATACGTCCAGAAACAAGTCATGCATTCTGGTTTTACTAGGACTACTTCCCATCCTTGGTCTTGTGGAACATAACCGTTATGGCCGTTGATAAGACAGCGTGTTGTAACGTCGTCAAAGGGACGAGGTTACGTAATGACCAACAGTCTCGTAATAACCTAAAAACCTCATTTCTTACCCCAATTACCGACCCCGTCACTTGTGGGAACGTTTTGTTTAATAGTTGTAGCCCGATGTTCTTTTTCTCACTTTGGTGAGAAGCGAACATTACTAACCTGTAAGCATAGCATGCTTCTTTATGTTGTATGTTAGCCGCTTTTTCTAAATCATGAAGTCCTATATTCGGATACATTGAGTCAAAATAATTTCTTAACCCGTTGCGTAAAATAGCATTTGGGTTCCCCGCAATATATGCGTCAAAGTAAACACATCGTAACTTATGGGTTTCCCAATGTGATATCCCCCATCTTTCAAACGAAAGTCTCTTATAAACCAAGACATTCTTGGAACGTTCTTCGAATGTCTTACAAACTGATTTCGCCGTAAATAGTTGTGCCGAAGAATTCTGACCGACTCTAGACAAGATTTCATCAATCATGTCTCCGGGTAGGTCTCTTAAAATATTGGGTTGTCTATCCATTTTTTGTTTTTATACTGTAAAATAGACAAGAGTTAGATTCATAAAAAAAAATACTTATTAATACAAGCAATTTTTACATATATCATAAAGCATAAGCACACTATATTACATATATTACACCACACGAATACAACTATCTTATTCCGACTCGCTCGTTTCTTCTTACTCAGTTTTGGTTCGTTTTGCCAAGTTTCTAGGGATATATGATGTTCTCTAATACGAGCTGTCGTTTTCCACAACGGTTTAGAAAAACCTGGTGGTTTAGAGGTTCCCGGGTCATTGTTACAACTTAAGGGCTTCGGGGGTTGACGATACATATAAAGTTCATCGGGGTAGGAATTAGATTTCTCTATTTTTATGCCCTTTCCCTTATTATTTTCTTTTGCCTTTTTAAATTCAGTTGGGGTAATTTCTATAACATCATCGGAATTCTCGTCGGAATCCGATTCATCGGAGAATTGGTAATCCTCCCAATATTTTGCTTCCTTGGCGGAAACACCATTGACCATAATTAACCTTGGTCGGTTGGTTGAGGATTTTCTTTTACTTAACCGTTTTATTATTTCCCCCACTGGTTCTATTTCCTCCTCCGGTTCCTCCTCTTCCGGTTCTGATTCTTCTTCCTGTTCTGATTCTTCTTCCGGTTCTTCTTCGAGAACTTGTGAATCAGTCCACGAATCATTCCAATTTACATTTGACTCTTCATTATTATTATGTGAGTCAATGGGACTTGTTCTAGAGGTAGACATCTATCACATAATATCAAACACGTTAAGAGATTAATATATCACATAATACTCACATGTTAAAAATATATAGTTTCCAACAAAATTTGTTAAGCAATCATTTTTCAAGTAAACACGGTCGACGTTTGGGATATTGACTTTATGGGTCTATTTCCAAAATCTCATAATAATCTCTACATTCTCGATGCCATTGATTATGTATCTAAATGGGTGGAAGCACAAGCTCTCCCAACTAACGATGCACGATTTGTAGTCAACTTTTTAAAACGTCTTTTTGCAAGGTTTGGAACACCGAAAGCTTTAATAAGTGATCAGGGTACTCATTTCTGTAATAATCAACTTGAGAAAGTTCTCAAAAGATATGGAGTAACTCATAAAATCTCAACCGCTTATCATCCACAAACAAGTGGACAAGTTGAAAATACCAACCGAGCTTTAAAACCTATTCTAGAGAAAACTGTTGGATCGAATCCGAAGGAATGGTCCATGAAATTGGAGGATGCACTTTGGGCTTTTAGAACAGCCTACAAAATTCCAATTGAAACCACACCTTTTAAACTCGTTTACGGAAAAGCATGTCACCTTCCAGCAGAAATTGAGCACAAAGCATTTTAGGCTTTGAAGACATGTAATCTTGATTTGCATGAAGCCGGACGTCTACGGTTAAGTCAACTAAACGAATTAGAAGAATTAAGACATGATGCATATGAGAATTCGTTAATCTATAAGAAAAGAACGAAGAAATGCCATAATAAAAGAATCAGAAGTTCAAAAGAATTTAAGGAAGGAGACAGAGTTCTTCTTTTCAATTCACGATTCAAGCTATTTCCTGGAAAATTGAAATCAAGATGGTCTGGACCATTCATAGTCAAAAGAGTTTTCCCGTACGGAACAGTAGAGTTAATAAATTCAAATGGGATTGAATTTAAGGTTAATGGTCACAGAGTTAAACATTACATAGATAATCCAATGAAAGTTGAAGATGAAGTTAATCACAATTTCGACACCACATCTAACTAAGTGTGGGAAGATTCGAATCTTTTAAGGGTAATATAATGCTGTCTAGAGTTAGATTTTCTGTTTTCATGTAGTTCTCGAAAATGGAATTCGAATGGTCTTTCCCTGGCAGACCCTAAAGAACTAGTCTTCTCCCTCCATTCTGAATTTTTATTTCTTTTAGGTTTTACGAGATGAAGAATTTCTTTGATTTGAACCATGGTCTACTACTACACTCTATGATTACTAAACGTAATAATAACATTTTTCTGAGTGAACTGGTATCATTCATAAGAGGCAAAATGGACGAAGTAAGGAAAGAACTCAGGAAGAATCATAATAAGATACATTTTGGTAAAGGAAAATTAAAATCCGCAACAAAAAGAAGAGCACGACACATTGAAAGATGTCATAAATGCGGTAAATAGACACACGAAGGGAAATGTTCGAATAATCAAACACATTCCAATACCGAGTTCGTTACTCTATGCAGAGAAGTGAAATGTCCCGTTCTTATTGATTAAAAACGTTCCATATTAATTGATTTCGTTGCGAGGTTTTGACCTCTATATGAGACATTTTTTAAAGACTGCATTCATTTTTAAAATAAACCATAACCTTTATTTCATAAATAAAGGTTTAAAAAGCTTTACGTAGATTATCAAATAATGATAATCTAAAATATCCTGTTTACACACGACCATTACATAATGGTTTACAATACAAATATGTTACATCGAAATCAGTTTCTTGAATACAGTTTTTACACAATATCATACAAACATGGAGTCCAAATCTTGTCCTTATTTTAGTATGCAACAGCGGAAGCTCTTAGTATTCACCTGAGAATAAACATGCTTTAAACGTCAACAAAAATGTTGGTGAGTTATAGGTTTAACCTATATATATCAAATCGTAACAATAGACCACAAGATTTCATATTTCAATACACATCCCATACATAGAGATAAAAATCATTCATATGGTGAACACCTGGTAACCAACATTAACAAGATGCATATATAAGAATATCCCCATCATTCCGGGACACCCTTCGGATATGATATAAATTTCGAAGTACTAAAGCATCCGGTACTTTGGATGGGGTTTGTTAGGCCCAATAGATCTATCTTTAGGATTCGCGTCAATTAGGGTGTCTGTTCCCTAATTCTTAGATTACCAGACTTAATAAAAAGGGGCATATTCTGTAACATCCCGCATTTTTCCGTTAAATTATTTTTAACGCCGTCTTTTTTTTTTCTTTTTAGATAATATTCCTCGTATCTAGATTCGTAACCTCCGTTAGCTAACATTCTAAATATTCTCGTTATCGGATTTTAATACGCGTTTTAAAATATTCCGTTTAGGTATTTTCCGCACCCGACTACAAACTCGAGGGACTAAAATTGACACGGGGCAAACTAGTTGACTAGGTCACCTAGTCCACCCCAATCACCACCATTCAACCATCTCCCTCTCTCTCTCTTTCTCTCTAGCAAGAACACACACACAAACACCCAATTCAATCATTCATCATCTAAATTCGATCTAGGAGGCTTACAACAAAACAAATTACATATTCGTGATCCTCTCTTCATCCTCTTCATTTTGGTACCAACCTCATCTCGTTTGGGTAACATTTCTAAAACACTAGTTTTCTTTAAATTTGTGTTCTTGACTTAAAAGTATGTTAATTAGTGTCTATGGCTCATTGTGATGTCGTGTATGTAATTTGTATGCTCGATTTGTTGTTTTTGGTGTAACTAGTTCATTATGAAAATTACTTGCTAAATCCTTGATTTTGGATGATCAAATGTTATTAGATTGTTAATGTGCATGTTTTAAAAGTGTTACTAGTATCATTAGCTTCATTTTGATGTATAGATTGATTAAAGAAACTTCATAAACGCGATTATTGATTTTGTGAACTTTTGGTTAGGGTTGACAACTCTTAAAACGAACTTTTGATGCGTTGAATGCTTGTTAATGTTATTGATAAGTGTTTAGTTGTATTACATGTTTCATTACCTTCAAAACGGCATATCATATGTATAAATTGGATTCCCGAAACTTAAATTGCAATTGATAAACTTGAAACTTGAAAATAAACCTCTATTGATCACTTGTCGGGATTTCGGTTATAGTATATGATGTTTTTGCTTGATGAAAAGTGCTTAGTTGCGTTCCTTGTCGAAAGAGCTTTCCGATGATATAAGATACATATCTTGATTGTTTACGGGTCATGAAATGTGTTGGTTTGTGTTTTGGTTCGTGCACTTAGGAAATACAGCAAACAGGGCCTGGAAAACGATCTGGACGCCGTCTAGCTCCTCGGGACGCCGTCCCAAACTTAAAACTGGGACGCCGTCTAGCTTCTCGGGACGCCGTCCCAATCTTAAAACCGGGACGCCGTCTAGCCAATTGGGACGCCGTCCCATTGTACTAAAACGGGCTGTTTACTTTGGTCATTTGACATAAAAATGTTTGCTATGCTACGGACCTCCGATTAACATGAAACTTGGCCAACATGCTCATATATGATTATATAACTTAGAAAAATTGTCGGATACCCAACCCGACCCCGTTGACTTTTCTGTTGACTTTGACCCGACCAAGTTGACTTTTAATCAAACTTAACCAAATAATTGTGTAATCGTTCTAACATGTTTTTATACTTGTACCTTGCATGAAACATGACAATTTGATTCACATGCTATTATGATCGAGTCTTAACGAGCCATAGGACTAATTGAACATCTTTGACCGTTTTGTGTTTACCGTTATTGATATAACCTATATGTTTAGGTCAAGACTAGCTTTGTCCTTGCACGCGTTTACTTGTCGAAGTACTTTATTAACTCTTGCACTCAAGGTGAGATCATAGTCCCACTTTTTCAATCACTTTTATTCTTTACATCGTGGGCTGAGAAACACATACATTTCATACTTATTTACTTTTCATGCTTTTACATTGTGAACAAATACGAATACAAAGATGCATACGAGTTTGAACAAAAGTCCTCAATCCAATTATCATTAGTTCCACTTGCAGGGTGTAAGTGTAAGCGTGTAATTATGTTGTGTGGCCATACGGGTTTAACAAACCCTCATTCAGACGGTTCACTACCGTTAGTGAATGAAATATAATTTCAACAATGTATAGTGTAAGTTCTAACACTAAATTCAAAATTCAGGGGGAAGATTCGGTTAAGCCTTGATAATTGGGTGCTCGTGATACAAATACTATTTTGGAATGTGAACGATTCTGGTTGAACAATTCTTAAAGAACCTTGTGGTTCAATACAATTTACTTGCTAAACCTATGATTTCACCAACGTTTTCGTTGACAGATTTCTATGTTTTTCTCAGGTCTTGCACGATATGTGATACATGCTTCCGCTCATTATTTGATACTTGCATTGGATGTCGAGTATACATGCTTTTCAGGGAGCGTCTTTTGACTTTACTTTAAACCGTGTCGCCTAGATTTCATTTGTACTTATAACCTTGTAACTTAACTTTTGGTTGAACAATTCTTGTAAACTTTGAAACAATCTTTATTTTGAAATGAAGGCGACATATTTTGGTCAAACGTTATCTTAAAGACTTATAATCAGGTAATGGGACCCACGTAGCCGACGCCGTCACTTGACGATTTGTTGGGGTCGCTACAAGTGGTATCAGAGCCTTGGTTGTAGGGATTTAGAGTTCATTTGTGTCCACCCCGAGTCATAGGGTACATAGGTGAATCTAGACTACAACCGGCATATAGACTGAAGTAGGAATTACTTGACTATTTGTGCATTTATACTCGAACTCTTCTATCATATCTAACTCGTATTCGATCTTGATCTTACGTTAATAAATTTTGTTGACGCGCCACCTTGACTTTATGAAGTAATGTTAAATTCACATGAGAATCAGGGTAATATAATTTCCGGGATTATATTACGGTGATTCACATGGACGTTCCGACATTATGACATAAAGAATTTAAGGCGAGTCAAGGATAATTTTCTCTTTATCTTTATTCCATATCGCGGTTAGTATTATTTAGAATACTAACCAACGATATTCTTGTGTCATGAAGGAACAATGGCTCGTCGACGCGCTCCTCCCGAAACTCCCGAACAAGCCCTCCAACGTATGATAGCCACTGCCGTGGATGCGGCCATGGCCGGTCACTCCTCCAACAACAACAATAACAACAATCATCACAACAACAACAATGGAGCCAGAAATTCCAACGAAGGATGCTCCTATAAGAATTTCATGGGGTGCAAACCTCACACTTTCGATGGAACCGGGGGACCGGTTGTGCTCACCCGATGGTTTGAGCAAACGGAAGCCGTCTTTAGCATAAGCAGTTGTCGAGACCAAGACAAGGTTAGATATTCCACTCACACCTTCGCCGGTATCGCTCTCACATGGTGGAATTCGTATGTACAATCGGTGGGTATCCACGAAGCCCACGCTCTCTCTTGGGCCGACTTAAGAGGAAAGATGATCACCGAATATTTTCCTCGCGAAGAAACCCGAAGGCTCGAACAAGAACTAAGAGCTCTGAAAGCGGTCGGGAACGACCTTAAGGCCTATAATCAACGATTCTCCGAACTTGCTTTGATGTGCCCAAATCTTGTGAACCCCGAATCTTTAAGGGTTGAACTTTACATGGATGGTCTCCCCAAGAGCATCAAACAGGGAGTAATGTCATCCAAACCCGCTAACCACCAAGAGGCTTTGAATATGGCCCGTCAGTTGATTGAAACAGTGGACGAGATTGAAGTGCCGGCACCTAAAGCCGAGGATAAGTCGGGTGACAGCAAAAGAAAATGGGAAGCCCCCCAATCAAGCAATTACAACAACCTCGCCAAGAAGCCCTTCATCCCCAACGGCAAGAAAGGTTATACCGGACACCTACCGTATTGTAACGAGTGCTACAAACATCATTTAGGCGAATGTGGCAAACCATTTTGCTTGAAGTGTCAAAGAAGTGGCCATGTAGCCCACGATTGTAGGAATACCGCTCCCGTCGCCCAAAAGGAGCACAATGCACCCAAGACGGGTGTTTGTTTTGAATGTGGCCAACCGGGTCATTTTAGGAGTGCGTGCCCAAATAAGAAAATCAACCCCAACGCACGCCGTTAAACTTTCAACATCAACGCCTAGGATGCCCGAGACGACGATGGACTAGTCACGGGTATGTTTCTTCTCAAAATTCTCACGTTTCATGTTTATTCGATTCGGTTACCGTTAGACATTTTATAAACAAGTCTTTGACTCGTGCTCTTTACATTCCACTTTTTTCCCTAGATACTACTTAGACGATTTAAGTGACCAACGGAAAATATTGTGTGCCTATAAATTTTATTGGAGGATATACGTTAAGACTTTTGACTTGACACCTATAGAACTAGGGAGCTCGAAACCTATTCGTTAAAAAAAAAAAAAAAAAAAAAAAATTGTTTCCCCATCATCTTGTATAGATTATTGTGAACTGAGTAATTTTCGGTTGGAAAACCGATACCCTCTCCCTCGCATCCATGACCTCATGATTTCTTGCATGAATCCCGTGTGTATTCCAAAACGACCTCCGTTCCGGTTATCATCAATTGGGGGTTAAGTGAGACGATGTCTCCTAAGCCATTTCCGAACTCGCAACGTTAGTTGTAAATCTCTCTTAGTACCGTTTGATTTATTTAGGACTCCGTCCGTATTCATGAACCTCCTAAATCACGTATGCAACTTATCTAGACAAATCTGTTATCGTATTTATAGATGACGTCTTAACTTATTTAAGTAAAGAAGGAAAACGAACAACATCACCATCTTACGCTCGAACTTTTGAGAAAAGAGCAACTTTATACCAAATTCTCCGAGTGAGAATTTCTGTTGAACGAAGTCCAATTTTCTAGACCATAATGTTAATGGTCAAGGCATTACAATCAATCTCGAAATCAAGCCACATGTAATCAGGAAACTCTCCCCACTCAGACTTGTATTCGTAAAATCTTAGATCTCGTCTGTTATTACCGAAGATTCATTTCTGACTTTTCTCGTGTTACACGACTTTTAAACTCGTTAACTCACTAAGGAAAAACTATAAACCTCTACGTGCCCGAATCTTGAGCGTGATTCTTCACACCAACATTTCTAGTTAAATTCGTTATTTTGCACGAAGAAGTCGAATACTAAATTGTGGATCCGATCAATTTTCTCGTCATCACGTACCACACTACATACCTCTGATATTTCACCATTACCGTCTGATATTACTGGAATTTAAGATAACACACAATCCAACGATACTTCACTCTTCTTTGACTTAACGCCCTTGTGTTTCTGATAATCGGTCAACTATTATTCAACCCCGAACTATACAACTACGTGTACTACCTCGTTTCTCTTTCAGACTTCAACTTTTGACAACTAGAGGCACGTTATGGCAACCTCGAGATGTAAGCTCATCCTATTCAAAGTCCTCATTTCACTCTTATCCTCATCGCTCGCATTTCCGTTTAAGGAAACTCCTTGTAACATTTCTCCATGGATAGATAAACTCCTCATATTACATTAGTATTCGCCACGAGGGTGGATAGTCCTAACGAACACTTTTCGAACCCTAACTGACTTGTTCAAACATATCTTAAGAGATTCTATTCCAACACGGTGTATCTTCGTCATTTATCCTGTATCGAAATACTCGTTTCACTTCTAGCGTTACAAGAGACCTTGGGAACCCGCTTAGACACATGTACCGTGTATCTCCCACAAACAGACGAACCGAACAAACGAACGATTTACGTCTTCGAAAGACATGTTTCAAACTTGCATGGTCGCTTTTAGTTGATCCCTCATACTACGATAGTTGCCGTTCTTGTACTAACGCCGCACTTCCGAAACCCTATATGACCGCGAATGTCATACCCCTATTCGTTGGACCAACGCATGTGGCAAACAAACACCGAAATCTGAACTACATCAGGAAACAACAATTGAGATCGTTCAAGTCCGAGAAGGGCTCGAGATGACCCGTAGTCGCCAGAAGAGTTATACCAAACTTAGATGAAAACCTCACAAATCCCAGTGTGTAACCGCATAATATTGAGAAACCACACCTTGGAAAGGTGTAATCCATTTTGGGAAATCGAGAAAGACTATATCCGCAATATCGAACCTTTTGAAACCTTGGGGCGTATTGGAACCGCTTCCTACCGTTTAGAACTTCCGACTCAATTAAGTTTCCGTTTACCCTACATTTCGTGTAACAAACTTAGAAACGTGTCATGCGGAACAGGAATGTGCAATCCTTTTAGATGCACCAACTATTGATGACAAACTCCTCTTCATGGGAAAACTGGTTGAAATCATGGATCGTGAAATCGAACTTCAATACAACGTAACACCCCGACTATCCGGATTCGTGGAATGTCCAAGAAAGTACCTTCACTCATTCGTAGAGTTACTACTCTAAGTCTCGAGTAAGAGATATCGACTACTACTTCCAACTAAATTTCGGGACGAAATTTCTTTTGAGGTGTGGATAATGTAACATCCCGCATTTTTCCGTTAAATTATTTTTAACGCCGTCTTTTTTTTTCTTTTTAGATAATATTCCTCGTATCTAGATTCGTAACCTCCGTTAGCTAACATTCTAAATATTCTCGTTATCGGATTTTAATACGCGTTTTAAAATATTCCGTTTAGGTATTTTCCGCACCCGACTACAAACTCGAGGGACTAAAATTGACACGGGGCAAACTAGTTGACTAGGTCACCTAGTCCACCCCAATCACCACCATTCAACCATCTCCCTCTCTATCTCTTTCTCTCTAGCAAGAACACACACACAAACACCCAATTCAATCATTCATCATCTAAATTCGATCTAGGAGGCTTACAACAAAACAAATTACATATTCGTGATCCTCTCTTCATCCTCTTCATTTTGGTACCAACCTCATCTCGTTTGGGTAACATTTCTAAAACACTAGTTTTCTTTAAATTTGTGTTCTTGACTTAAAAGTATGTTAATTAGTGTCTATGGCTCATTGTGATGTCGTGTATGTAATTTGTATGCTCGATTTGTTGTTTTTGGTGTAACTAGTTCATTATGAAAATTACTTGCTAAATCCTTGATTTTGGATGATCAAATGTTATTAGATTGTTAATGTGCATGTTTTAAAAGTGTTACTAGTATCATTAGCTTCATTTTGATGTATAGATTGATTAAAGAAACTTCATAAACGCGATTATTGATTTTGTGAACTTTTGGTTAGGGTTGACAACTCTTAAAACGAACTTTTGATGCGTTGAATGCTTGTTAATGTTATTGATAAGTGTTTAGTTGTATTACATGTTTCATTACCTTCAAAACGGCATATCATATGTATAAATTGGATTCCCGAAACTTAAATTGCAATTGATAAACTTAAAACTTGAAAATAAACCTCTATTAATCACTTGTCGGGATTTCGGTTATAGTATATGATGTTTTTGCTTGATGAAAAGTGCTTAGTTGCGTTCCTTGTCGAAAGAGCTTTCCGATGATATAAGATACATATCTTGATTGTTTACGGGTCATGAAATGTGTTGGTTTGTGTTTTGGTTCGTGCACTTAGGAAATACAGCAAACAGGGCCTGGAAAACGATCTGGACGCCGTCTAGCTCCTCGGGACGCCGTCCCAAACTTAAAACTGGGACGCCGTCTAGCTTCTCGAGATGCCGTCCCAATCTTAAAACCGGGACGCCGTCTAGCCAATTGGGACGCCGTCCCATTGTACTAAAACGGGCTGTTTACTTTGGTCATTTGACATAAAAATGTTTGCTATGCTACGGACCTCCGATTAACATGAAACTTGGCCAACATGCTCATATATGATTATATAACTTAGAAAAATTGTCGGATACCCAACCCGACCCCGTTGACTTTTCTGTTGACTTTGACCCGACCAAGTTGACTTTTAATCAAACTTAACCAAATAATTGTGTAATCGTTCTAACATGTTTTTATACTTGTACCTTGCATGAAACATGACAATTTGATTCACATGCTATTATGATCGAGTCTTAACGAGCCATAGGACTAATTGAACATCTTTGACCGTTTTGTGTTTACCGTTATTGATATAACCTATATGTTTAGGTCAAGACTAGCTTTGTCCTTGCACGCGTTTACTTGTCGAAGTACTTTATTAACTCTTGCACTCAAGGTGAGATCATAGTCCCACTTTTTCAATCACTTTTATTCTTTACATCGTGGGCTGAGAAACACATACATTTCATACTTATTTACTTTTCATGCTTTTACATTGTGAACAAATACGAATACAAAGATGCATACGAGTTTGAACAAAAGTCCTCAATCCAATTATCATTAGTTCCACTTGCAGGGTGTAAGTGTAAGCGTGTAATTATGTTGTGTGGCCATACGGGTTTAACAAACCCTCATTCAGACGGTTCGCTACCGTTAGTGAATGAAATATAATTTCAACAATGTATAGTGTAAGTTCTAACACTAAATTCAAAATTCAGGGGGAAGATTCGGTTAAGCCTTGATAATTGGGTGCTCATGATACAAATACTATTTTGGAATGTGAACGATTCTGGTTGAACAATTCTTAAAGAACCTTGTGGTTCAATACAATTTACTTGCTAAACCTATGATTTCACCAACGTTTTCGTTGACAGATTTCTATGTTTTTCTCAGGTCTTGCACGATATGTGATACATGCTTCCGCTCATTATTTGATACTTGCATTGGATGTCGAGTATACATGCTTTTCAGGGAGCGTCTTTTGACTTTACTTTAAACCGTGTCGCCTAGATTTCATTTGTACTTATAACCTTGTAACTTAACTTTTGGTTGAACAATTCTTGTAAACTTTGAAACAATCTTTATTTTGAAATGAAGGCGACATATTTTGGTCAAACGTTATCTTAAAGACTTATAATCAGGTAATGGGACCCACGTAGCCGACGCCGTCACTTGACGATTTGTCGGGGTCGCTACATATTCGATTTCGATAATTCAACCATAGAATGTAGTTTCACGTACTTGTGTCTATTTTGTAAATAATTTATAAAACCTGCATGTATTCTCATCCCAAAAATATTAGATTTTAAAAGTGGGACTATAACTCACTTTCACAGATTTTTACTTCGTCGGGAAGTAAGACTTGGCCACTAGTTGATTCACGAACCTATAACAATATATACATATATATCAAAGTATGTTCAAAATATATTTACAACACTTTTAATATATTTTGATGTTTTAAGTTTATTAAGTCAGCTGTCCTCGTTAGTAACCTACAACTAGTTGTCCACAGTTAGATGTACAGAAATAAATTGATAAATATTATCTTGAATCAATCCACGACCCAGTGTATACGTATCTCAGTATTGATCACAACTCAAACTATATATATTTTGGAATCAACCTCAACCCTGTATAGCTAACTCCAATATTCACATATAGAGTGTCTATGGTTGTTCCGAAATATATATAGATGTGTCGACATGATAGGTCGAAACATTGTATACGTGTCTATGGTATCTCAAGATTACATAATATACAATACAAGTTGATTAAGTTATGGTTGGAATAGATTTGTTACCAATTTTCACGTAGCTAAAATGAGAAAAATTATCCAATCTTGTTTTACCCATAACTTCTTCATTTTAAATCCGTTTTGAGTGAATCAAATTGCTATGGTTTCATATTGAACTCTATTTTATGAATCTAAACAGAAAAAGTATAGGTTTATAGTCGGAAAAATAAGTTACAAGTCGTTTTTGTAAAGGTAGTCATTTCAGTCGAAAGAACGACGTCTAGATGACCATTTTAGAAAACATACTTCCATTTTGAGTTTAACCATAATTTTTAGATATAGTTTCATGTTCATAATAAAAATCTTTTTCCCAGAATAACAACTTTTAAATCAAAGTTTATCATAGTTTTTAATTAACTAACCCAAAACAGCCCGCGGTGTTACTACGACGGCGTAAATCCGGTTTTACGGTGTTTTTCGTGTTTCCAGGTTTTAAATCATTAAGTTAGCATATCATATAGATATAGAACATGTGTTTAGTTGATTTTAAAAGTCAGGTTAGAAGGATTAACTTTTATTTGCGAACAATTTTGAATTAACTAAACTATGTTCTAGTGATTACAAGTTTAAACCTTCGAATAAGATAGCTTTATATGTATGAATCGAATGATGTTATGAACATCATTACTACCTCAAGTTCCTTGGATAAACCTACTGGAAATGAGAAAAATAGATCCATCTTCAAAGGATCCTTGGATGGCTTGAAAGTTCTTGAAGCAGAATCATGACACGAAAACAATTTCAAGTAAGATTTCCACTCGAAATAAGATTGTTATAGTTTAAGAAATTGAATTAAAGTTTGAATATGATTATTACCTTGTATTAGAAAGATAACCTACTATAAGTAACAAAGGTTTCTTGATCTTGGATGATTACTTGGAATGGATTTAGAAAACTTGGAAGTAAACTTGCAATCTTGAAAGTATTCTTGATTTTATGAAACTAGAACTTTTAGAATTTATGAAGAACACTTAGAACTTGAAGATAGAACTTGAGAGAGATCAATTAGATGAAGAAAATTGAAGAATGAAAGTGTTTGTAGGTGTTTTTGGTCGTTGGTGTATGGATTAGATATAAAGGATATGTAATTTTGTTTTCATGTAAATAAGTCATGAATGATTACTCATATTTTTGTAATTTTATGAGATATTTCATGCTAGTTGCCAAATGATGGTTTCCACATATGTTAGGTGACTCACATGGGCTACTAAGAGCTGATCATTGGAGTGTATATACCAATAGTACATACATCTAAAAGCTGTGTATTGTACGAGTACGAATACGGGTGCATACGAGTAGAATTGTTGATGAAACTGAACGAGGATGTAATTGTAAGCATTTTTGTTAAGTAGAAGTATTTTGATAAGTGTCTTGAAGTCTTTCAAAAGTGTATGAATACTGATGTTATGCGAGGTGTATATAAAATAGTTATTAATTTTAGCAGAAAACACTATTAAATACGATACAATTTTACACAAGATATTTATTTATTTATAGAATGGATATACTTAAACCTTGCTACAACACTTATAGGCAGTGTACCTAATCGTACAGTAGTTTAGTTTTTAGTAAGTCCGGTTCGTTCCACAGGGAAATCTTTAAACAAAGCTCAACGCTATATTAGTTTACTTTTATAAAAATACAAATATATATATAAGTAATATTATTATTATAAAGGGGGGTTTTTACCGTTTAATGACCGGTTTGTCGATTTTAAAACTTTAGTCGCAGTTAAAACCTAATGTAAAATATAAAATAAATACAAGACTTAAATTAAAGCGTAAAGTAAATAACGATAATGAAATTGCGAATAATAAAAATGCGATAAAATAAAATTGCGATAATTAAAAAGTACGATAATTAAAAGTGCGATTAAATAACAATAAATAAAAGTGCGATAATTAGAAGTGCAATTAAATATAAAATAAAGGAAATTAAATATGAAATAAAAGAATTATGCTTATTTAAACTTCCGTAATCATGATGTTCGACGTGTTGATTTTAGTTTTATGCCCATGGGTTAATTGTCCTTTGTCCTCGATTATTTAATATGTCCGTCTGGTTTTTATCCATAACAGTCCATCAGTCATAAATATAAAGTGCAAGTGTCCTTGTCAAATTATTATTATACCCGAAGTTAAATATTCCAACTAATTGGGGATTCGAATTGTAACAAGGTTTTAATACTTTGTTTAATGAATACACCAGGTTATCGACTGCGTGTAAACCAAGGTTTTACTACTTTGTTAACAATTACCCCAATTACCCTTGAATGTAATTTCACCCCTGTTTTAATTATTCTAGTGGCTATTAATCCATTCCCGTGTCCGGTTAAATGAACGATTATTCGTACATATAAATACCCCGCCCATCGTGTCCGATTGAGTGTATATGGTAATTTATAGGGACGCCCAATTGTAAATCTTTATATTAACATTAACAAACTTTCATTTAGTTAAACAAATATAAAGCCCATTAATAGCCCATAGTCTAATTTCCACAAGTGTCGTTCTTTTGTCCAAACCCCAATTATGGTACAAAGCCCAATTACCCAATTTTAGTAATTAGCCCAACATCATGATTACTTCGTTTTAAATAAGCATAATAATAACTTAGCTACGAGACATTAATGTAAAAAGGTTGAACATAACTTACAATGATTAAAAATAGCGTAGCGTTACACGGACAGAATTTCGACTTACACCCTTACAACATTCGCTAACATACCCTTATTATTAGAATTAAAATTAAAATTAAAATTAAAATATAAATTATATATATATATATATCGTATATATGAGAGAGAGATATATTTTCTGTGTCTAAAACTCGGCAGAAAACTGGCTTTATATAGGACCTGACCAGCATTTTCACTCCATGCGACTCGCATGGATTTTGTGCCTCTGGCCATGCGAGTCGCATGGCCACCCTGGATCCAGCCAAATTGGTTTGTTTTCTTCTTGCCGACGTAATATAATAATAATATATAATATAATATATAATTATATATAATTATATATATATTATATTATATTCTTGTGCATAGTAGACTAGATATTTTTGGTCCGTTGCGTCGGGCGTTTCTTCTTGGCTCAGGTCCCGGTTCCGGATTTTCGGACGTCTTCGCGTATTATTTTATATCGTGTACTTTGCGTCTTGTAACTTGTACTCTTGTCATTTTGAGACGTTCCTCATCAATATTTTGAACCTTTTTAGTTGTATCTTGTACTTTTTAGCTCTTTGGACCTTTTTGTCTTCAATTTGTCGAATCTGCCTTTTGTCTTCACTTTTTAATATTTAAACGAATATTGCTTGTAAATCGAACAATACCAACTAAAATCTTGTCTTTCTTGGGGAATAATGCTATAAAATATATGTTCCTTTTTAGCCTTATCAATATCCCCACACTTGAGCGTTGCTTGTCCTCAAGCAATACAGTCTTGAAATAAAAACATACAAATCACTTCTTTATTCTTCACACTTTATACATCAGTGATTTTGATATGGCGGTATAAACAATGATAGTAACGATGTGGTTAAGGTGGGTGTGTCTTTTATAGTTGCCTCGGGTTTAGGTCAACGACACTGGCAATCAAATAGCCGATTTACTTTCGGTTTCCAAAGCAAAGTGCACATTTGAAAGGCGGTTTACAGTCCCACATGACTATAAAAATTTAGATCCATTAAGGAAATTGGATCTTTATGAAAACATTTGATCTTTTGAAAATTCAAGCTAGATTTTACCCTAGACAAGTTTTCTGATTTGATCCATCATCGGTGTTGCAAAATATGTTTGTGGATCAATATTTTGGCTAAAACTTTTTAGGTTCGTATAATCCACTGCTATCCCGGTATCAGAAAGCACACATCCAGTTTACTTGTTTCGTATATTACCTTTCAGTAAACTACCGTCCGGTTGTAAAGGAAAGCGATGAACAAGAAACTGTTAAGGCAATGTCTAATGACATGCATTTGTTCATGGTCTAATTAACGTGTCGGATGCTAGAACTATCCTTGGTAGGAGCAATAGTAAAGATCATCCTTTGATTTTTCGGTCTGGCACAAGGTCCTGTCTCTGACCATGCTATGCAACCACCGTTCTTACGGTTGACGCCCGATTTGGTTCAGGTGACCTAATGAATTCCAGGTGAATTCCTAGGATTTTACGTTCAATGGTAATGAACGCATTGAAAATGGGTTTTCAGAAAACAAATCGGTTTGTAATTTTTATCAAAATATTTTCTCGTTCAAGCTCGAGTTTAGATATCATCGAATTCCATGAGTTTGAATTCTCAATCTTTAAGGTCAATCTCAAGGATTGAGTAATATCAGGCTTAAAAGCTGATTTTTGATCTTTAAAGGAGATTATCCTTTCTGGGGATCTGATTCATTAGTCTTATCAAGCTAATTTGCACGGTGCCTCCCCATTGTACGAGATAAATCCTTCTCATGGTTAGGATAAATCTGACCACTTGGCGACCCTGTTTGATGCTGAGGTCCGTGGATTTCCTGCTGATTTTAGTGATGACTTTTCTAGATTTTTCGTCAACCTACAGCTGGTCTGGACGACAACTTCATGACCTAAATCAAGAAGCGCGTGTCTTTTTCGGAAGACTTTACTTCCTTTTAAATGATGGAATTGATTCATCGTGTAGATCCATCTCTTCTTTTCTTTTATCGGGTAGAACAGTTTAGTTTAGTCCAAAGCAAAAGTATTTTCAGTTATTTGTTACAGATATATGTGACATATGTTTAAAATAACTTGGTAAATTTTCCCACACTTGGCTTTTATTTTCCTTTTTATCGTCCTCTATTCCATTTTAAATGAATTTTAACATTTTAGTTTGTTTCTCAATTTATGTCCTTTCCGAGGTAACAATAATTTCGGTGTTAAAACCTAGTTTTATCGTTCATAAATATGTATAAACATGATTTGAATTCATTTAATTGAAAATTTTAAAATTTTTTTACTAGAATTGGGTAGTTAGTATATAAGACTAGGGCTGTTCCTTGTTATCGGAGAGCACTAGATTCTAACACAACTACTGCGTTACTAGCATTTTTAATGGTAACCAAGTGTTTAAATCAAAATCTGAAAGAATTTAACCCCTTCCCACACTTAAGATCTTGCAATGCCCTCATTTGCAAGAAATCAGAAACAATTTAAATTATTGAGGGTTATTAGCGTAGAAAAATGATTAAATTTTACCAAAGTTTCAAACATATTGTCGTTTGATTGTTGAATGATAAATGGTGCACGTCATTTGTTCATTCCGTCTTGTTGTTATTTCACATATATTTTGCATCATTGTCGTCAAAAATTACTTGCTTTTGCTGAACTTAATGCCAGTCTTTGAAAACGCGTTGTTTTACCCTATTTTGTGCATAAAATAGAATACATACAATACAAATATAATCATACATGTAATTTGAAATGGAACTTTGGCATCCCACTTTCAAACTATAAGAAAAATATTAGTACACAATAATAATAGAAATATCAAACATTACATAAATGTAATTAAAATGTTAAGTGTTTAAAATAATAAAAATATAAATTACCAACTTATCTCTACTGATCAGGAGGTGGGTTATGAGGAAAATTAGGATATGGATCCCAATTCATGTTCGCGTCCGGGTTCCATTGCTGATGATAGGTGAACTGGTATGCTGCGTCATAATCATATAAATCATAGGGTGGTCTCATTTCTGGCTGATGTGCGGGATAGTATGCGGGTCGGGTCGGATAATACATCTCGCCAGGCTGCAACTGGCTTATAATTTGGCGCTGATGATAATCCCATCGGCCATGCTCTCGTTACCGGGAATGCTCGTAGTCATTCCGACGTTGCCATGCCTCGTACTGCATATGCCTATCATAGTTCGTCATGTATTCATCCTCCATACGAACGCCTAAATCAAGAGCAGTCTCCCGAACAACTCCTATAATGTTGTTCGCCTCTTCCATTTCGTCATCCGAACCTCTTTCTACCTGTCGCTGAGGTCCCTCGTATCGATATACCTGACCACGTCTCATCAATAATACCCTTGCACCGTGATAAAGGTTTGAACTTATAGTTTCACCTTCGTCCTCTATTTCGTTCATTGGACCCCCTTGGTGCTTATCCACACCTAAATACTCTCCAATGAGAGTAATGAAAATACCACCACCTATAATACTCCCCGATTTCATCCCCGAAACTACATTAGCGAGATAATAACCAACACAATAGGGAATGTTAACGTAACTCCTCGGGTCTCTAATACACTTGAGGTAGAACAAATCGTTTACGGTCAATTTCTCCTTATTCTTACCCCTTTGTGTAATTGTGTTTGCTAAGAATCTATGAATCACCCGGAGTTCAGCTCTGTCTATATCTAAGTATGTATGATTTCCACTGGCGTGAAATTCATTAAAGTGGGACATACGCCTCCAGACGACGTTAATATCAAATTCCCTATCTATCCTTTCTCCTTGGGCAATCAGGC
Source organism: Rutidosis leptorrhynchoides (assembly GCF_046630445.1). Lineage (NCBI taxonomy): Eukaryota > Viridiplantae > Streptophyta > Magnoliopsida > Asterales > Asteraceae > Rutidosis > Rutidosis leptorrhynchoides. The sequence goes on from NC_092336.1 coordinate 189,878,282, forward strand.
TATTACAGTCGGGGCTCAAAAGTTCAGCAGGGGTGTAAATCTGTAAGGCCCTGGCTAAATCTATCATGGACATTCTGTACATGCGTCCACCTAACAGAAATCTAATAAAGCTTCTATCATCTATCCTCCTAACATCACTGTTTAACTTAATAGTACTAAGTAATTCTATACACCATTCCCTATATATGGTTCTACGAATGGAAAATAGGCGCATCCAATCGTTAAACTGAGAATTACCATACCTTTGCACCAATAATTCCCGAATCGGTTCGGCAAGGTCAACTGTTTCCAAAGGTACCCAGTCAATTGCCCTTGGCATTTCAACAACCATAAAGTAGAGAATGTGCATGTTCTTTTGATAATCTGGATACTCAATCCAACATCGATCAAATCTCAGATTTGGGTGTAACTGATCTTCATTAATGTCTAAGCTCAGAATCATTTGATGTGGAGCGAATTGACGAAACTGATTCATGAATAATTGATCTTGATCGTGATATGGAATATGTTGATCCTCATGTTGTTCTTCTTCTTGTTGCATATGTTGTTCTTGTTCATAAAACATTTCCGGTTCGGGCTCTGGTTGTCTGGACGATGATGCACCGTCCGTATCTGTATTTCTCTGCAAAACACATTAAACACAAAATTTGTGCATCCAAATATGCATTAGTGTTAGCAAAATAATAACTTGAAACAATTATGATGACATGTTCAATTCATAACACATTTTATACACATTTTCTTAACAATAACAATTCTACACTTTTACATACGAAAATGTGTACAATGTTTTATCACATTTAAACTCTTAACCATGTCAACAATAATCATTATAGCAATTAAACACTTGTTACATGGCATTCAAATCAAACTAGTGCTCATTTTCATATTTTTGTCAAGTCTACACTTTGTCAAATAAGCATATACGAAAAATGTACATCAAGTTCATAAGCATTTATCTCAAATAACATGCCAAAATAATCACTACTAGCAATGAAACAAGTTTCAAATGGCCTTTATATCAAATTATCCAAGTTCATGAATTTTTAGACTTAAAAAGTCCACTTTAATTCTCAAAAACATGTTTAGGCTCAAAGTTTGGATCAATTAATTACCTAAACATGTTACACTACTTAATTTAGCAACAATTCATGACAAAAATCGGCCATAACCTGTTTATATCAAAAAGCCCCAAATTGCTCAAGAACACAAACCCTAGATTCTTAAAAATTTGAAGTTTTTAGCTTCAATTCATGTTAAATAGCTTCTATCTAGGATATACATGCATAATATAACATCAATTTAACACTAATTTCACTAAAAATTAACAAAAATTAAATTAGGTAAAATGGCTCAAGAACACACATAATTCGAATTTAAAGAGATTAGGGGTGAAATCTTTACCGTTCTCCTGAAGGGGTTGAGACTACTGAATCTAGGCATAATTGTTGTGAAGTTTTGCAAGAAATTTGGTGAAAAATGATGAATTTTTGAGAGGGTTTTGGAGTAAGTTCGTGTATGTGTGTGTATTTGTGAGAGACAGAAGCAGATTCGCTGGATAAATGATCCTGACCAGATTTCTTTAGCCATGCGAGTCGCATGGTTTCCTGCCCATCCCCATGCGAGTCGCATGGGGGTATTTTCCAGGTAATTTTTTTTTTTTTTTTTTTTTTTTTTTTTTATAAAAACCTTATACTTTTAAAACATAAAATTTAATAAAATTTTAAAAATTTTGTTTCTTTTTAAGACGAGGTCGTTTCGGGACGATGCCCTAGTCTGTCCCTCGACAAAATTTTAAAATTTTGTCATTTTCAAGCGATTGTTTTAAAAGCTTAGATTTTTGGATTTTTTAATTTTTTTGGCATACTTTAAATCAAAAAGATTAAAAATAATGATAATAAAAGTTCTCGTCCCTCCTTCGGGTAAAGCAATTTCGGTTCAAAGACCTAGTCTTCAACTTACGACGAATTTTAAAAATCATATTCTTAACTTAATGAGATAAAGTAAATTTTTGTTTTTAAATTCACACAACTTAAATATAAAATTCAAAATTAATATTAAAAATTCACACCAAACTTAAAATTTGAAATGCATAAAATTAAAAATTAAAATTTTTAAAAATTAAAAATTCACACCAAACTTAATTTTAAAAATTCATAAATTCATATCAAACTTATATTAATTTTTCAAATATTTACAATTTTAAATATATTGTTTTTACAAAATTTACAATATTTATTTAAAATTTAAATATTAATTTTAAAAACATGGTAAAATTAAAAATCTTTTTGTTTTTTATCCCACTTTAATCAATCAAATATTATCAAAAATATGCGCCCCTCTTTTCGGTAAAGTAATTTCGGTTCCAAGACCTAATTTAACTCATGACGAATTTTTGAAATATTTTGGGTTGATTGATTAAAGATATTTATACCTTAAGAATAAACGTTAAATTTCGCAGTGATGTAATAAATTTTTGAATGATATCAATAATTTCGGTCGCCAAACCTAATTTTATTCAATACCAATTTAATACTTTTTAGCGAACAAATTAGCGTTTATTATCAAAAGGTTAAAAATAAAAATAAAAATAAAAACTGTACAGACATACCTGTGAAATAGATTTCTTAGTTATATGATCTATTCCATTCATAAGATAGTCGGTTTAATTGGTTTTCCATGGCTACATAGGCGTAACCTCGAGCATTCAGTGTCTTTTCTTCTAAACATATGAACGGTCCGTCTCTGCATAAAGTAACAAATTCGGTATTTGAATAGGTTTGATTATTTGAACATTTACCTCCATGTGACCATTTTCTGCATTTGTGACATCGTTCTAGGTGTCGTGCTCTTCTTTTCGCTGCGGATTTTGATTTTCCTTTACCAAATTGTAACTTATTATCTTCGCATCTGGATTCTTTTCTAACTCCGTCCATTCTTTCTCTGATTACTGATACTAATTCGCTCGGTAGTATGTCATTATTACGTTTAGTGATCAAAGCGTGTAGCATTAGACCATGGTTTAGTTCACAGGCAGTCTTCATTTCGTAAAAACCTAAAAAAAATAAAAATTCAGAATGGGGGGAGAAGACTAGTTCTTTAGGGTCTGCTAGGGAAAGACCATTCGGGTTCCATTTTCGAGAACTACACGAAAACAGACAATCTAACTCTAATAGAAATACATATTATCCTTTAAAGACTTGATTCTCCCCACACTTAGTTAGCTGTGGTATCGAAATTGTGATTAACTTCGTTGTCGACTTCCATCAGACCATGTATGTAATGTTTAACTCTGTGACCATTAACTTTAAATTCAATCCCATTTGAATTTATCAATTCTATCGTTCCGTATGGGAAAACTCTTTTGACTATGAATGGTCCAGACCATCTTGATTTCAATTTTTCAGGAAATAGCTTGAATCGTGAATTGAAAAGAAGAACTCTGTCTCCTTCTTTGAATTCTTTTGAACTTCTGATTCTTTTATCATGCCATTTCTTCGTTCTTTCTTTATAGATTAACGAATTTTCGTATGCTTCATGTCTTAATTCTTCTAATTCGTTTAGTTGACTTAATCGTAGACGTCCGGCTTCATGTAAATCAAGATTACATGTCTTCAAAGCCCAAAATGCTTTGTGTTCAATTTCTACTGGAAGATGACATGCTTTTCCATAAACAAGTCTAAAAGGTGTGGTTCCAATTGGAGTTTTGTAGGCTATTCTAAAAGCCCAGAGTGCATCCTCCAATTTAATGGACCATTCCTTCGGATTTGATCCTACGGTTTTCTCTAGAATACGTTTTAAAGCTCGGTTGGTATTTTCAGCTTGTCCACTTGTTTGTGGATGATATGCGGTGGAGATTTTATGAGTTACTCCGTATCTTTTAAGAACTTTCTCAAGTTGATTATTACAGAAATGAGTACCCCGATCACTTATTAAAGCTTTCGGTGTTCCAAACCTTGCAAAAAGACGTTTTAAAAAGTTGACTACAACTCGTGCATCGTTAGTTGGGAGAGCTTGTGCTTCCGCCCATTTAGATACATAGTCAATGGCTACGAGTATATATAGATTATTATGAGATTTTGGAAATGGGCCCATAAAGTCAATACCCCAAATGTCAAATACTTCACATACTTGGATGACATTTTGTGGCATTTCATCACGTTGACTTATTTTTCCGGCCCTTTGACATGCATCACAGGATTTGCAAAGAAGGTGTGCGTCTTTGTAAATTGTAGGCCAATAGAATCTAGCTTCATAAACTTTTCTTGCTGTTAGTTGAGGCCCATAATGCCCTCCTGTTGGTCCTGTGTGACAATGGTTTAAAATTTTACTAGCTTCATCTCCAAATACACATCGGCGTATTATTCCATCGGGACAACTTTTAAACAGATGTGGATCTTCCCAGAAATAGTGTTTTATATCACTGAAGAATTTCTTTCGTCTTTGGTACGATAATCCTTTTTCAAGGAATCCACAAACTAAGTAGTTTGCATAGTCTGCAAACCATGGGATTTCTTTATAATCTATCTTCAATAGATATTCATCAGGAAAGTTGTCTTGTATGGCCGATTCATTTAGAACTTCTAACTCAGGATTTTCAAGACGAGAAAGATGATCAGCGGCTAGATTTTCTGCTCCTCTTTTATCTCGGATTTCAATATCAAACTCTTGTAAGAGTAAGATCCAACGGATTAATCTTGGTTTAGCATCTTGTTTTGAAAATAGGTATCTAAGAGCAGAATGGTCGGTATAGACCACCGTTTTTGCTAGAACGAGATATGATCGAAATTTGTCAAAAGCAAAGACAATAGCAAGGAGTTCTTTTTCAGTAGTTGTATAGTTCGTTTGTGCTCCTTGTAACGTCTTACTAGCATAATATATAGGTTGAAATCGTTTTTCAATCCTTTGTCCTAAAACGGCTCCCATTGCAAAATCACTTGCATCGCACATTAGTTCAAATGGTAGATTCCAATTTGGTGTTATCATGATCGGCGCATTAGTGAGTTTCTCTTTAAGAATATTAAAAGATTTGATACACTCATCTGAAAAGATAAATGGCGCATCCTTCTCTAGGAGTTTATTCATTGGAGTGGCAATTTTAGAAAAATCTTTTATAAAACGTCGGTAAAAACCGGCATGCCCTAGAAAACTCCTAACTCCTCTAACATTGGTGGGATGTGGAAGTTTAGCAATTACATCTACTTTAGCTCTATCCACTTCAATTCCTTCTTTTGAAATTTTATGTCCAAGAACGATGCCTTCTTTAACCATGAAATGGCATTTCTCCCAATTAAGTACTAGATTTGATTTTTCGCATCTAATTAGCATTCGTTCCAGATTAACTAGACATGATTTAAATGTATCACCGAAGACTGAAAAGTCATCCATGAAAACTTCCATGCATTCTTCTATCATGTCGTGAAAAATCGCCATCATACACCTTTGAAAGGTTGCAGGGGCGTTACAAAGTCCAAATGGCATGCGTTTGTAAGCAAAAGTACCATAAGGGCACGTGAATGTGGTTTTCTCTTGATCTTCGGGTGCTATTGGAATTTGAAAATATCCGGAAAATCCATCTAGAAAACAATAGTAACTATTTCCGGCTAATCTTTCCAACATTTGATCTATGAAAGGTAAGGGAAAGTGATCTTTTCTGGTGGCGTCATTTAATTTTCTATAATCAATACATACACGCCATCCTGTTACAGTCCTAGTAGGAATAAGCTCATTTTTCTCATTTGTAATGACAGTCATGCCACCCTTCTTAGGTACGCATTGAACTGGGCTTACCCATGGGCTATCAGAAATTGGATATATCAAACCTGCATCTAGCAGTTTAATAATCTCTTTCTTAACTACATCTTGCATATTAGGATTTAGTCTTCGTTGGCGTTGCACATACGTTTTATGACCTTCTTCCATAAGGATTTTATGTGTGCAATACGAAGGACTTATTCCTTTAATATCATGAATCTTCCATGCAATGGCTGGTTTATGAGCTTTCAACACAGAAATGAGTTGTGATTTCTCATTTTCAGTAAGAGAAGACGATATTATTACAGGTAATTCAGATTCACCATGTAAATAAGCGTATTCCAAATGGTTTGGAAGTGGCTTTAACTCTAATTTCGGAGGTTCTTCTATCGATGATTTATATCGATATCTGTCTTCTTCTTTTAGCATTTGAATTTCTTCTGTTGTTGGTTCATATCCATTAGCTATAAGTGTAGCTAACATTTCAGCTTCATCAATTGGTTCATTACCTTCTCCTAAAGAACATTCTCCTGTTCCTTGTAATTCTGGAAATTCTTCTAATAATTCTGTATGTGCATCTATAGTTTGAATATAATAACATGTATCATCTGCAGATTGTGGTTGTTGCATTGCTCTATCAACTGAAAAGGTAACACTCTCATCCTCTATACTTAGGGTCAGTTTCTTACCGAACACGTCTATCATTGCTTTAGCCGTGTTTAAGAATGGTCTTGCTAATATGAGAGGAACTTGAGAATCTTCTTCCATGTCCAGAACAACAAAATCTACTGGGAATACTAAAGTACCAACTTTAACTAGCATGTTCTCCATTATCCCTCTAGGATATTTTATTGATCTATCGGCTAGTTGTATGCTTATTCTGGTTGGTTTCAATTCTCCAAGGTCTAGTTTAGCGTATAGTGAATACGGCATTAGATTTATACTAGCACCTAAGTCTGCCAATGCTTCTATTGAACTAAGACTACCCAGAAAACATGGAATTGTGAAACTTCCTGGATCAGATAGTTTTTCTGGTATCTTATTCAACAGCACTGCTGAACAATTAGCATTCATAGTAACAGCCGAGAGTTCTTCCATTTTCTTTCTATTTGAGATTAGATCTTTCAAGAATTTAGCATATCTTGGCATTCCTGAAATCACATCAATGAAAGGAAGATTTACATTTATCTGTTTAAACATATCCAAGAATTTGGATTGCTCGGCTTCAAGTTTTTCTTTCTTCATTTTACTCGGGTAAGGAAGTGGTGGTTGGTATGGTTTAACATAAGGTTTATCCTTAACTGTGTTATCTTCATTAACCTTTTCAACTACCGGTTCTTTTTCCTTTTCTTGCTCGGATTGTGGTTCTTGTGGAGTAGGAATGGTTTCATCAGAAGTTACAGGTATTTCCGGTGGTTTATGTGTTGTACCACTTCTTGTGGTAATAGCTTTAGCTGTTTCATTCCGGGGGTTAGCATTTGTATCGCTTGGTAAACTTCCCGGTTTTCTTTCACCTATTAACCTTGCTAGGTTACTCACTTCTTGTTCCAGATTTTGAATAGAAGCTTGTTGATTTCTAAATGCTTGAGCATTTTGTTCATTGGTTTGTTTCTGAGATGTGAAAAACTGCGTTTGAGTTTCAACTAGCTTCGTCATCATATCTTCTAAATTCGGCTTTTTATCATCGGTTTGTTGTGGTGGTTTGTTTTGAAAATTCGGTCTTTGCTGATTGTAAGTATTATTGGATACTTGTTGATTGCTAGGACCTTGTTGGTTGTTGTATGGAATATTTCGGTTATAATTCTGGTTTTGATTGTAAATCGGTCTTGGCGGTTGATAATTATTCTGATAATTATTTCCAGGCCTTTGGTTTATGTATGAAATATTCTCTCTTTGTTCCATTGTTAATTCAATACTGAGACAATCTTTTGTCAAATGTGGTCCTCCACACTGCTCACAACTAATTCGTATTGAGTGAATATCTTTAGTCATCTTTTCCATTCGTCTCTCCACAGCATCTATCTTTGCGGAAATGGAATCTAAGTCATGGCTAGAATCGGCTCTAGCTGCTTTAGATGATCTAATGATGTCTTTTTCTTGGTGCCACTCATGTGAGTGGGAAGCAGTGTTATCAATAATTTTGTAAGCATCAGTTTCGGTTTTCTTCATAATAGAACCACCAGCTGCTATATCTATGTCTTTTCTTGTAGTGATGTCGCATCCTTGGTAGAATATTTGTACTATTTGACAGGTGTCTAAACCATGTTGCGGACATCCTCTTAACAACTTTCCATATCTTGTCCACGCCTCATATAGAGTTTCATTTGGCTTCTGTGTGAACGTAACAATTTCTGCTTGAAGTCTTACGGCTTTAGATGCAGGAAAGAATTGTTTAAGAAATTTGTCAATTAAAACATCCCATGTATCAATCGCCCCTTCAGGTAATGATTCCAACCAATCTTTGGCTTCTCCCTTTAAAGTCCAGGGAAATAACATGAGATATATCTGTTCATCCTCTACTTCTCGTATTTTAAATAGTGTGCAGATCCTATTAAAGGTACGTAGATGTTCATTTGGATCTTCCTTCGGCGCACCACTAAATTGGCATTGATTAGTCACCATGTGTAGAATTTGTCCTTTGATTTCATAATCTGGCGCATTAATGTCTGGATGAGTAATTGCGTGACCTTGGCCAGTGCGTTTAGCTCTCATTCGGTCTTCCATACTTAAAGGTTCTGTAACTTCCATAATTGAATTTGTTGAATCGGAATCACTAAAGGATTCTGATTTAATGGTTCGTTCCTCAACAATCTCTGTTTGAATGATTGGTGGCTCCGGAGGAAAGTTTAGTGGTTCAGGATCTATGAACCGTTCCTGAATATTCTCTGGATTCTCAATTGTGAGGTTGGGTTCAAAAAATGGATTATCGGAAATTTGAACTGAAGTACTTGGTTGACTAGATGACGATTCTAAAGAAAAATCAACGGCGGTTATATTTGTTAAACGATGTCTTGATCGAGTTACAGGTGGTGAACGTACAAAATGTGGTGAACGTCTTGCTCGGTGCATTCACTGAATATCCTATTAGTTTTTAAAAGGAAAGAAAAATTATAATAAGTTATCCAATTAATAGACTTTTCTGATTTTGCCCACGTTTCGAATAGCCAAAAGATGCAGCAGAGGGGCAGGATTCGTTTGGTCTCAATATAATTGAGGACTGTTTGGCTCCAATAACCCGGTCCACGTACAAATCCAACTATTACTACGAACCAGAAAATTTTGATGTCTATTAATTTAACCACTTAAAATAAATTTTCGTAATTTTAAGAAATTTAGATAAGAAGTAGAATAAAAATCTATGTCCTAAAACTAGAATAGCGAGAAATAAGAAAGAAAAAGAGTTCGTCGCAAAAGGTCGAAAAACGAAAAATGGTTGAAAAATAAAAGGTGACGAAAAAATAAAAGAAACTTAAAAAAAACTTAAAAATACTTGACTAACCTAACCTTATTACTACAACTAACTTAAAATTATAATCGCAAATTGAAATTACTAATTGGAATGACAATTGGTACATAGTAAAAGTTCTAAAAATATTAAAGCTTACAGGAAAAACTAAATCCCAAATGGAAATAACTTAAAAAGAAACTAAAACTTTAAAAAGGCGTCGCAAAATTCTAAAGCACCTAAATCTTAGTCTAAAGAAAAAGCACTTAAGGAATTCTACGGCAAAGCCTAAAAATCTAGGAGTAAAAATAACTAAAGCAAAAACTAAGTTTAAAATTAAATATGAGCTAAAAATACAAATATTACGCTACAACGATTAAAAAAGTACAAAATATAAAAGTTATAAAAAGTTATAAAAATATTAGATTTTATAAAAATATTATTTTTATATTTTTTTTATATTATAGTATTAAGTAAATAATTAATAAAACTAAACAAAAGTAAAAATAACTAAATAAATTAAAAACTTAATTATAATAATAATAATAGTTTTAGGGTTTAAGTAATAATAATTAAATAATATCCGTAATAAATGCGGAATTAGGGTTCGGTTGTGGCCTGGTCAACCCCTTCATGCGAGTCGCATGGAATAAGGGGGTGGGTCATGCGAGTCGCATGAACACCCTGAATTGGTTCAATTGGACTGGTTCAAATGACAGGTCACGTAATTATTTAATATTTATTTTTAATTTCTGTTTTATATATAATATAAGATATAAATATATAATTTAAATAAAAACTTAATAAAATACTAAAATAAAATACAAATACTTTAATATTTTGTAAATAATAAAGAAAAACTTAAAATACACTTTAAAATATGTTTTTTTTTTTTTATATTAGCGTTGCGCTTCCGGCGTTTAAGAGTGTTCCCCGGCAGCGGCGCCAAAAATACTTGATGTTATGCGAGGTGTATATAAAATAGTTATTAATTTTAGCAGAAAACACTATTAAATACGATACAATTTTACACAAGATATTTATTTATTTATAGAATGGATATACTTAAACCTTGCTACAACACTTATAGGCAGTGTACCTAATCGTACAGTAGTGTAGTTTTTAGTAAGTCCGGTTCGTTCCACAGGGAAATCTTTAAACAAAGCTCAACGCTATATTAGTTTACTTTTATAAAAATACAAATATATATATAAGTAATATTATTATTATAAAGGGGGGTTTTTACCGTTTAATGACCGGTTTGTCGATTTTAAAACTTTAGTCGCAGTTAAAACCTAATGTAAAATATAAAATAAATACAAGACTTAAATTAAAGCGTAAAGTAAATAACGATAATGAAATTGCGAATAATAAAAATGCGATAAAATAAAATTGCGATAATTAAAAAGTACGATAATTAAAAGTGCGATTAAATAACAATAAATAAAAGTGCGATAATTAGAAGTGCAATTAAATATAAAATAAAGGAAATTAAATATGAAATAAAAGAATTATGCTTATTTAAACTTCCGTAATCATGATATTCGACGTGTTGATTTTAGTTTTATGCCCATGGGTTAATTGTCCTTTGTCCTGGATTATTTAATATGTCCGTCTGGTTTTTGTCCATAACAGTCCATCAGTCATAAATATAAAGTGCAAGTGTCCTTGTCAAATTATTATTATACCCGAAGTTAAATATTCCAACTAATTGGGGATTCGAATTGTAACAAGGTTTTAATACTTTGTTTAATGAATACACCAGGTTATCGACTGCGTGTAAACCAAGGTTTTACTACTTTGTTAACAATTACACCAATTACCCTTGAATGTAATTTCACCCCTGTTTTAATTATTCTAGTGGCTATTAATCCATTCCCGTGTCCGGTTAAATGAACGATTATTCGTACATATAAATACCCAGCCCATCGTGTCCGATTGAGTGTATATGGTAATTTATAGGGACGCCCAATTGTAAATCTTTATATTAACATTAACAAACTTTCATTTAGTTAAACAAATATAAAGCCCATTAATAGCCCATAGTCTAATTTCCACAAGTGTCGTTCTTTTGTCCAAACCCCAATTATGGTACAAAGCCCAATTACCCAATTTTAGTAATTAGCCCAACATCATGATTACTTCGTTTTAAATAAGCATAATAATAACTTAGCTACGAGACATTAATGTAAAAAGGTTGAACATAACTTACAATGATTAAAAATAGCGTAGCGTTACACGGACAGAATTTCGACTTACACCCTTACAACATTCGCTAACATACCCTTATTATTAGAATTAAAATTAAAATTAAAATTAAAATATAAATTATATATATATATATCGTATATATGAGAGAGAGATATATTTTCTGTGTCTAAAACTCGGCAGAAAACTGGCTTTATATAGGACCTGACCAGCATTTTCACTCCATGCGACTCGCATGGATTTTGTGCCTCTGGCCATGCGAGTCGCATGGCCACCCTGGATCCAGCCAAATTGGTTTGTTTTCTTCTTGCCGACGTAATATAATAATAATATATAATATAATATATAATTATATATAATTATATATATATTATATTATATTCTTGTGCATAGTAGACTAGATATTTTTGGTCCGTTGCGTCGGGCGTTTCTTCTTGGCTCAGGTCCCGGTTCCGGATTTTCGGACGTCTTCGCGTATTATTTTATATCGTGTACTTTGCGTATTGTAACTTGTACTCTTGTCATTTTGAGACGTTCCTCATCAATATTTTGAACCTTTTTAGTTGTATCTTGTACTTTTTAGCTCTTTGGACCTTTTTGTCTTCAATTTGTCGAATCTGCCTTTTGTCTTCACTTTTTAATATTTAAACGAATATTGCTTGTAAATCGAACAATACCAACTAAAATCTTGTCTTTCTTGGGGAATAATGCTATAAAATATATGTTCCTTTTTAGCCTTATCAAATACATATTAAAACACTACATGTATATACATTTTAACTGAGTCGTTAAGTCATCGTTAGTCGTTACATGTAAATGTTGTTTTGAAACCTTTAGGTTAACGATCTTGTTGAATGTTGTTAACCCATTGTTTATTATAACAAATGAGATGTTAAATTGTTATATTATCATGATATTATGATATATAATATATCTTAGTATGATATATATACAGTTAAGTGTCGTTACAACGATAATCGTTACATATATGTCTCGTTTCGAAATCATTAAGTTAGTAGTCTTATTTTTACATATGTATTTCATTGTTAATACACTTAATAATATATTTACTTATCATTTAACATAATTAACCAAGTGTATCAATATCTTAATGTGATTCATATGTACCTAGTAAGACGTTGTTATAACGATAATCGTTATATATATCGTTTTCGAGTTTCTTAAATTAATAGTCTCATTTTTATGTATATAACTCATTGTTAAAATACCTAATGAGATACATACTTATAATAAAATCATGTTAACTATATATATTACCATATATATGTCATCGTATAGTTTTTACAAGTTTTAACGTTCGTGAATCACCGGTCAACTTGGGTGGTCAATTGTCTATATGAAACCTATTTCTATTAATCAAGTCTTAAAAAGTTTGATTGCTTAACATGTTGGAAACACTTAATCATGTAAATAATAATTTCATTTAATATATATATAAACATGGAAAAGTTCGGGTTACTACAAGAAGGACCGTTCATATGTTTAGAAGAAAAGTTATTGAAAAATCGAGGTTATGCCTATGTAGCTATGGAAAACCAAATTGAACAACTCTCCTATGAGTCGGCTAAAGCAGGTCTCTGAGAATTCTTTTTCACAGGTAAGTATGTACAGTTTTTTATTTGTCTATATTTATTTCTTTTAACCTTTTGATAATAAACGCTGAATCGTTCGCTATAAAGTATTAAATTGATATTCAATAAAATTAGGTATGCGAAACCGAAATTATTGATATCATACAAAATTTTAGTGCATCACTGCGAAATTTACCGTTTATTCATAAGGTATAAATATCTTTAATCAATCAATCCAAAATATTTCAGAAATTCGTCAGGAGTAAAACTAGGTAATATAGCCGAAATTACTTTACCCAAAAGAGGGACGTATATTTTTGTAAATATTTGATTGATTAAAGTGGGATAAAAGACCAAAAAGATTTTTATTTTTAAACTTACCTTGTTTTTAAAATTAATATATAACTATATTATTTTAAATGTAAGATTGTAAAATTAATGTATATAAATATTAATAATATTTATATAAAATTTTATTGCATTTAAAATTTAAGTTTGGTGTGAATTTAAAAACAAAAATGTACTTTATTTCATCAAGTTAAAAATTGATTTCTAAAATTCGTCGTGAGTTGAAGACTAGGTTATGGAACCGAAATTGCTTTACCCAAGGGCGGGACGACAAATTTTGTTATCATTATTTTAATCTTATTGATTTAAAGTATGCCAAAAATATTTAAAAAACTTAAAAATCTTTGCTTTTAAAACAACGCTTTAAAAATGGAAAATTTTAAAATTTTGGCGAGGGACGAACTAGATGAACGTACCGAAATGACCTCATTCTAAATATCAAGGAACACAAAATTTTAAAACTAATTAATTAATTGCTTTATAAGTAAAAGGTTTTTATATAAAAAAAAAAGAAATAGACCCCATGCGATCGCATGAGGTTTACCCTTATTTTCCATGCGGTCGCATGGAGCTGAAAAACTGGACAGATTAAAAAAAGAGCAGCTCGCTGCTTCTGCCTCTCACTTCAACACACACATACACGAACACACACTCTAAAACACTCCTCAAATCTTCAAATTTTCACCAAATTCAACGAAATTTCGTGCTATAATCCGCTATAATCATGCCTTTCTTCAGATGGGGAAGCAAAAAGGTAGAAATTTCACCCCTAAACTATTTAATTTCTCAGTTTTAGTGATAATTACAACTATTTTAATTTAATTTTGATGATTTCTAGCTTAATTAGAGTTAAATTGTTAGTATATTATGCTTGTATAACCTAGATTGATGCATATTTGTCATGATTTGAAGCCTTAAACTTCAAAAATTTTAGAAATCTAGGGTTTGTGTTCTTGAGCAATTTGGGGCTTTTTGATATAAACATGTTACAGCTGATTTTTGTTTTGAAATAGTGCTAAATTAAGTAGTGTAACATGTTTAGGTAGTTAAATGATCCAAACTTTGATCCTAAACATGATTTTTGAGCATCAAAGTGGACTTTTTAAGTCTAAAATTCATGAACTTGATAAAATTGATGTAATTGCCATTTGAAACTTGTTTAATTGCTAGTAATGGTTATTTTAACATGTTATTTGAGTTGAATGCTTATGAACTTTGTATACATTTTCATATATGCTTATTTGAAAAATTGTAGAATTGATAAAAATATGAAAATGAGTATAAGTTTAATATGGAGTAAACATGTTATTGTAATTGTTTTAATTTGTTATTTTGCTAACACTAATGCATATTTGGATGCACAAATTTTGTGTTTAATGTGTTTTGCAGAGAAATATAGATACAGACGGTGCATCATCATCTAGACAACCTGAACAAGAACCTGATCAAGAACCACAACCGGAATCGCAACATGAACAACAACAACATTATGATCAACACATGCTATATCATGAGCTGGAACCACTGTGTTACACTCATTATCATCAATTTCAGCCTCACCCAAGGATTATGCACCCACTTATCGATGACCAACAGATACATCCCAACCTAAGATTCGATCGTTGTTGGACAGAATACCCGAAATTTCAAAAGAACAAGCACATTCTTTACCACAAAAATATTGAAATGCCTCGGGTAATCGATTGGGAGCCTTTGGAAGCGGTTCACCTAGCCGAACCGGTTAGGGATTTACTAGTTCAGAGGTATGGTAACTCTACATTTAACGATTGGATCCGCCTATTTACTACGCGTAGAACTATATATAGAGAATGGTGTGTTGAATTGCTTAGCACTATAGAGTTAAATAATGAAGTTACTATGTTAGTTGATAAAAGTTTTATTAGATTTCTTTTAGGAGGTACAATGTACAGAATGTCCATATTGGACATGGCTAGAGCTTTACTGATCTACACCCCCACTGAGATTATTACACCTGATTGTAATAGTTTAATTGCTAAAAGTGAAAGAGTAGATATGAATTTTGACGCTAACGCCATATGGAGGCGTATGTCAAGATTTAGAGAATTTACGCGGGGTGGAAGACACTCCTACTTAGATATTGATAGAACAGAGCTTTGGGTAATACATAGATTCTTAGCGAACTCGATTACACAAAGGGGTAGAAATAAGGAAAAAACCCTAAACGATTTATTCTATCTTAAGTGTATTCGAGACCCAATGAGCTTTGTTAACATTCCTTATTGCGTAGGCCACTATTTGTCTAAAGTTGTTGAGGGTATGCAAGCAGGAAGTATTATAGGGGAGGTATTTTTGTTACTCTCATTGGAGAGTACTAAGGTGTAGATAAAGAGCATGGGGCTCCGATGGTAGAGATTGAGGAACAAGCCGAGAGCATAGGCTTGCAGGTTTATCAAGGTGCAAAGGTACTAAAACGGAGGCACAATATGCCAATACCATATCAGGGTACCTATCCACAGGTAGAGAGGGGTTCGGATGAGGAGATGGAGGAAGCAGATGACATTAGGGATGTCATTAGAGATAGTTATACTGATGTCTTCCAGCATGTAGATGAGGTGGAAATGAATAACCAGACTAGGCATCATCAGTATGAGCAGTGGAGAGCCGCGGATGAGTATGAGCACTCAAGGCTACGCCAACACGATAGCTGGCAAGTTCATCAGCACCAAATCATGAGCCAGCTATCATATCAAGTACCACTTAACTACATCCTGACTCGGCCTGCTTTTTATCCACCACATCAGCCCAACATGCGACCACCCTTTGACCTGTACGACCTCAATCAAGCCTACCGGGACACCTATCACCAACCATGGAACCTGAGCGATGATATGAACTGGAATCCATATCCAAATCAATAGTGTTCCATTGGTGATTTCTTATCTTTTATTATTTTTATCTATTTATGTTAAACATTTAACATTTTGATACTTTTATGTAATGTTTAACATTTTTATTATTTTGTACTAATATTTCATTTTTGTAATTTGAAAGTGGGATATTAAGTCCCATTTTAAAATACCATGCATGTTTATATTTGTATTGTATGTATTTTATCTCATGTACACAACAGGGTAAAACAGCGCATTTTCAAAGACTGACATTGAGTTCAGCAAAAGCAAATAATTTTGACGACAAGATGCAAAATATATGTGAAATAACAACTGCAGGAATGAACAAATGATGTGCACCATTTATCATTCAAACAAACAACAATATGTTTGGAAACTTTGGTAAAATTTAATAATTTTCTACGCTAATCACCCTCAATAATTTAAATTGTTACTGATTTTTTGCAAATGAGGGCATTGCAAGATCTTAAGTGTGGGAAGGGATTAAATTCTTTCGGTTTAAAAAAAATTGACTTATACACTTGGTTTAATAGTCACTGTTAAACTTTACTAGTAACGCAGTAGTTGTATTAGAATCTAATGCTCTCTGATAATAAAGAACAGCCCTAGTCTTATATACTGACTACCCACTTCTAGTAAAATTTTTAAAAAATTTTCAACTAAATGAACTCAAAATCATGTTTATACATATTTATGAACGATAAAACTAGGTGTTAACACCGAAATTATTGTTACCTCGGAAATAACATAAATTGAGAAACAACCCAAAACGCTTGAATTCATTTAAAATGGAATAGAAGAGAATAAAAAGGCAAAGAAAGAAAAATAAAATCCAAGTGTGGGAAAAATTTACCAAGTTATTTAGAACATATATCACATATTTTTGTACAAATAATTGAAGATACTTTTATTTTGGACGATATTAATCAGTTTTACCAAGTTTATTGTAATATAAATAAAATTTAAAAGGAAGTAAAGTCTTCCGAGAAAAAGACACGCGCTTCTTGATTTAGGTCAGGAAGTTGTCGTCCAGACCAGTTGTAGAGTCTACGAAAAACCTTGAAAAGTTTTCTTGAAAAGTTTTCTTGAAAAGTTTTCTCGAAAATCAGCTGGAAATCTACGGACCTCAGCATCAAACAGGGTCGCCAAGTGGTCAGACTTATCCTAACCATGAGAGGATCTGTCTCGTACAATGGGCGGCACCGTGCAAATTAGCTTATAAGACTAATAAATCAGATCTCCAGAAAGGATAATCTCCTTAAAGATTAAAAATCAGCTTTTAAGCCTGATATTACTCAATCCTTGAGATTGACTTTAAAGATTGAGAATTCAAACTCATGGAATTCGATGATATCTAAACTCGAGCTTGAACGAGAAAATATTTTGATAAAAATTAAAACCGATTTATTTTCTGAAAACCTATTTTCAATGCGTTCATTACCATTGAACGTAAAATCTTAAGAATTCACCGGAATTCATTAGGTCACCTAAACCAAATCGGGTGTCAACCATAAGAATGGTGGTTGCATAGCATGGTCGAAGACAGGACCTTGTGCCAGACCGAAAAACTATAGGGTGATCTTTACTATTGCTCCTACAAAGGATAGTAATTACATCCGACACGATATAGACCATAATCAAAAGCATGTCATTAGACATTGCCTTAACAGTTGCTTGTTCAACGCTTTCCTTTACAATCGGATGGTAGCTTACCGAAAGGTAATATACAGAGCAAGTAAACTGGACGTGTTGCTTTCCTAATACAAGGTTAGCAAGTGGGTGACACAAAACCATAGTTTTGAGCTAAAATTTTTAAATCTGAAACCCATAAAACCCACAAAAATATTTTGCAAACACCGGTGAAGAGTTATTCCGGAAAACTTATCAAAGGTAAAAGCTAGATTGAAATTTCAAAAGATCAAATATTTTCATAAAGATCCAATTTCTTAAAGGATCTAAATTTTTATAGTCATGTGAGACTGTAAACCACAATGTTACTATCATTGTTCATACCGCCGTATCAAAATCACTTAGGTACAAAGTGTGAAGAATAAAGAAGTGATTCTAGTAAAGTTATATTCAAGTTCTATATTGCTTGAGGACAAGCAACGCTCAAGTGTGGGAATATTTGATAATGCTAAAAATGAACATATATTTCATAGCATTATCTTTCAAGGAAGACAAGCTTTTAGTTGCAATTGTTTTATTTACAAGTGCTATTCGTTTAAATAATAAAAGGTGAAGACAAAAGATAGATTCGACGATTTGAAGATGCAAATGACCAAAAAGCTAAAAAGTACAAAGTACAATCCAAGTGGTTCAATTTATTGATAAGAAATGTCTCAAAATTACAAGAGTACAAGCCGCAAAACGCAAAGTACAAGATATTAAATCGTACGAAAGGACGTTCGAAAATCTGGAACCGGGATCTGAGCCAACTATCAACACGCAACTCAACGGACCTAAAATTACAAATCAACTATGCACAAGAATATAATTTAATATATATAATTATATATATTATATATATTATATTATATAATAAATAAATCAAGAGCCGCCCACGTTTTGGAAGCATTTGGAGCTGGAAAAGAAGGCTATGTGATCGCATGGCCTAGAGGCACAAAAATCATGCGATCGCATGGAGTGCAAAGCCTAGCCACATCTATAAATTGGAGCATTTTTATACGAATTATGTACACCTTCATCAATTACTCTCTGCTCCCCCTCAATATATTTATTTATATTTTATAATTATAATTTTAATATTAAGTTAATAATAATAAGGTTATAGTGGCGAATGTTTTAAGTTTGTAAGTCGAAATTCTGTCCGTGTGACACTACGTGATTAATACTCATTGTAAGTTATGTTCAAATTTTTTAAATTAATGTCTCGTAGCTAAGTTATTATTATGTTTATTTAAGCCAAAGTAATCGTGATGTTGGACTAAATATTAAGACTGGGTTATTGGGCTTTGGACCATAATTGGGGTTTGGACAAAAGACCGACACTTGTGGAAATTATACTATGGACTATTAATGGGCTTTATATTTGTTTAACTGAATGATAGTTCGTTAATTTAATATAGAGATTTACAATTTGTGGTAATTATAAATAACTACATACACTCGATCGGACACGATGGGCGGGATATTTATAAATACTAATAATCGTTCATTTAACCGGATACGGGAATGTCTTAATAGTCAATGGACTCATTAAAACAGGGGTGGATTACATACAAGGACACTTGGTGTAATTGTTAACAACGTATTAAAACTTTGGGTTACACGCAGTCGATAACCTGGTGTAATCATTAACAAAGTATTAAGACCTTGATACAGTTTAAGTCCCCAATTAGTTGGAATATTTGACTTCGGGTATAAGGGTAATTTGACGAGGACACTCGCACTTTATATTTATGACCGATGGACTATTATGGATGAAAACCAGATGGACATATCGAATAATTCAGGACAAAGGACAATTAACCCATGGTAATAAATTAAAATCAACACGTCGAACATCATGATTACGGAAGTTTAAATAAGCATAATTCTTTTATTTTATATCTCATCGCTCTTTATTTATCGTCATTTTATTTATCGTACTTTAAATTATTGCACTTTTAATTATCGCACTTTTATTTTATCGCATTTTTATTTATCGTCATTTACTTTACGCTTTAAATTAAATTGTATTTATATTTAATATTTTACATTAGGTTTTAATTGTGACTTAAGTTTTAAAATCGACAAACCGGTCACTAAACAGTAAAACCCCCCCTTTTATAATAATAATAATAATACTACTTATATAGATATATATTGATACAAATATAGTTTAAAATAAATATAGCGTTAAACTTAGCCAGCTCCACGTGGAACGAACCGGACTTACTAAAAACTACACTACCCTACGATTAGGTACACTGCCTATAAGTGTTGTAGCAAAGTTTAGGTATATCCATTCAATAAATAAATAAATAACTTGTGTAAAATTGTATCGTATTTAATAGTATTTCGTAGTAAAATATAATCTATTTCGTACTACACCTCGCACACATCAGATTGTATAATATTGTATCGAAGTTTGAACATGTAATATTATTGTAATTAGTTTTTCATGATAGAGTTGTAGTAGTTGAATTGTATATTAGCTATTAAGTATGAACTTTAACGGGTAGGTACTACCCGAATTAAAATTATAAAACGCTAATATGAAGAAAAGGCTTTTATAAATAAGTTCATATTATGCTACGAAATACTATTGACTACTCCTAAGATTCTATATGATTAACTTAACTCTTTTGGCTATTTTTGAAGGAAATGGCACCGACTACTCGACACAACTTGAATATGAAAGAGGAAGATTTTCGTGTTTTCCCTTGCAGTAAACATAGCCGCAGTACAGGCTGCAATGCAAAACAACAACAATAACTCAGGGTCTAGCAATGGAGTTAACTCTACAGGAAATCGTGTAGGATGCTCCTACAAGGCTTTCACTGCCTGTAAACCTCTGGAATTCGATGGAACTGAAGGGCTAGTCGGACTGAAATGATGGACAAGGTCAAATCTGTGTTTGCTATAAGCAAATGTGCTGAAGAAGATAATGTGAAATACACCACGCATACTTTCACATGTACTGCGTTAACATGGTGAAACACCTATCTGGAGCAGGTGGGACAAGATACTGCTTACGCGTTACCGTGGTCCACATTCAAACACATGTTGAATGAGCAGTACCGTCCCAAGAATGAAGTTAATAAGCTCAAGGCGGAGCTTAGAGAATTAAGAACTCAGGGGTAAGATATCACCTCATATGAATGACGATTCACAGAATTGTCCCCTAATGTGTCCTGGTATGTTTGAGAACGAGGAAGAACAAATTGATGCATTTGTGAAAGGGCTGCCAGTTAGAATACAAGAAAATGTAAGCGCATCCGCACCCACCTCAATGCAGAAAGCGAGTCGAATGGCTCACAAACTCATGGGATAGATTGAGAGAAAAATAAAGAGTTGGTGGCCGGTGAGGCCAATATGAAGGAAGGTAAGAGAAAGTGGGAAGATAATGGTGACAAAAGTCACCAATACAACAACAAAAATCACAACAACAATCGCAACATTAATTACAACCACAAAAATCGCAAACCCAACAACAACAACTACAACAACCGTCCCAACAACAATGACAACCTCAACAACAACCACCGCGACAATAATAACAATGACAATAAGAGGCAGAAAACTCCATGTCCAAGGTATGAAGGATATCACTCGGAGGCTTTTTGTAGTGTGATATGTAACAAGTGTAATAGATCGGGCCATAGTGCAGCAAAGTGTGAGTTTTCGGACCAATGACTAACAAGAATACATGAACGAATAATGTAGTCGTTATTTGTTATGGGTGTAGAAAACCGGGCCATATTAGGAGTAAGTGCCCGAACCAAGGAAATACTAATGGGCAAGGTCGTGGAAGAGTCTTCAACATCAATACGACAGAAGCGCAAGAAGACCCGGAGCTTGTTACGGATACGTTTCTTATTGATGAAAAACCTGCTTATGTTTTATTTGATTCAGGTGCGGATAAAAGCTATATGCGTAGAGATTTTTGTGCTAAATTAAGTTATCCATTAACGCCTTTGGATAATAAATTTTTACTCGAATTAGAAAACGGTAAATTAATTAAAGCCGATAAAATATGCCAGAACCGAAAAATTAAACTGGTTGGCGAAATGTTTAAGATTAACTTGATACCAGTAGAGTTAGGGAGTTTTGATGTGATAATCGGCATGGACTGGTTGAAAAAGGAGAGAGCAGAGGTTGTTTACTACAAGAATGCGATCCACATTCTGCCCGAAAAGGGAAAACCCTTAATGTTGTACGGAGAAAAGAGCAACGCGAAGTTAAATCTTATTAGTAGCTTGAAGGCGCCAAAACTAATATGAAAAGGATGCTATGCCGTTTTAACACACGTCGAAAAAGTCAAACCCGAAGAAAAGAACATCAATGATTTTCCCATCGCAAAGGAATTTCTCGATGTATTTTCGAAAGAATTACCGGGACTACCTCCACACCGATCCGTTGAATTTCAAATAGACCTTGTACCAGGAGCTGCACCGATAGCTCGTGTTCCTTACTGACTCGCACCCAGCGAAATGAAGGAATTACAAAGCCAATTACAAGAACTTTTGGAGCGTGGTTTCATTCGACCCAGCACCTCACCGTGGGGAGCTCCTGTTTTGTTTGTCAAGAAGAAGGATGGTACATTCATGTTGTGTATCGACCACCGAGAGTTAAACAAACTTACCATCAAAAACCATCAACTACCAAGAATCGACGACTTATTTGATCAACTGCAAGGTTCGTCTATTTATTCGAAGATTGGTTTACGATCCGGATATCATCAAATGCGGGTGAAGGAGGATGATACTCCAAAGACTGCTTTTAGAATGCGTTACAGTCATTATGAATTTATGGTTATGCCAATTGGTTTGACTAACGCACCAGCAGTGTTCATGGACCTCATGAACCGAGTGTGTGGACCATATCTTGACAAGTTTATCATTGTCTTCATAGATGACATACTTATTTACTCCAAGAATGATCAAGAGCACGAAGAACATTTAAGAAGGGTTCTAGAATTATTGAGAAAGGAAGAACTGTACACTAAGTTTTCAAATTGTGCATTTTGGTTGAAAGAAGTTCAATTCCTTGATCATGTAGTGAACAAAGAAGGTATTCAGGTTGATCCGTCAAAGATTGAAACCGTGGAAAATAGGGAAACCCCGAAAACACCAAAGCATGTACACCAATTTTTAGGATTTGATGGTTACTACAGAATATTCATCCAAGATTTTTCCAAAATAGCAAAACCCTTAACTGCATTAACGCATAAAGGGAAGAAATTTGAATGGAAGGATGAGCAAGAGAAAGCGTTTCAATTGTTGAATAAAAAGTTAACTACAGCACCTATATTGTCATTGCCTGAAAGGAATGATGATTTTGTGATTTACTGTGACGCTTCAAAGCAAGGTCTCGGTTGTGTATTAATGCAATGAAAGAAGGTAATTGCTTATGCGTCTAGACAATTGAAGATTCACGAGCAGAATTATACGACTCATGATTTGGAATTGGGCGCTGTTGTTTTTGCATTAAAAATGTGGAGGCACTACTTATATGGAGTCAAATGTATCATATATACCGACCACAAAAGTCTCTAACATATATTTGATTAAAGCAACTAAACATGAGGCAACGTAGGTGGATTGAGCTGTTAAATGATTACGACTTTGAGATTCGTTACCACCCGGGGAAGGCAAATGTGGTAGCCGACACTTTAAGTAAAAAGGACAAGGAACCTATTCGAGTAAAAGCTATGAATATAATTATTCATACTAACCTTACTACTCGAATAAAAGAGGCACAACAGGGGGTTTTAAAAGAAGGAAATTTGAAGAATGAAATACCCAAAGGATCGGAGAAACAACTTAATATTCAGGAAGACAGAACTCGGTATTTGGCTGAAAGAATTTGGGTACCAAAGTTTGGGGATGTGAGAGAAATAGTACTTCGGGAAGCATATAAAACCACATATACATCCCGGAGCGGGGAAAATGTACCAAGACCTCAAGAAAAACTTTTGGTGGCCGGGTATGAAAGACGATATTGCCACATACGTAGGGAAATGTTTGACTTGTGTTAAAGTCAAAGCTGAACATCAGAAACCATCAGGTCTACTTCAACAACCTGAAATCCTGGAATGGAAATGGGAAAACATTAACATGGATTTCATTACTAAATTGCCAAGGACTGCAAGTGG
This sequence comes from Rutidosis leptorrhynchoides, assembly GCF_046630445.1. NCBI lineage: Eukaryota > Viridiplantae > Streptophyta > Magnoliopsida > Asterales > Asteraceae > Rutidosis > Rutidosis leptorrhynchoides. The sequence continues at coordinate 189,902,342 of NC_092336.1, forward strand.
TTATGATACAATTTGGGTAATAGTCGATCGTCTTACCAAGTCAGCACACTTTCTACCAATGAGAGAAGATGATAAAATGAAGTTGGTATGACTATACTTAAAAGAAGTTGTCTCCAGACATGGAATACCAATCTCTATTATCTCTGATAGAGATGGCAGATTTGTTTCAAGATTTTGGCAGTCGTTACATCAAGCATTGGGGACTCGTCTAGACATGAGTACTGCCTATCATCCACAAACTATCATCCATAAACTGATGGGCAGAGTGAAAGGACGATACAGATGCTTAAAGACATGCTACGAGCATGTGTTATTGATTTTGAAAATTGTTGGGATCGACATCTACCGTTAACAGAATTTTCCTACAATAACAGTTACCACTCAAGTATTAATGCGGCACCATTCGAAGCACTTTATGGAAGGAAGTGTAGATCTCCGATTTGTTGGAGCGAGGTGGGGGATAAACAAATTATGGGTCTGGAAATTATCCACGAAACTACCTAGAAAATAATTCAAATTCAACAACGGTTGAAAACCGCCCAAAGTCGACAAAAGAGCTATGCGGATGTTAGAAGAAAAGATTTAGAATTTGAGGTTGATGACATGGTCATGCTTAAAGTATCACCTTGAAAGGGTGTCATTCGATTTGGAAAACACAGAAAACTAAACCCGAGATACATTGGGCCATTCAAGATTACTTATCGTGTCGGACCGGTAGCTTATCGACTTGAATTACCTCAACAACTAGCCGGCGTACATAATACCTTCCACGCCTCAAATTTTAAGAAATGCTTAGCTAAAGAAGATCTCATTATACCTTTAGACAAAAATAAGATTAACGAAAAACTACAATTCGTTGAAGAACCCGTCGAAATAATGGATCGTGAGGTTAAAGGACTCAAGCAAAGCAAAATACCGATCGTTAAAGTTTGATGGAATGCTCGTAGAGGACTCGAGTTCACCTGGGAGCGTGAAGATCAGATGAAGCAGAAATACCCGCACTTATTTCCAGATGATGCGTCAACACCTCCAAATGCTTAAAATTTCGGGACGAAATTTATTTTACGGGTAGGTACTGTGATGACCCGGACTTTTCCATGATTATATATTATATGAGTTGAATATTTACATGCATAAATGTTTTCAACATGTTAAGCAATCAAACTTGTTAAGGTTTGATTAATTGAACTGGATTTTATGTAAACGTTTGACCACCCAGTTTGCCCGATGATTCACAAACGTTATAACTTGTAAATACTATGATAATATATATGGACATATATATATATATATATGTTTAACATGATGAAATGATAATTAAGTATCTCATTAAGTATATTAACAATGAACTATATACATAAAATGAGACTACTAACTTATGGATTTCAAAACGATATATATATGTAACGATTATCGATGTAATAACATCTTAATATATTCTAATACGATATATATATATATATATATATATATATATATATATATATATATATCGTATTAGAATATATTAATACACTATGTTATCATGATAATATAACAAATTAACATTTCATTAGGTATAATAATAATGGGTTAGCTATATTTAACGAGATCGTTAACTTAAAAGTTTCAAAACAACACATACATGTAACGACTAACGATAATTTAACGACTCAATTAAAATGTATATATATGTAGTGTATTAAGATGTATTAATACACTTTTGAAAGACTACAAGTCATATATCAAAATACTTATACTTATCAAATATGGTTACAAATGCATTCCCATTCGTTTTCATCAAGAATTCTACTCGTATTCATTAGGTATTTATAACCGTATAATACCCAGCTTTTAGATGTATATACTATTGGTAGATACACATAAAAATCTGCTCCTTAGCAGCCCTGAATGATTAAGGAACATGTGGAACCAACCATTTGTCAACTAGCATGAATTATTTAGCAAGAAAACAAACTTAAGAATCTTTTATTTCTTTATAATAAGTAAAAACGTTTTTATGCATGCACACCATTTCTTCATTCCATTTTCTCATACTTACACTCCAAATTCTATCTCAAAATACTCCTAACTTCATACTTGATCATCTCCAAGCATTTTCCCCATCTTTTAGCTTCAATTACAAGCTTTAATCATCATAAAAATAACCATTCAAGAACACTTCAAGAATCATTTCAAGTTTACTAGATTACTTTCAAGCTTTCAAATCCATTCTAAGTAATAATCTAAGATCAAGAAACCTTTGTTATTTACAGTAGATTATCTCTCTAATTCAACTTAATATTCATATTCAATCTTTGATTTTATTTCTATAACTATAACTAACTTAATTCAAGTAGTAATCTTACTTGAACTTGTTTTCGTGTCATGATTCTACTTCAAGACCTTCTAAGCCATCAAAGATCCTTTGAAGCTCAAGTTTATTTCTCATCATTTCCAGTAGGTTTACCTACTATACTTGAGGTAGTAATGATGTTCATAACATCATTCGATTCATATATATATAACTATCTTGTTCGAAGAAAATAACTTGTAATCACTAGAATGTAGTTTAGTTAATTCTAAACTTGTTCGCAAGACAAAGTTAATTCTTCTAACTTGAAATTTAAAAACAACTTAACATAGGTTTTATATCTATATGATATGCTAACTTAATGATTTAAAACTTGAAAACACGAAGAACACCGTAAAACTGGACATACGCTGTCGTAGTAAAATCGGGGACTGTTTTGGGTTAGATAATTAAAAACTATCATACTCTTTGATTTAAAAGTTGTTCTTCTGGAAAAATGATATTTCATATGAACATGATACTATATCTAAAAAACATGGTTAAACTCAAAATAAAAGTATGTTTTTCAAAATGGTCATCAAGATGTCGTTCTTTCGACGGAAATGACTACCTCTTTAAAAATATGGACTTATAAGTTATAACCTATAAATCCTACTATAAACCACTACTTTTTCAGTTTAGTTTCACAAGTTTGGATTCATTACAAAATGATAGCAATTTGATTCACTCAAAACGGAGTTGTAATGAAGAAGTTATGAGCTAAACAATATTGGTTAAAAATGTCTAAAATGACTACGGGATTATTTTGATAAAATCTATAGTAACCCTATCCTAGCTAACTTTTCTTTTATTATACATGTATTCTAACATTTCTTTAGTAATTTCTTATAATATACTAGTCTTGGTTAAGTCCGAGACAATATAATATAATCTTGATTAGTTAAGACATATACATAATACGTCGGATAAATCGAAAGACACCACATATACAATATGTCGAGATAACTTCAAAGACAATAGATGTATCGTGGGTCATGATTGAGTCTTATACAATACGTGTATACTATGTCTTGATTATTTTAGGGTGATGTATCGATATATATATATATGTACTACTAACTGTGGACTACTAACTGTGGACTACTAATTGTGGACTACTAACGTTGGACTGCTAACTTAAACAACTTAAATCGTCAACACGTAAATAAATTTATGATGTGAATATATTTCTATCATACTTTGATATATATGTATATATTTTGTTACAGGTTCGTGAATCGATCCGTGGCCAAGTCTGATTTTTGACGAATTGAAAATCTGTGAAAGTGAGTTATAGTCCCATTTTTAATATCTAATATTTTTGGGATGAGAATACATGCAGTTTTATAAAAGTTTTACAAAATTGGCACAACTAATTAAACTATATTCTATGATGGATTTGTTATACCGGATATCCCTATTTTTCTTTTGCTTGGTAACTTTATAATTAGTGTACGCACTAATTGGCGCGAATCCTAAAGATAGATCTATGGGCACTAAGAACCCCCATTCTGGAAAATAGAATGCTTCAGTACTTCGAGTTATTAGTATACAGAGTGCGGCCTGTATGCTGAGGGATATTACTTTGATGTCTTGTTAATGTTGGTTACCAGGCAATTAATCATATGAATGATTTTTACAAACGAAGTTTCTGTATGTTTACTAAATAAAATCCTGTGGCCTATTATTACGATTTATGATATAGGTTAAACCTATAACTCACCAACATTTTTGTTGACGTTTTAAACATGTTTATTCTCATGTGATTATTAAGAGCTTCCGCCATTGCATGCTAATTAAAGACAAGATTTGGAGTCAACATGCTTGTATTATATTGTTTAAAAACTGCATTCGGGAACTTAATTTGTTGTAACATATTATTATTGTTAACCATTACGTAATGGTCGTGTGTAAATGTTAAAATTTAGATTATCATTACTTGATAATCTAGGTTATGTCTATTAAACCTTTGTCGATAAAATAAAGGTTATAGTTTGTTTTAAAAATGAATGCAGTCTTTGAAAAATGTCTCATATAGAGGTCAAAACCTCACAATGAAACCAATTAATATGAAATGTTTATAATCGATATGAATGGGGCATTTCAGACACCACTCAAGAATCTCAGATATCTTGACAGAATCAACGGTTACCTTAACAAACGGAAAATTCGATCCCCAGCAGCAGCGCCAAAAACTTACTTCCTCTCTTGATATGGTCAAAATGGACGGTTTTATTTATGCGGTGTCGTTACGTCACAAAACGTCAGGATCAGATACTAAAAGGGAGTATTGGTTTTATTATTTATATTTAGCTGGGTTTTCCTAGCTATATTTCACCTACTTGTCTTCCTTTTAACGAGTAAGTGGTAAGTATAACTTAGGTTCGTATTTTTGTATATTTGCTCAGTAATGTGGGATAAAAGTGCTTAAATAGTTAACCCTAGTTACAAGTGGTGATGGATTAAACTTAACTTAGGTAATGTGAACTATAAAGATAAAAAAGGATAGGTATGGAGAATAGGATACTGATGGAGAGCTGTTAAAAGAGTTTAACTTCCTAGAATGAACACTAAACCTCAATCAATCGGGTTAAGAACCTAATCAATTTGTCACTAAGAGTTTAGGCTTTGAAGAGTCTAGCTAAGACAGATATCCCTACTCCCAATGCTAACCTTAACGGGTTTAAACGACCTTGAGGATGGAATCCTAGGTACATATAAAGTGGTATATCCTAAAAAGAAAGTCTCAACTTTTCTTAATCCTAGTTGGTTTAACTACAGTAACATTCCTCCACCTAATACTAAGCTATGCCTTAACATTAAAAGATGTGCAATCTTAGATATCCTAAGGTACTGCTAATTGGGTTAAAGGTCTCTCCTTTGTGATCACTTACTCAACTTCGGATCGTCTTACAACATCTCAAGAACATTGCTTCTGACGCGAATCATGCTATTAAGTAAGCCAGTGTTTAATGAACTCTATATTGCCTACTCTAATCACAACCTAAATGGGCAGCTCTTCTTTGACGGATAGGTGATTAACCGTACGTAGGTACTATTTCCCTATTGTGACGTTAAGCACACATAACTACTTACCTTGTTTCCTAGGGTTGATCGGGTCCTAATACTAGGTAATATCCAAGTGAGTAAATGGAAAGGGTGGTTCGTAAATTAGACTTCTAAACTGTCAAGGTTTCAACATAATAATAGCGTAAGTTTCAGATAAGATATTCAACATATAATAAACATTTGTAATGTATAGACAAGCATGCAAGATGAAAGCAACTTAAAGTAACAAAATAACTTTATTAAATTGAGGAAGGCGTTCATCGTTTACAGACGAGATCTGGATCTTTACAAGTGTTGACATCCTCTAGACCGCTCCTAGTACAATCTTTGGCGTTCGTCTCCGGGTACTTAATTTCTCGCTCGAAGGTGAGAAGGACTTGAAAGCTTCTAGTGAGAGAAAGTGTATTGTAGTGAGAGAGTGTGAAAAGGTGTGTGGAAACTGGATGCAAGTGGCCCCTTAAATAGTGAAATTTTGGCTGGGCCGGCTGACGGGCCAGCGTAGCAGGCCGGTGGCAGGGTCGGTGCCAGAGGCCGGTGCCTGGCAAGCCATTTTTTATGGCCGTTTTTGATAGCCGGTGGCCAAGTTAAGTGGCAAGCCGCAGTGGCATGGCATGCCACGCCAATGGGCAGGCCGGTTCTCGCCCCTGGTCTTGCTGTTTTCTTGGATCATTTTTTTGTTCCCAAGATCGTAACTTGGTTTCCGGAGTCGTATCTTGTCTTTCACCATTTTCGCTCTAGAATCTTCATTTTTGCTCCGGTTTGCTTGATTCTTTTTGTATCATCTTTGTAATTACGAAATCTACAAAATCAAATGACAAAGTTATTATTTTGGTGATAAAGCTTAGAACTTTCTTATTTTTGGGCCCTAATATCGAGGTAAAAATGTGACTTTTTAGCTGATATCATTCCTCCTACTGGCGCTGAGTCACATGCGCACGAGGGGGGCGCTCATTCTGAGGAGGAGGGGGTTCCACACATAGATGTGGAGTCTAACGATCACAATACTAGGGTTCCCACTGCCCCTGTTGTAAATCAAGGGAACCCAGCGGATCAGGTGCTTCTTCCCACAAGAAGAAGTAGTGCAAGCATTCCGACAAGGGTGGAGAGAAGTCCCACAAGAAGAAGAAGAAGAATGGTAAGTGCACTCCTTTTCAGGGCTTCTAATTATTAATTAATATTCTGTATTGCCTTTTCTAACGCATAGTCATTTAACTTTTGCTGCGCAGATGGCGGTGAAGGCCATCCTCTAAATGTACTTCTGGAGTTCAACAAGCTATCAGTGTTTCTGGAGGTGCCATCTCGACCTGCTATGACTCAGCTCAAATTTTTGATGGAATACACCCCAGCAAGCGTGCTGAGGTTATTTAAAAAGGAGGATCTGTAGGCGGATCTATACATGGATGTGCAAACGTCGCTTACCAGTTTTTTGTGCAACATTTGCTAGATCAAAGATAAGTATGTGCTGCTGAAGGGTGAGTCTAGCTCAGGGCAGGAGGCCCTAAGCGTGCAGGAGGTGAGTGATCGCCTTAATGCGCTTCACGATGAAGTGAAGGCTGCGCATGATGTGCATATTAGTGCTGAGGCTACTGGCTTGCAGGCGTCATCTGAAAAAATTTAGGCACTTGCTAAGGAACTTGAGTTGGTCAAGGCAGGGAGGGACCAACTGAAAATTAATGAAAACTCTCTCTTGGCCACCAATGCCGATCTCCGCAAAGCTGCAGAGCAGCATTCCACGTAGCTTAACGAACTGGAGGGGATGCGCAAGTATTGTTAGGACCAGTTCACAGCTCTAAAACTTAGGCTCCCAGGGTTGGTTACGCGTGCTTGCAATTCTCCCTCAGTGAATTAGGTGTTCAATAAGGCGGTCCGTTCAATAAAGGCGGCTAAGAGGTGCAGGTTCTGGGAGTTTTTGAAGAAAGACGTGCAGCTTCCTTCTGCTCCACCATCTGCCGTTGCAAAGAAGATGCCTTCAGGCGCTGCAGAGGAGGAGACCACGGTTGTGGTTGCACTAGAGCGCGTTGACGTGCCCAACCTCACTGCCATGACGTAGAGTACAGAGGCGACTGCCGAGCAATTGTTGAATGCTATTTTGTAATTTTTACTATTTTCGTATTGTACACGCATTGCACCTTTTGTAATAGATACTTATGAAATGTAAACCTTGTTCTTTTAAATAATGTCTCTTGCTGATTGCGCCATTACTTTTATTACTTGTGTTAATTGTTGCATATGCATAATACCAGGTATAGATTAGTACTTGTAAATTATGGTGACACCAATTGTGCATATATCAACTTTATTGTATTTTAGCACGTTATGTGAGTGGCTTAAACAAAGTTAAATTTGTTAATCGTGTATTATACTCAAGGCATGTCAGCGAGTAATTTATCATATATGTTGTTGTACACACAAAATAGACTTAAACTACACGCCCTAATATCCGCGCATCGAGAGTCTTCTAAGTGCGCAAACACTTAGGATCGAGGTCAAGGGCGACCAACCCAATCGTTTATAGTCATGAATTGCAGATATCGTATTCTGTGCGGGTGTGGCTAGGACAAACCAATGTATGTCGCCCTCCGGTAATAATATCTAGCTTGTCGCCAAACAAGCTTCTGCCCTGCGGGGGTTGGAGAAAACACCCCTTTAAAGGGAGGAGTGCGTGAGGTATTCGCGACCGTGCGCACCAGTCCAAGTTAAATAAATAATTTGCATTAATACATGGCACACAGATTTTCGCAGACAATATCTTGGAAAAATAAAAACATAGGCACATTGCAAAGATTAATTATAGTAGTTTATCAGCTAGTGCAGTTACATAAACAGTGCGATGACATTCTTCTTAAAAGAACACATAGGAACGTAACTAAAACTGCAAGACCCCAAACATTGTCCTTGAATTTCTTTTGTGCAACTTCGCGGCTAACCGTCACAGTTCCTACTATCTTCTGCTTCTGCTGTTAAGCTACTTCCTTCCTCTTCCTTTCCAACTCCCCTCACTTGATTGCTTGCGGCCTGTTTAGACCAGTTTAATGTTTTTGTAAATCAACGAATGCACGTTAATATGCGTTAAGTGCATTAAAGCGTGCATCTTATGTTTCAGATTTTACAAGATTGTGCTCATTTAAATGAAGTATGCGCGGTGACCTGTTCGCGCATTTAAGCATCTATTCAAGTCAAGTATCCCTTTGACCTATCTTACATTTATGAAATCAAGAATTAATAAAATACCTGATTGCGACTACTTTGTGATGATTTTGACGCCATCTTTGCAATTCCAGCTATTGTAAGAAACTTAAACAAATCATGCGCAATAGAAAGCACTGCCTCAAACTTCTGCAACGACGGGTATCCCAATAGGGCATCATATTCTGATGCTACGCTCATGATGCTAAACTCTACTCTCTCGGTTCGTATTTTTCATCTAGTTGTCATCATCCTCAATTTGCAGTTCGACCCCAAAGGTTCCCAGGGTCAGCAGTGGGTCATCGGAGAGTCCTTGAAGTCTGTCTTTCGATGGATTCAAGCTAAGTTTGAGTTTGCGCAGAAGTTTCCTATAGTAATGTTCTAACATGATATTCGCGCTACTACCAGTGTCCACGCAGAGGTGCTTGATCTTGAGTCCTAACTTGGGCAAACATCCGCCAACTACAATGAGATCGTACTTGGCTTCTTGAACTTCGATGAATGAGAAAGGGACCTGAAAGTATCCAGGGATTGCACAGGTCTTGGCTTTGTTGCAGCGCGTTCTTTTGTGATAACATGAATCACCTTATCGCATCCCTTTTCCTTATCTTCATCATGCTCTTCCTTGCGTGATTGTTTTACGCTCCTTCAAGTGTTGAATTTCACCTCACTTCAAACACGCAACCACTTTCTTCGTCAATGCTTTGCACCTATTAGTCTCATGCCCATAGTTATCATGAAAGTCACAGAACTTAGACTTGTCACGCCTTGCGTATTGTGACATGCGCGCAGGCCTGCCAAAAGTCTGCGATATCGGTTCTGTCGTAAGAATTTCTTTGAGACTCTTTGCTAGGTTTTTGATGAGCATTTGGTTCTGTTCCCGGTTCCTGTTTCGCTGGTTGTTGCTGTCATGGTGTCCATGGGTGTGCCCACACCTATTGTCAATATTGTGCTGATAAGGACCATTATCTTGGTACCCTCTGTGAGAATTGTGCGAATTGCGCCCTCCTCTAGGCGAGTCGTGGCCATCACGATGACCATGACTATTTCCATATCCCGAGTATCGTATGGTGTCTTCAGTTGCGCTCAAATATTCATGCGCTTCTCTGATAGTTTCGGCCAGTGTCTCTGGTGGCCTCTTTCACAACTTCTGCCATAACTGTAAGTGTCGCTCTCTACAGATTCCATGAATGAATCCTGAAGCCTTATGTGATTCTGCCAAACTGGGAATGCGTGCGATTTGTCGATTGTACCTATCGATAAACTATCCCATAGACTCTCCCCGCCCTTGTTTGATGTCATGACTGAAATGTCTCGTTCATATTGATTATAAACGTTCTATATTAATTGATTTCATTGCGAGGTTTTGACCTCTATATGAGACGTTTTTCAAAGACTGCATTCGATTTTAAAACAAACCATAACCTTTATTTTATCGACAAGGTTAAAAAGTCACCACCTAGATTATCCAGAAATGATAATCTAAAATATCACACTTACACACTACCAATACATATTGGTTTACAATATTAATATGTTACAACAAAGTAAATCTCGAATGCAGTTTTAAATAATATTATACAAGCATGCCGACACCAAATCTTGTCCATATTTTAGCATGCAACAGCGGAAGCTCTTAATAATCACCTGAGAATAAACATGCTTTAAACGTCAACAAAAATGTTGGTGAGTTATAGGTTTAACCTATATATTTATCAAATCGTAATAATAGACCACAAGATTTCATATTTCAATATACATCCCATACATAGAGATAAAAATCATTCATATGGTAAACACCTGGTAACCGACCGTAACAAGATGCATATAGAATATCCCCTATCATTCCGGGACTCCCTTCGGACATGATGAATTCGAAGTACTAAAGCATCCGGTACTTTGGATGGGGCTCGTTGGGCCCAATAGATCTATCTTTAGGATTCGCGTCAATTAGGGTGTCTGTTCCCTAATTCTTAGATTACCAGACTAAAAAGGTGCATATTCAGTTTAATAATCCAGCCATAGAATGTAGTTTCATTTACTTGTGTCTATTTTGTAAAACATTTATAAAATTGCATGTATTCTTATCCCAAAATATTAAATTTTAAAAGTGGGACTATAACTCAATTTCACAGATTTTTACTTCGTCGGAAAGTAAGACTTGGCCACTGGTCGATTCACGAACCTATAACAAATATGTACATATATATCAAAGTATGTTCAAAATATATTTACAACATTTTTAATACGTTTTGCTGTTTAAGTTTATTAAGTCAGCTGTCCTCGTTAGTAACCTACAACTAGTTGTCCACAGTTAGATGTACAGAAAATAAAGCAATATATATTATCTCGAATCAATCCACGACCTCGTGTATACAAGCCTCAGGATAAATCACAACTCAAAGTATATATAATATTTTGAAATCAACCTCAACCCTGTATAGCTAACTCCAACATTACTGCATATAGAGTGTCTATGGTTGTTCCAAAATATATATATAGATGGGTCGATATGATATGTCAAAACATTATATTCGTGTCTATCGTATCCCAATATTACATAATATATTAGAATACATGTATAATACAATATAAGTTAGCTAGGATATGATTAATATAGATTTGTTACCAATTTTCACGTAGCTACAACAAGAAAAATTATCCAATCTTGTTTTACCCATAACTTCTTCATTTTAAATCCATTTTGGGTGATTCAAGTTGCTATGGTTTCATATTGAACTTAAGTTTATGAATCTAACTAGAAAAATTATAAGTTTATAGTCTAAAATACAGGTTACAAGTCATTTTTGTAAAGGTATTCATTTCAGTCGAAAGAACGACGACTAGATGACCATTTTGAAAAATATAATTCCACTTTGAGTTTAACCATGATTTTTGGATATAGTTTCATGTTCATAAGAAAAATCATTTTCCCAGAAGAACAACTTTTAAATCAAAGTTTATCATAGTTTTTAATTAACTAACCAAAACAGCCCGCGGTGTTACTACGACGGCGTATATCCGGTTTTACGGTGTTTTCCGTGTTTTCCGGTTTTAAATCATTAAGTTAGCTTATCATATAGATATAGAACATGTGTTTAGTTGATTTTAAATGTCAAGGTAGAAGGATTAACTTTTGTTTGCGAACAAGTTTAGAATTAACTAAACTATGTTCTAGTGATTACAAGCTTAAACCTTCGAATAAGGTAGTTTTATATATATGAATCGAATGATGTTATGAACATTATTACTACCTCAGGTTTTCTGGATAAACCTACTGGAAATGAGAAAAATAGATCTAGCTTCAAAGGATCATTGGATGGCTTGAAAGTTCTTGAAGCAAAATCATGACACGAAAACAAGTTTAAGTCAGATTTTCACTCGAAATAAGATTGTTAAAGTTATAGAAATTGAATCAAAGTTTGAATATGAGTATTACCTTATATTAGAAAGATATCTTGCTGTAAATAAGAAAGATTTCTTGAGGTTGGATGATCACTCAAAGTGGATTTGCAAGATTGGAAGTAAGCTAGCAAACTTGGAAGTGTTGTTGGTGTGTTCTTGAGTAGTTGTTTTATAACTTGGTTTATGTATGAATTTATGAACTAGATTGAGCTAGATTTTGATGAAGATGATGAAGAACACTTAGAACAATGGAAGAACACTTGAGAGGGAGTAGTTTGATGCATGAAAATTGAAAATGAAAGTGTGTTTGTGGTTCATCATTCACGTGAAAGTAGGAGTCAATATAGGCTCCATTAGTTTGTTGTTTTGTTAGATATTTCTTGCTAGATGTTAAATGATGGTTCCCACATATGTTAGGCAACTCATAAGGGCTGCTAAGAGATGATCATTGAAGTGTATATACCAATAGTAAATGCATTTAGAAGCTATGTATTGTACGAGTACAAATACGAATGCATACGAGTAGAATTGTTGATGAAAATGAATGAGGATGTAATCGTAAGCATTTTTGTTAAGTATAAGTACTTTGATAAGTGTCTTGAAGTCTTTCAAAAGTGTATGAATTCATATTAAAACACTACATGTATATATATTTTAACTGAGTCATTAAGTCATCGTTAGTCGTTACATGTAACTGTTGTTTTGAAACCTTTAGGTTAACGATCTTGTTAAAAGTTGTTAACCCATTGTTCATTATATCAAAAGAGATGTTAAATTATTACATTATCATGATATTATGATATATTAATATATCTTATTATGATATATATACAGTAAAATGTCGTTACAACGATAATAGTTACATATATGTCTCGTTTTGAAACCCTTACTTTAGTAGTCTTGTTTTTACATATGTAGTTCATTGTTAATATACTTAATGATATGTTTACTTATCATTTATCATGTTTATATATAGTATACAAATATCTTAAAATGATTCATATGTAATTAGTAAAACGTTGTTATAACGATAATCGTTATATATATCGTTTTCAAGTTTCTTAATTCAATAGTCTCATTTTTATGTATATAACTCATTGTTAAAATACCTAATGAGATACTTACTTATCATAATATCATGTTAACTATATATATATATATATATATATATATATATATATATATATATATATATATATATATATATCATATAGTTTTTACAAGTTTTAACGTTCGTGAATCACCGGTCAACTTGGGTGGTCAATTGTCTATATGAAACCTATTTCAATTAATCAAGTCTTAACAAGTTTGATTGCTTAACATATTGGAAACACTTAATAAAGTAAATATCAATTTCATTTAATATATATAAACATGGAAAAGTTCGGGTCACTACAGTACCTACCCGTTAAATAAATTTCGTCCCGAAATTTTAAGCAGTTGGAGGTGTTGACGTATCTTCTGGAAATAAGTGCAGGTATTTCTTCTTCATCTGATCTTCTCATTCCCAGGTGAACTCGGGTCCTCTACGAGCATTCCATCGAACCTTAATAATTGGTATCTTGTTTTTCTTAAGTCTTTTAACCTCACGATCCATTATTTTGACAGGTTCTTCAATGAATTGAAGTTTTTCGTTGATTTGGATTTCGTCTAACAGAATAGTGAGATCTTCTTTAGTAAAACATTTCTTCAAATTCGAGACGTGGAAAGTGTTATGTATAGCCACGAGTTGTTGAGGTAACTCAAATTGGTAAGCTACTGGTCCGACACGATCAATAATCTTGAATGGTCCAATATACCTTGGATTTAATTTCCCTCATTTACGAAATCGAACAATGCCTTTCCAAGGGGCAACTTTAAGCATGACCATCTCTCCAATTTTAAATTCTATATCTTTTCTTTTAATGTCAGCGTAGCTCTTTTGTCGACTTTGGGCAGTTTTCAACCGTTGTTGAATTTGGATGATCTTCTCGGTAGTTTCTTGTATTATCTCTGGACCCGTAATCTGTCTATCCCCTACTTCACTCCAAAAAATCGAAGACCGGCACTTTCTACCATAAAGTGCTTCAAACGGTGCCATCTCAATGCTTGAATGGTAGTTGTTGTTGTAGGAAAATTCTGCTAACGGTAGATGTCGATCCCAACTGTTTCTGAAATCAATAACACATGCTCGTAGCATGTCTTCAAGCGTTTGTATCGTCCTTTGGCTCTACCCATCAGTTTGTGGATGATAGGTAGTACTCATGTCTAGACGAGTTCCTAATGCTTGTTGTAATGTCTGCCAGAATCTTGAAATAAATCTGCCATCCCTATCAGAGATAATAGAGATTGGTATTCCATGTCTGGAGACGACTTCCTTCAAATACAGTCGTGCTAAATTCTTCATCTTGTCATCTTCTTTTATTGGCAGGAAGTGTGCTGATTTGGTGAGACGATCAACTATTACCCAAATAGTATCAAAACCACTTGCAGTCCTTGGCAATTTAGTGATGAAATCCATGGTAATGTTTTTCCATTTCCATTCCGGGATTTTGGGTTGTTGAAGTAGACCTGATGGTTTCTGATGCTCCGCTTTGACCTTAGAACACATCAAACATTCTCCTACGTATTTAGCAACATCGGCTTTCATACCCGGCCACCAAAAATGTTTCTTGAGATCCTTGTACATCTTCCCCGTTCCAGGATGTATTGATTATCTGGTTTTATGAGCTTCTCTAAGTACCATTTCTCTCATATCTCCAAATTTCGGTACCTAAATCCTTTGAGCCCTATATCGGGTTCCATCTTCCAGAATATTAAGATGCTTCTCCGATCCTTTGGGTATTTCATCCTTTAAATTTCCCTCTTTTAAAACTCCTTGTTGCGCCTCCTTTATTTGAGTAGTAAGGTTAGTGTGAATCATTATATTCATAGTTTTTACTCGAATGGGTTCTCTGTCCTTTCTGCTCAAGGCGTCGGCTACCACATTTGCCTTCCCCGGGTGGTAACGAATCTCAAAGTCGTAATCATTCAACAATTCAATCCATCTGCGCTGCCTCATGTTCAGTTGTTTCTGATTAAATATGTGTTGAAGACTTTTGTGATCGGTATATATAATACTTTTGACCCCATATAAGTAGTGCCTCCAAGTCTTTAATGCAAAAACAACCGCGCCTAATTCCAAATCATGCATCGTATAATTCTGCTCGTGAATCTTCAATTGTCTAGACGCATAACCAATTACTTTCGTTCGTTGCATTAATACACAATCGAGACCTTGCTTTGAGGCGTCACAATATATCACAAAATCATCATTCCCTTCAGGTAATGACAATATAGGTGCCGTAGTTAACTTTTTCTTTAACAATTGAAACGCTTTCTCTTGTTCATCTTTCCATTCAAATTTCTTCCCTTTATGCGTTAATGCAGTCAAGGGTTTTGCTATTCTGGAAAAGTCTTGGATGAACCTTCTATAATAACCAGCTAGTCCTAAAAATTAGCGTATATGCTTCGGAGTTTTCGGGGTTTCCCACTTTTCAACGGTTTCAATCTTTACTGGATCCACCTGAATACCTTCTTTGTTCACTATGTGACCGAGGAATTGAACTTCTTCCCACCAAAATGCACACTTTGAAAACTTAGCGTACAGTTTTTCTTTCCTTAACAACTCTAGCACTTTTCTCAAATGTTCTTCGTGCTCTTGGCCATTCTTTAAGTAAATAAGTATGTCATCGATGAAAACAATGACAAACTTGTCAAGGTATGGTCCACACACTCGGTTCATGAGGTCCATGAACACAGCTGGTGCGTTAGTCAACCCAAACAGCATAACCATAAACTCGTAATGACTGTAACGCATCCTAAAAGCAGTCTTCGGAATGTCATCCTCCTTCACCCGCATTTGGTGATACCCAGAACGTAAATCAATCTTCGAATAAACCGACGAGCCTTGTAGTTGATCAAATAAGTCGTCGATTCTCGGTAGCGGTTCTTGATGGTAAGTTTGTTCAACTCTCGATAGTCGATACACAACCTAAATGTACCATCCTTCTTCTTGACAAACAAAACAGGAGCTCCCCACGGCGATGTGCTTGGTTGAATGAAAGCACGCTCTAAAAGTTCCTGTAACTGACATTGTAATTCTTTCATTTCGCTGGGTGCGAGTCTGTATGGAGCACGAGCTATTGGTGCACTCCTGGTACAAGGTCTATTTGAAATTCAACGGATCGATGTGGGGGTAATCCTGGTAATTCTTTCGGAAATACATCAGGAAATTATTTTGCGACAGGAACATCACTGATGTTCTTTTCTTCAGGTTTAACTTCCTTGATGTGTGCTAGAATGACGTAACAACCTTTTATTATTAGTTTTTGCGCCTTCAAACTACTAATAAGATTTAATTTCGCGTTGTTCTTTTATCCGTACACCATTAAAGGTTTTCCTTTTTCATGCATAATGCGAATCGCATTTTTGTAACAAACGACCTCTGCTCTCACCTTTTTCAACCAGTCCATGCCAATTATTACATCAAAACTCCCTAACTCGACTGGTATTAAATCAATTTTAAACGTTTCATCCCCCAGTTTAATTTCTCTTTCCCGACATATATTATCTGCTGAAATTAATTTACCGTTTGCAAATTCGAGTAAAAATTTATTATCCAAAGGCGTCAGTGGACAACTTAATTTAGCACAAAAATCTCTACTCACATAGCTCTATCCGCACCCGAATCAAATAAAACATAAGCAGATGTATTGTCAATAAGAAACGTACCCGTAACAAGCTCCGGGTCTTCCTACGCTTCTGCTGCATTAATATTGAAAACTCTTTCGCGGCCTTGCCCATTAATATTCCCTTGGTTTGTGCAATTTCTAATAATGTGGCCCAGTTTTCCACATTTATACCAAACTACGTCAGCATTATTTGTTACGACCTTATTTGTTTCTTTATTTTTGTTGTTCTTTGGTCCGTAAACCTCACATTTTCCGCGCCATGACCACTTCTCTTACATTTGGTGCAAACTGTTGTGCAAAATGCATTCGGATGGTATTCGGCACACTTGAAGCATGGTTGTTTCTGTTGTTTGTTGTTATTGAGGTTGTTGTTGGGATTATTATTGTTGTTGAAACGGTTGTTGTAGTTGTTGTTGTTGTTGTTGTTATTGTTGTTATTGGGACGTTTGTTGTAGTTATTGTTAGGATTACGGTTATAGTTGCGATTGTTGTTGCGGTTGTGGTTGTAATTGTTATTGCTGTTGTACTGGTGACTCTTGTCACCGTTTTCCTCCCACTTCCTCTTGAGTTGTTTCGTGTTGGCTTCTTCGGCTGCATGTTCTTTAATTCTCCTCTCAATCTGATTTATGAGTTTATGAGCCATTCGACTTGCCTTCTTTATGGAAGCAGGCTCGTGTGAACTCACATCTTCTTGAATCCTTACTGGTAACCCTTTTACAAACGTGTCGATCTTCTCTTCTTCATCTTCGAACACTCCCGGACACAATAGGCACAACTCTGTGAATCGTCGTTCATATGTGGTAATGTCGAATCCTTGTGTTCGTAACTCTCTAAGTTCTACCTTGAGCTTATTGACTTCGTTTCTAGGACGGTACTGCTCGTTCATCAATTGCTTGAATGCCGACCACGGTAGTGCGTAAGCAGTATTTTGTCCTACCTGTTCAAGATAGGTGTTCCACCACGTTAACGCAGTACCTGTGAAGGTATGCGTAGCGTACTTAACTTTGTCCTCTTCAGTACACTTACTTATGGCAAACACCGATTCGACCTTCTCGGTCCACCGTTTCAATCCAATTGGTCCTTCGGTTCCATCAAATTCCAAAGGTTTGCAGGCAGTGAATTCTTTATAGGAGCATCCTACACGATTTCTTGTAGAATTAGTTCCACTGCTAGATCCATAATTATTGTTATTTTGCATCGCAGCCTGTACTGCGGCTATGTTTGCTGCAAGGAAAACACGGAAGTCTTCCTCACTCATGTTCAAATTCTGACGAGTTGCAGGTGCCATTTCCTTCAAAAATAGCCCAAAGAATTAAGTTAATCATATAGAATTTTAAGAGTAGTCAATAGTATTTCATAGCATAGTATGAACTCATTTATAAAAGCTTTTTCTTCATATTAGCATTTTATAGTTTTAATTTGGGTAGTACCTACCCGTTAAGTTCATACTTAGTAGCTGATATACAATTCAACTACTATAATTCTATATGAAAAAACTGATTATAATAATATTTCACGTTCAAATATTTATACAATATTTTACAAACTTACAAAACCGCTATTATACATATAGGATGAAATATAGCACATAATAACTTTTCTACTCGGCAGCTATAAAGGCAATTCTAGTTAATACGTAAGTCATTCAGCAAAAGAAATAAAGACACGTAATTCATAAGTCCATAAACAAGTCATGCATTCTGGCTTTACTAAGACAACTTCCCATCCTTGGTCTTGTGGAAAGTAACCGTTATGACCATTGGCTAGGCAGCATGTAGTAATGTCGTCAAAAGGACGAGGGTTTTGTAATGTCCAACAACCCCGTAATAATCTAAAAACCTTGTTTCTCACCCCAACTACTGAATCCGTCACTTGTGGGAAGGTTTTATTTAAAAGTTGTAATCCGACGTTCTTTTTCTCATTTTGGTAAGAAGCGAACATCACTAACCCGTAAGCATAACATGCTTCTTTATGTTGCATGTTAGAAGTTCTTTCTAACTCTCGAAATCCTATGTTGGGATATGTTGAGTCAAAATAGGTTCTTAACCCGTAGCGTAAAATTGCATTTGGGTTCCCCGCATTTAATGCTTTAAAGAAAACATGACGTAACTTACGGTCTCCCCAATGTGATATACCCCACCTATCAAAGGAAAGCCTTTTATAAACTAAGGCATTTCTGGAAAGTCTTTCAAATATTTGACAAGTTAATTTCGTCATAACTAAATGTGCTGATGAATTCTGACCAACTCTAGACAAGATTTCCTCAATCATATCCTCTGGTAGGTCTTCTAAAATATTCGGTTGTCTACCCTTAACGTCCATTTTGTTTTTATACTGTAAATTAGACAAGGATTAGATTCGTAAAAGATAATTAACAAATAATACAGGCAATTTTTACATAGAACATAAAAGTACAAACACACTACAATACATATAATACACAACATGATTACAACCCTCTAATCCGAATCACTGGTTTCATCTTCTTCGGACTTGGTTCATTTTCCTAATTTTCTAGGGATATATGGTGTTCCTCTAATACGAGCCGTCGTTTTCCACAATGGTTTAGAAAAACCTGGTAGTTTAGAGGTTCCCGGGTTATTGTTACATTTTAGGAAATACGAACGTTGTCGATACATATAAAGTTCATCGGGGTTGGAATCAGGTTTCTCTATTTTTATACCTTTTCCCTTATTATTTTCTTTTGCTTTATTATATTGGGTCGTGGTAATTTCTATAACATCATCGGAATCCTCATCGGGATCCGATTCATCGGAAAATTGGCAATCTTCCTAATATTTTGCTTCCTTGGCGGAAACACCATTGACCATTTTTGAATTTGGTCCGTTGGTTAAGGATTTTCTTTTATTTAATTGATTTACTGTAGGTATCAATATTTCTTCCTCCGGAACCTCTTCTTCTTCCGGTTCCTCCTCTTCCGGTTCCTCCTCTTCCGGTTCCTCCTCTTCCGGTTCCTCTTCTTCCAGTTCCTCCTCTTCCGGTTCCTCCTCTTCCGGTTCCTCTTCGGGAATTTATGAATCTTCCCAAAGTATATTCTCAAGTAAATTTGAAGTTGGTAATACAAACTTGTATTATGGTTTCCAAGGTTTAAATCGCATGTTTGTTCGGTCCGTCGGGTTGTGGATGGTACGCGGTACTCATGTCTAAACGCGGTCCCGAGGCTTTTTGTAAGGTACTCCAAAATCTAGAAGTGAAACGAGGATCTCGATCCGAAACGGGGTACATTTCCCTAAGGCATATTGAACAAGTTTGCTAGGAATTGAAAACGTTAGCTAGGACAAGTTTCTCAAGAAAATTCGCGTCGCGGAAGATTTATCGGTTTCCAAAAACGTTCGTCGGGGCAAGTTCTTATCGGGTTTTGAAAACGATTGTTAGGACTATCCACCCTCGCGGCGAATACTTGTATGACGTGAAGAGTCGCTCTCCATTGAGAATTTAGAATAAGGACCTCCTGAACCGGAAGTACGAGGGTGATGCAAGAGAAGTTTCCGCCCCGATGTGAGCATAACGAGTAAATTGTAGTTAGTCAATAAGACTGCGCGAGGACGAGCTAGTATACCCGTGTGACATACGGTTGAAGTCGAATGGAATCGGTAATTCATTCGGAAGCATAAATATAATTTGACAATAATTGAAGGTGTGTCCCCGGTATGGTTGTTATAAATATTCTCGGAGTTTTCGGATGTCCAAACCTGAAAAGATGAAGTCATGTACATGGCACATGGTGGTGTTTAGGTTGATCGAGTCTAACCACCATCACGCGTCACTAGAACTTTGGTATGTCTTACCGTAATATAACCACGTTGATCGAGTGTCGTTATATTACGCTAACTCATACCTCTATTCCCACATCACTCTATAGATTCAAGTTCGTGTAATCGCGAAAATCTAAAATGAACAAAATGTAACGACGTCTCACACGTGACTCGTATTAAATCGAAAGAATTGGTGCAACTCTGAAGATGCGTTCCCTGAGGGAAGTGTATAGATGATTGTTCACGTCAATGTGGTTCGAGTCAAACAATAATGTATTTAGGTATGAAAAGAGTAACGAGTCATGATAACGAGTAGTACGCAACCCTAGTGATAAATAGTGATGACGATACTCATCTAAAGTAGTGACGGTGACTTTACAATACTCATGAATCGTAAGATGAGACGGGGTGAATAACAACCAAGGAGTCAGAGTTCCCGAACTAAAGTGGCAGAATACGAGTTCGTATGATGAAGGTTGGGTACCATTAAAAAGTTTTCCTAAGAATGATTTAAGTATATATGCACAAGTAGTCATGTAAGTGCTATCTATAGCAAATGTATGTCAGAATGCAATGGCTAACTATCCGGTTGTAGTCTAGACTCACTAATGCGTCCTAAAGACTCTGTCAGACACACTAATGCACGTCCTAGATCCCTACAACCAACGCTCTGATACCACTTGTAACGACCCGACCAAAACCGTTATTGACGGCGTCGTTAACTTAGGTCCCGTTGCGTGGTCGTAGTCCCTATATGAGACTCGTTTGACCAAAAATTATGTCGCGTTCATTTGAAAGGTACAAGGTTTAGTTTAACAAACGGATCGACAATAAGTTTAAGTTTACAAAGTTATAAAGTATGAATGAAATAACTTGCGACATAATTAGTTTGAAACCACAGTTGCTATAAATAGCGTAAGTAAGTAGACAAAAGTTTGAATCCAAAAATGCTATCCCTAGCGTATGCATGCATGGTAGACTCCAATCAAGTAATCAAAGAGTGCGGAAGCGTGTAACAAATAGCCATGTGAAAACCTGAGAAAACATAGAAGAATCTGTCAACGCAAAAACGTTGGTGAAATCATAGGTTTGAGTAAGTGAGTAAAAGTAAAGTAAGTCGAACCACAAGATTTGCAAAGTTGAAATAATAGTAGTACATTCTAAAAGTTAATATTCACGAGCACCCAATTATCAAAGCTTAACATTCCGTCCGTTGAATACCCCATAAATTAGTGCTAGAACAACACTGTTCCCGAAAATATATTTCATCCGTAGACGGTAGCGAACCGTCAAGGATGAGGGTTGTCAACCCATATGGCCATATAACATAAGTTCTCGCTTATACCATCTGATGTAACTAATGATAATCGGATTGAGGATTTTCGTTCTAAACTCGTATGTAGAATGTTTGTTTTCCCGTTCTTGTGTTCACTTAGTTCAAAAGAATCGTTTATGTTTTCTCATCCCAAAAGTAAGTTTAAAAGAGTAAAAGTGGGACTATGATCTCACCTCGAGTGCACGAGTATAAAGGTACTTCAACAAGTAAACGTGTGCATGAAAGTTGCTTAGCCTTGACCTAAACAAGTAAGTTATATCAATTAACCGGTTACGACACAAGGTCGGGTGAAATGTGTTCAATTAGTCCTATGGCTCGTTACGACTCGATTAAGTATAGCATGTGAATCACGTTGTCAAGTTTCATACAAGAAACAAGTATAAAAGCATGTTAGAATGATTGTATAAAAGTTTGGTTAAGTTTGACTAAAAGTCAAACTTGGTCAAAGTCAACGAAAAAGTCAACGCGTTCGGGTCGGGTCCCGAACTATTTTTCTATGCTAAATATTCATATACAAGTATATTAAAACAAGTTTCATGTGAATCGGAGGTCGATAGCTAGTCAAACATTTCGCGTGAAATGCGCCAAACAAAGCAGAATCTGGCCAGGCCAATCCGCGCGCCGCGCGGGGTTGGGGCGCGCCGCGCCACCATCTGGGCAGACACTTTCCTGTTTTTCAAAGTATGCACGAACCAAAACATTTTCCAACCCAACTCTTGACCCGCAAACACTTATAATGCCTATCATATATCGTCGAAAAGGTATTTTGACGAGGAATACAACTAACCACATATCATCAATCAAAAACATC
The DNA here is from genome assembly GCF_046630445.1 of Rutidosis leptorrhynchoides. NCBI lineage: Eukaryota > Viridiplantae > Streptophyta > Magnoliopsida > Asterales > Asteraceae > Rutidosis > Rutidosis leptorrhynchoides. The sequence goes on from NC_092336.1 coordinate 189,924,969, forward strand.
ATTTTCAACAACCGAAAACTCGTCAATTGATCAAGAAAGGTTTATTTTCAAAGTTTCAAGTTCGTAAAACGTATTTTATGATTCGGGAATCCAATTTACACATACGATATGTCGTTTCGAAGGTAATTAAGCATACATTGCATCTAACCACTTACTAACAACATTAACAAGTATTCAACGCATCAAAAGTTCATTTCAAAGTCTATCAAACCCTAGTCAAACATCACAAAATCATTAATCGGGTTTTTGAAGTTTTCTTAATCAACCTACACATCAAAATGTGGCTAATGATACTAGTAACACAATTAAAACATGCACTTTAACAATCTAACAACATTAACTCATCCAAAATCAAGGATTAAGCAAACCCATTTCAAAAACTCAAACTAGTTACTCCAAACCACAAATCGAGCAAACAAAACATATATTCATGTTACACACGAGCCATAGACACTAACTAACACAATTTCAAGTCAAAAATACGAATTTATAGAAATCTAGAGTTTTTAGAAAGTTACCCAAACTTGATGAAATTTGTATCAAAATGTAGAGGATGAAGAGAGGATCACGAAAATGTAATTTGTTTTGATGTTTGCTTGCTAAATCCGATTTAGATGATGAATGATTGAATTGGGTGTTTGTGTGTGTGTTCTTGCTAGAGAGAAAGAGAGAGAGATGGAGATGATTGAATGGTGGTGATTGGGGTGGACTAGTTGACCTAGTCAACTAGTTTGCCCCGTGTCAATTTTAGTCCCTCGAGTTTAGAAGCGGGTGCGGGATTTAACCGATCGAATATTTTTAAAACGCAAGTTAACGAGAGATGTTATAATTAAATGACGGAATTATTATGAACGTTAGTCAACGGAAACTACGAATTTAAATAACGAAAGGTATTATTTAAAAAAAAAGACGGTGTTAAAATTAAATTTAACGGAAAAACGCGGGATGTTACATTATCCACGCCTCAAAAGAAATTTAGTCCCGAAATTTAGTTGGAAGTAGTAGTTGTTGAATCTTCCTCGAGATCTTGCGTTGCCAATTCTACGAGTGAGGGAGAAGTACGTCCTAGGGTATTTCAACGAATTTTTGACGGTCGGGATCATATGTTGTTTTAAGGTTTGGCTTCACGATTTATGGTTTCAACCGGTCCTCCTATGTAGTGACCCGAACTTTTCCATGTTTATATATATTAATTGAGATTGATATTTACATGATTAAATGTTTCCAACATGTTAAGCAATCAAACTTGTTAAGACTTGATTAATTGAAATATGTTTCATATAGACAATTGACCACCCAAGTTGACCGGTGATTCACGAACGTTAAAACTTGTAAAAACTATACGATGACATATATATGGTTATATATATAGTTAACATGTTTTTATTATAAGTATGTATCTCATTAGGTATTTTAACAATGAGTTATATACATAAAAATGAGACTATTAATTTAAGAAACTCGAAAACGATATATATAACGATTATCGTTATAACAACGTCTTACTAGGTACATATGAATCATATTAAGATATTGATACACTTGGTTAATTATGTTAAATGATAAGTAAATATATTATTAAGTGTATTAACAATGAAATACATATGTAAAAATAAGACTACTAACTTAATGATTTCGAAACGAGACATATATGTAACGATTATCGTTGTAACGACATTTAACTGTATATACATCATACTGAGATATATTATATATCATAATATCATGATAATATAACAATTTAATATCTCATTTGTTATAATAAACAATGGGTTAACAACATTCAACAAGATCGTTAACCTAAAGGTTTCAAAACAACATTTACATGTAACGACTAACGATGACTTAACAACTCAGTTAAAATGTATATACATGTAGTGTTTTAATATGTATTCATACACTTTTGAAAGACTTCAAGACACTTATCAAAATACTTCTACTTAACAAAAATGCTTACAATTACATCCTCGTTCAGTTTCATCAACAATTCTACTCGTATGCACCCGTATTCGTACTCGTACAATACATAGCTTTTAGATGTATGTACTATTGGTATATACACTCCAATGATCAGCTCTTAGCAGCCCATGTGAGTCACCTAACACATGTGGGAACCATAATTTGGCAACTAGCATGAAATATCTCATAAAATTACAAAAATATGAGTAATCATTCATGACTTATTTACATGAAAACAAAATTACATATCCTTTATATCTAATCCATACACCAACGACCAAAAACACCTACAAACACTTTCATTCTTCAATTTTCTTCATCTAATTAATCTCTCTCAAGTTCTATCTTCAAGTTCTAAGTGTTCTTCATAAATTCCAAAAGTTCTAGTTTCATAAAATCAAGAATACTTTCAAGTTTGCTAGCTCACTTCCAATCTTGTAAGGTGATCATCCAACCTCAAGAAATCTTTGTTTCTTACAGTAGGTTATCATTCTAATACAAGGTAATAATCATATTCAAACTTTGGTTCAATTTATATAACTATAACAATCTTATTTCAAGTGATGATCTTACTTGAACTTGTTTTCGTGTCATGATTCTGCTTCAAGAACTTCGAGCCATCCAAGGATCCATTGAAGCTAGATCCATTTTTCTCTTTTCCAGTAGGTTTATCCAAGGAACTTAAGGTAGTAATGATGTTCATAACATCATTCGATTCATACATATAAAGCTATCTTATTCGAAGGTTTAAACTTGTAATCACTAGAACATAGTTTAGTTAATTCTAAACTTGTTCGCAAACAAAAGTTAATCCTTCTAACTTGACTTTTAAAATCAACTAAACACATGTTCTATATCTATATGATATGCTAACTTAATGATTTAAAACCTGGAAACACGAAAAACACCGTAAAACCAGATTTACGCCGTCGTAGTAACACCGCGGGCTGTTTTGGGTTAGTTAATTAAAAACTATGATAAACTTTGATTTAAAAGTTGTTATTCTGAGAAAATGATTTTTATTATGAACATGAAACTATATCCAAAAATTATGGTTAAACTCAAAGTGGAAGTATGTTTTCTAAAATGGTCATCTAGACGTCGTTCTTTCGACTGAAATGACTACCTTTACAAAAACGACTTGTAACTTATTTTTCCGACTAGAAACCTATACTTTTTTGTTTAGATTCATAAAATAGAGTTCAATATGAAACCATAGCAATTTGATTCACTCAAAACGGATTTAAAATGAAGAAGTTATGGGTAAAACAAGATTGGATAATTTTTCTCATTTTAGCTACGTGAAAATTGGTAACAAATCTATTCCAACCATAACTTAATCAACTTGTATTATATATTATGTAATCTTGAGATACCATAGACACGTATACAATGTTTCGACCTATCATGTCGACACATCTATATATATTTCGGAACAACCATAGACACTCTATATGTGAATGTTGGAGTTAGCTATACAGGGTTGAGGTTGATTCCAAAATATATATAGTTTGAGTTGTGATCAATACTGAGATACGTATACACTGGGTCGTGGATTGATTCAAGATAATATTTATCGATTTATTTCTGTACATCTAACTGTGGACAACTAGTTGTAGGTTACTAACGAGGACAGCTGACTTAATAAACTTAAAACATCAAAATATATTAAAAGTGTTGTAAATATATTTCGAACATACTTTGATATATATGTATATATTGTTATAGGTTCGTGAATCAACCAGTGGCCAAGTCTTACTTCCCGACGAAGTAAAAATCTGTGAAAGTGAGTTATAGTCCCACTTTTAAAATCTAATATTTTTGGGATGAGAATACATGCAGGTTTTATAAATGATTTACAAAATAGACACAAGTACGTGAAACTACATTCTATGGTTGAATTATCGAAATCGAATATGCCCCTTTTTATTAAGTCTGGTAATCTAAGAATTAGGGAACAGACACCCTAATTGACGCGAATCCTAAAGATAGATCTATTGGGCCTAACAAACCCCATCCAAAGTACCGGATGCTTTAGTACTTCGAAATTTATATCATATCCGAAGGGTGTCCCGGAATGATGGGGATATTCTTATATATGCATCTTGTTATTGTCGGTTACCAGGTGTTCACCATATGAATGATTTTTATCTCTATGTATGGGATGTGTATTGAAATATGAAATCTTGTGGTCTATTGTTACGATTTGATATATATAGGTTAAACCTATAACTCACCAACATTTTTGTTGACGTTTTAAGCATGTTTATTCTCAGGTGATTATTAAGAGCTTCCGCTGTCGCATACTTAAATAAGGACAAGATTTGGAGTCCATGCTTGTATGATATTGTGTAAAAACTGCATTCAAGAAACTTATTTTGTTGTAACATATTTGTATTGTAAACCATTATGTAATGGTCGTGTGTAAACAGGATATTTTAGATTATCATTATTTGATAATCTACGTAAAGCTTTTTAAACCTTTATTGATGAAATAAAGGTTATGGTTTGTTTAAAAATGAATGCAGTCTTTGAAAAACGTCTCATATAGAGGTCAAAACCTCGCAACGAAATCAATTAATATGGAACGTTTTTAATCAATAAGAACGGGACATTTCATCCTAGGAAGTGAGGGTTATCGTCGATAGTGAGTTCATCAAAGGAGATAACAAGTTCTCGTTTCGCAAAACACGTCTTTGAGTTGATACATCGAATGTAGGATAAACGGAGACCCAAAATGAGTCGGAAAAGTCTAAACGGCTAGCGACGGGTCCAAAACACCCCAAGAATTTAAAGGATCAAAATATCGCGGATTTAGCTTCCTACGTTTTCCCGAAACGGATTGCACCTTTCCAAGGTGCGACTCTTAACGTGACGCGGTTTCCCACGTGGAATTTGAAATGTTTACGTCTAACATCGGCGTAGCTCTTGGTGATTACGAGTCGCGTAGGGTTTTACCTGAATATGAATAAATTTTCTCGGTTGCTCATGAATAACCTCGGCCCCGGTGAATTGATCATCGTTTACTTGGTTCGACAAAGGAGAATGACGTTTCCGGTCACATGTGGTTTCAGAAGGAGTGACGTTAAAACTCGAATGAAAATCATTGTAGTACGAGGATTCGGTTAAAGGAAAATACTTTTCTCAAGTAAATTTGAAGTTGGTAATACAAACTTGTATTATGGTTTCCAAGGTTTAAATCGCATGTTTGTTCGGTCCGTCGGGTTGTGGATGGTACGCGGTACTCATGTCTAAACGCGGTCCCGAGGCTTTTTGTAAGGTACTCCAAAATCTAGAAGTGAAACGAGGATCTAGATCCGAAACGGGGTACATTTCCCTAAGGCATATTGAACAAGTTTGCTAGGAATTGAAAACGTTAGCTAGGACAAGTTTCTCAAGAAAATTCGCGTCGCGGAAGATTTATCGGTTTCCAAAAACGTTCGTCGGGGCAAGTTCTTATCGGGTTTTGAAAACGATTGTTAGGACTATCCACCCTCGCGGCGAATACTTGTATGACGTGAAGAGTCGCTCTCCATTGAGAATTTAGAATAAGGACCTCCTGAACCGGAAGTACGAGGGTGATGCAAGAGAAGTTTCCGCCCCGATGTGAGCATAACGAGTAAATTGTAGTTAGTCAATAAGACTGCGCGAGGACGAGCTAGTATACCCGTGTGACATACGGTTGAAGTCGAATGGAATCGGTAATTCATTCGGAAGCATAAATATAATTTGACAATAATTGAAGGTGTGTCCCCGGTATGGTTGTTATAAATATTCTCGGAGTTTTCGGATATCCAAACCTGAAAAGATGAAGTCATGTACATGGCACATGGTGGTGTTTAGGTTGATCGAGTCTAACCACCATCACGCGTCACTAGAACTTTGGTATGTCTTACCGTAATATAACCACGTTGATCGAGTGTCGTTATATTACGCTAACTCATACCTCTATTCCCACATCACTCTATAGATTCAAGTTCGTGTAATCGCGAAAATCTAAAATGAACAAAATGTAACGACGTCTCACACGTGACTCGTATTAAATCGAAAGAATTGGTGCAACTCTGAAGATGCGTTCCCCAAGGGAAGTGTATAGATGATTGTTCACGTCAATGTGGTTCGAGTCAAACAATAATGTATTTAGGTATGAAAAGAGTAACGAGTCATGATAACGAGTAGTACGCAACCGTAGTGATAAATAGTGATGACGATACTCATCTAGAGTAGTGACGGTGACTTTACAATACTCATGAATAGTAAGATGAGACGGGGTGAATAACAACCAAGGAGTCAGAGTTCCCGAACTAAAGTGGCAGAATACAAGTTCGTATGATGAAGGTTGGGTACCATTAAAAAGTTTTCCTAAGAATGATTTAAGTATATATGCACAAGTAGTCATGTAAGTGCTATCTATAGCAAATGTATGTCAGAATGCAATGGCTAACTATCCGGTTGTAGTCTAGACTCACTAATGTGTCCTAACGACTCTGTCAGACACACTAATGCACGTCTTAGATCCCTACAACCAACGCTCTGATACCACTTGTAACGACCCGACCAAAACCGTTATTGACGGCGTCGTTAACTTAGGTCCCGTTGCGTGGTCGTAGTCCCTATATGAGACTCGTTTGACCAAAAATTATGTCGCGTTCATTTGAAAGGTACAAGGTTTAGTTTAACAAACGGATCGACAATAAGTTTAAGTTTACAAAGTTATAAAGTATGAATGAAATAACTTGCGACATAATTAGTTTGAAACCACAGTTGCTATAAATAGCGTAAGTAAGTAGACAAAAGTTTGAATCCAAAAATGCTATCCCTAGCGTATACATGCATGGTAGACTCCAATCAAGTAATCAAAGAGTGCGGAAGCGTGTAACAAATAGCCATGTGAAAACCTGAGAAAACATAGAAGAATCTGTCAACGCAAAAATGTTGGTGAAATCATAGGTTTGAGTAAGTGAGTAAAAGTAAAGTAAGTCGAACCACAAGATTTGCAAAGTTGAAATAATAGTAGTACATTCTAAAAGTTAATATTCACGAGCACCCAATTATCAAAGCTTAACATTCCGTCCGTTGAATACCCCATAAATTAGTGCTAGAACAACACTGTTCCCGAAAATATATTTCATCCGTAGACGGTAGCGAACCGTCAAGGATGAGGGTTGTCAACCCATATGGCCATATAACATAAGTTCTCGCTTACACCATCTGATGTAACTAATGATAATCGGATTGAGGATTTTCGTTCTAAACTCGTATGTAGAATGTTTGTTTTCCCGTTCTTGTGTTCACTTAGTTCAAAAGAATCGTTTATGTTTTCTCATCCCAAAAGTAAGTTTAAAAGAGTAAAAGTGGGACTATGATCTCACCTCGAGTGCACGAGTATAAAGGTACTTCAACAAGTAAACGTGTGCATGAAAGTTTCTTAGCCTTGACCTAAACAAGTAAGTTATATCAATTAACCGGTTACGACACAAGGTCGGGTGAAATGTGCTCAATTAGTCCTATGGCTCGTTACGACTCGATTAAGTATAGCATGTGAATCACGTTGTCAAGTTACATACAAGAAACAAGTATAAAAGCATGTTAGAATGATTGTATAAAAGTTTGGTTAAGTTTGACTAAAATTCAAACTTGGTCAAAGTCAACGAAAAAGTCAACGCGTTCGGGTCGGGTCCCGAACTATTTTTCTATGCTAAATATTCATATACAAGTATATTAAAACAAGTTTCATGTGAATCGGAGGTCGATAGCTAGTCAAACATTTCGCGTGAAATGCGCCAAACAAAGCAGAATCTGGCCAGGCCAATCCGCGCGCCGCGCGGGGTTGGGGCGCGCCGCGCCACCATCTGGGCAGACACTTTCCTGTTTTTCAAAGTATGCACGAACCAAAACATTTTCCAACCCAACTCTTGACCCGCAAACACTTATAATGCCTATCATATATCGTCGAAAAGGTATTTTGACGAGGAATACAACTAACCACATATCATCAATCAAAAACATCATTTTCAACAACCGAAAACTCGTCAATTGATCAAGAAAGGTTTATTTTCAAAGTTTCAAGTTCGTAAAACGTATTTTATGATTCGGGAATCCAATTTACACATACGATATGTCGTTTCGAAGGTAATTAAGCATACATTGCATCTAAACACTTACTAACAACATTAACAAGTATTCAACGCATCAAAAGTTCATTTCAAAGTCTATCAAACCCTAGTCAAACATCACAAAATCATTAATCGGGTTTTTGAAGTTTTCTTAATCAACCTACACATCAAAATGTGGCTAATGATACTAGTAACACAATTAAAACATGCACTTTAACAATCTAACAACATTAACTCATCCAAAATCAAGGATTAAGCAAACCCATTTCAAAAACTCAAACTAGTTACTCCAAACCACAAATCGAGCAAACAAAACATATATTCATGTTACACACGAGCCATAGACACTAACTAACACAATTTCAAGTCAAAAACACGAATTTATAGAAATCTAGAGTTTTTAGAAAGTTACCCAAACTTGATGAAATTTGTATCAAAATGTAGAGGATGAAGAGAGGATCACGAAAATGTAATTTGTTTTGATGTTTGCTTGCTAAATCCGATTTAGATGATGAATGATTGAATTGGGTGTTTGTGTGTGTGTTCTTGCTAGAGAGAAAGAGAGAGAGATGGAGATGATTGAATGGTGGTGATTGGGGTGGACTAGTTGACCTAGTCAACTAGTTTGCCCCGTGTCAATTTTAGTCCCTCGAGTTTAGAAGCGGGTGCGGGATTTAACCGATCGAATATTTTTAAAACGCAAGTTAACGAGAGATGTTATAATTAAATGACGGAATTATTATGAACGTTAGTCAACGGAAACTACGAATTTAAATAACGAAAGGTATTATTTAAAAAAAAAAGACGGTGTTAAAATTAAATTTAACGGAAAAATGCGGGATGTTACAGGATAGATCACAACTCAAAGTATATATAATATTTTGGAATCAACCTCAACCCTGTATAGCTAACTCCAACATTACTGCATATAGAGTGTCTATGGTTGTTCCGAAATATATATATATATAGATGGGTCGATATGATATGTCAAAACATTGTACTCGTGTCTATGGTATCCCAAGATTACATAATATATTAGAATACATGTATAATACAGTATAAGTTAGCTAGGATATGATTAATATAGATTTGTTACCAATTTTCACGTAGCTACAACAAGAAAAATTATCCAATCTTGTTTTACCCATAAGTTCTTCGTTTTAAATCCGTTTTGAGTGATTCAAGTTGCTATGGTTTCATATTGAACTTAAGTTTATGAATCTAAACAGAAAAATTATAAGTTTACAGTCGGAAATACATGTTACAAGTCGTGTTTGTAAAGGTAGTCATTTCAGTCGTAAGAACGACGTCTAGATGACCATTTTGAAAAACATACTTCCACTTTGAGTTTAACCATGATTTTTGGATATAGTTTCATGTTCATAAGAAAAATCAGTTTCCGAGAAGAACAACTTTTAAATCAAAGTTTATCATAATTTTTAATTAACTAACCCAAAACAGCCCGCGATGTTACTACGACGGCGTATATCCGGTTTTACGGTGTTTTTCGTGTTTGCGAACAAGTTTAGAATTAACTAAACTATGTTCTAGTGATTATAAGCTTAAACCTTCGAATAAGGTAGTTTTATATATATATATATATATATATATATATATATATATATATATATATATATATATATATATATATATATATATATATATATATATATATATATATATATATATATATATATATGAATCGAATGATGTTATGAACATCACTGCTACCTCAGGTTTTGTGGATAAACCTACTGAAAATGAGAAAAATAGATCTAGCTTCAAAGGATCCTTGGATGGCTTGAAAGTTCTTGAAGCAAAATCATGACACGAAAACAAGTTCAAGTAAGATTTCCACTCGAAATAAGATTGTTAAAGTTATAGAAATTGAATCAAAGTTTGAATATGAGTATTACTTGTATTAGAAAGATATCTTACTGTAAATAAGAAAGATTTCTTGAGGTTGGATGATCACTCAAAGTGGATTTGCAAGATTGGAAGTAAGCTAGCAAACTTGGAAGTGTTGTTGGTGTATTCTTGAGTAGTTGTTTTATAACTTGGTTTATGTATGGATTTATGAACTAGATTGAGCTAGATTTTGATGAAGATGATGAAGAACACTTAGAAAAATGGAAGAACACTTGAGAGACAGTAGTTTGATGCATGAAAATTGAAAATGAAAGTGTGTTTGTGGTTCATCATTCACGTGAAAGTAGGAGTCAATATAGGCTCCATTAGTTTATTGTTTTGTTAGATATTTCTTGCTAGATGTTAAATGATGGTTCCCACATGTATTAGGTGACTCACAAGGGCTACTAAGAGCTGATCATTAAAGTGTATATACCAATAGTAAATACATTTAGAAGCTATGTATTGTACGAGTACAAATACGAATGCATACAAGTAGAATTGTTGATGAAAATGAATGAGGATGTAATCGTAAGCATTTTTGTTAAGTAGAAGTACTTTGATAAGTTTATTGAAGTCTTTCAAAAGTGTATGAATACATATTAAAACACTACATGTATATACATTTTAACTGAGTCGTTAAGTCATCGTTAGTCGCTACATGTAAGTGTTGTTTTGAAACCTTTAGGTTAACGATCTTGTTAAATGTTGTTGACCTATTATTTATTATATCAAAAGAGATGTTAAATTATTACATTATCATGATATTATGATATATTAATATATCTTAGTATGATATATATACAGTTAAATGTCGTTACAACAATAATCGTTACATATATGTCTCGTTTCGAAACCCTTAAGTTAGTAGTCTTGTTTTTACATATGTAGTTCATTGTTAATATACTTAATGATATGTTTACTTATCATTTATCATGTTTATATATAGTGTAACAATATCTTAAAATGATTCATATGTAATTAGTAAAACGTTGTTATAACGATAATCGTTATATATATCGTTTTCAAGTTTCTTAATTCAATAGTCTCATTTTTATGTATATAACTCATTGTTAAAATACCTAATGAGATACTTACTTATCATAATAACATGTTAACTATATATATATATATATATATATATATATATATATATATATATATATATATATATATATATATATATATATATATATATATATATATATATATATATCATCATATAGTTTTTACAAATTTTAACGTTCGTGAATCACCGGTCAACTTGGGTGGTCAATTATCTATATGAAACCTATTTCAATTAATCAAGTCTTAACAATTTTGATTGCTTAACATGTTGGAAACACTTAATCAAGTAAATATCAATTTCATTTAATATATATAAACATGGAAAAGTTCGGGTCACTACAATGACACTTGACATGAGTCCTCCTGGATGCTCTCATGTTGTGAAAGTTCAGTAAGAAGCGTTCCCTTAAATCATGGTAGGAAATGATGAGTGACGCGGGTAGGTTATTGAACCATTGACGCGCTATTCACTCTAGGAGGGGAGGGAATTCAGCACATTTGGTTTCATCTACCCACCTTTGCTTTCGAGCGATGCCTTCATATTTCTGGAAGAAGTCATCAGGCTCGAAAAGTCCATCATAGTACCCCTAACATAAGCAGGATTACAGGTAAGGTAAGGGCAATGTAGTTAAGTATGTGAGACGTGAACTTTTAAGAAGTGGGCGCAGTCTCAAATGTTGGTTTAACACTGACCCCCTTCATGTCCGTGTATAAGTTCCTGACCATAAGTTCTGCTTTCCCTGGTTGCTCAAATTCTTTAACCATATCATCCGGGGCAACCTTCATTAGCGAATAAATCATGTTAGCTTGGTTTTGGGCGCGCTCTTCAAGTGTTTGGGTGCTTGGCGCAGAATTTGACACTGCGTTGAGAGGCGTCTGTCGAGATACATAAACTGTTGGGGTTGGGCGTGGTTCTGTTGGAGGCACCATCTGGTACAACCCCAAGCTCAGCTGAGTGTTTTGAATGTTCAACTCTTGTGTGTCAATCCCATTTTTTTCAATGTTTCTATCGCGCTAGCCGGCGTAGTGGGTGTGCATGATTCGCTACTTGAAAACTCTGCATTAGTACCATGCGCAGTGGATCCAAATGTGTTAATGTAGATAGGAACGGTTCCCTCATATGTGGCGTTCGGTCGCCCATGGTATTGGTCGCGTAGTCTCATGTGTTTTGAAACCTTGTACTGGAATCTCCGGTGAAGGAGGAAGAGTAGTTCTTATTGGCAGTGCACTCGTGTCGCTACTCGCCTGTGTACCAGTTGGCTTAGACACTCGCGATACTTACGGCCACGCTAGAACTACCTTTGAAACCTCCGGTTGACTCGTCATTTCCTCACACTATGCTTTGAATTACCTGGGACTGAAACACACACACAAAAAAGAAATGTTTGAAGGTAAAGAACTTTAAGGAAAAAAGATTTTAACAAAACCTTTTAACTTAGAGTGTAACGACCCTAGCTCGTTATCTCAAAAACACGCCTTAAAAAAAAAAATTTCTGATTCAACACATCTGGACGACGTCCAGTTATCTGAATGGCGTCCAGCAAAGAAGGCTTGGACGGCGTCCAGAAAATCTAGACGGCGTCCAAATGAACTGTCAGGTTCTGATCTGGCTGTCCAATTTACCCGGGCGGAATACCCGTTTCCCGACAATTTTAAACGAAACCCTTTTTACAACATGTTAACATAATTAAAACTAAGAAGTTTCCACCATAAAACCAAGTTTTACAACATCGGGCCCACATCGACCATTTTACGAGTTTCGTACAAAATACAAGTTCAACCATAAGAGTTTAAATTCCAAACGACACCAAGAGCATGATGTTTGGGGTTAAACTACCCATATATTGGCCAAACTTCAAAAGCTAAACATTTCCAAAAGCGTCCCCTATCAAACAAAGCGGGATCACTAATCCAAATGAACGCCCGTACCCTTGTCCACGCCGGAGCCTATAAAAAGATAAACAAAGAGAGGGTAAGCTAAAGCTTAGTGAATGCAATAATTATACATATACATATATAGTATACCTACTTGCATACACTTACACACACCAAATAATTGCTAGTAATAACAATTAGCATACCAACTCCGAGTATAAGCTAATACCCTCCAAATATCGCAACTAGCATAATCAATAGCATAATCACCGCAATAATATAATATGCTATACTACGACACATACCCAAACTATATGGTTAACCATAAACGCGTCATGGTGCTACCGGCTCTGTGGTTCACACCATACGCAATGCTATGACGCTACCGGCTCCGTGGTTCACATCACTACGTATTCGAGTCATACCCCTTTATAGTGCTACCGAATCTGTGGTTCACACTTCGGTGCTACCGGCTCCGTGGTTCATACCTCATTTTATAGTGCTACAGGTTCCATGGTTCACACTTTGATGCTACCGGCTCCGTGGTTCACATCACAACTCGAGTCATACTCTTTTATAGTGCTACCGGCTCCGTGGTTCACACTTTAACGACTCGTGCTATAGTGCTACCGGCTCCATGGTTCACACTACAACACACATACCATGATGCTACTGGCTCCGTGCTTCACATCATAGCACACTCGCACATACTATGGCACTATCGGCTCTGTGGTTCGTACCATAGCACACAAATAAATACACTATATACATACATTAATAATTATTCCACTCACCTTACGCCTTCGGTGAATTGGTAAACCAAGCTCGCAACTTCAAAATAACGTACCTATTACATTATGCACATATATCAATCATTCATTCAAGTTGGTCAACCAACTTATTCGCCATTCAAGTGCCATTTGGCCCATGGTGCAAACGTGACCCATTTGCACCACTCATTCTAACCCTAGGTCAAAATTACATCAAACCCTAACCAATAATTCGATTATGGTCTTAATACACCTTTTAGCACAAGGTTATCTCATTTTTGCACCTATTAACCTACTTAGGTCATCAAAGACTCATTTGACCCATTTCAAGGTTAACACCCTCATTTGGGTCACTATCATACCCAAATACACCCGTTCACTTTAAACACTAAGTGTGCTAGTGATTTACTAACATTTAAGACCCATAGACACAATTTAACATTTCAAAACCCTAGGTTAGTCATCTTTGAGTCTTCATGACCCAAACTTACCCAAAAACTCCCAAAACACTAACTATTGGTTTTTATGTTCATTACTAACCCAAACCCTAATCCTTAAACAATTAAAACAAGGAAATCAAGGTTAAGACTTACCACTACAATCAAAATGTAGCTAGGGAATAGATGAACAACTTTAGAACTTGCACTAAGCCCCGATTCGACCTTCTTCTTCCTTGATTTGAGCCCTCTCCCTCTAGAACTTTATCTCTCTCTAGAATTGAAGTGGAAGGTAATGGTAGATGAAAATGGAGTTAAGTCCTCCACCAAACTGATCTTGGGACATTAAGTCATCCCCCATGTGAAATTACCAAGTTACCCCTTTGAAATATCTTAAAACAAGACAGCAGACCCGCCAGTTCATCTGGACGGCGTCCAAATTACTGGACAGTGTCCAGCCCTTCACACTGGGACGGCGTCCCACCATTTTGGACGGTGTCCCAAACAACTAGGAAAACAGGATCTTACAACTCTCCCCCACTTGAACCGGATTGCGACCTCGCGATCCAAGCCGCATGACAAGCAGGAAGATACACCAAAACAAACTCTTCAGATTCCCACATAAACTCGGAACCCTTACTACGACGCCATTGGACTTTAAAGGTCCTCACTTCTTTGTTACGCAACATTTTAACTTTTTCATCAAGAATTGTCATTGGTTCCTCAACATACTCTAATTTGTTGTTTAAGGAAATCTCCTCCAACGGTACCCACGCCGTGTCATCCGCAAGACACTTACGGAGATGGGAAACATGAAATGTATTATGGATCCCCACAAACTCTTAGGGTAACTCCAAACGATACGCAACTTCACCAACCCGAGCTAAAATTTTAAATGGCCCAATAAACCGAGGAGCTAACTTTCCCCGTTTTCGAAATCGAATGACACCTTTCCATGGCGAAACTTTAAGCATCACTATGTCACCTTCTTGAAACTCAATCGGTCGCCTTCATTTGTCGGCGTACGCCTTTTGCCTATCTTGAGCCTTTTTCAAATGTGCCCGAATCATATCAATCTTGCTATTCGTCTCTAAAACCAGATAGGTACTCCCGATTTCTCTTTGACCCACTTCACCCCAACAAATTGGAGTTCGACACCTATGCCCATAAAGCTTCTCGTAAGGTGGCATCCCGATACTAGTATGATAACTATTATTATACGAGAATTCCACCAATGGTAGGTGCTCATCCCAACTACCGCCGAAATCAATAATACACGCCCGTAACATATCCTCCAATGTTTGATTCGTACATTCGGTTTGACCGTCCGTTTGAGGATGGTACGTCATGCTCAATTTCAATTGTGTACCCATATCTTCATGAAACTTTTCCCAAAACCGAGATGTGAAATGTGTATCTCGATCCGAAATAATAGATATGGGAACTCCTTGTCTCGATATCACCTCCTTGATAAATAATTTAGCCAAAGTTTCCGACGATATCGCTTCGCGAATGGGAAGAAACAAAGCACTTTTCGTCAAACGATCAACTATTACCTAAATCGAATCAAATTGGGTTCTCACCGTCTTTGGTAACTTTGTGATGAAATCCATGGTAATGTGCTCCCATTTCCATTTCAGAATTTCTAACGGTTGTAACATACCATACGACTTTTGGTGTTCGTCTTTAACTTGCAAACATGTGACGCATTGTTCAACATACTTTACAACATCACGTTTCATGCCCGACCACCAATACTCCTTCTTTAAATCAAGGTACATTTTCGTCGCTCCCGGATGAATGGAATATCTTGACTTATGTGCTTCATCAAGTAGCACTCATCGAAAATATCCCATTCTAGACACCCACACTCGTCCTTGAAAGGACAACAAACCATGCGGGCCTAAGGTAATAGACTCTGTTTAGCCCACGATTCGTTCCTCATGTTTGTTGTTAACAAAAGCTTCAATTTGAGTCTCACCGAGCTTTACAAGAAAATCGTTAGTAAAAATCATGCGTAACGATCCTAATCGTATCGTCGGATGTTGACACTTCTGACTTAACGCATCCGCGACCACATTCGCCTTATCCGGATGATAAAGTATTTCACAATCATAGTCTTTCACCACATCCATCCATCTTCGTTGACGATAATTCAAATCTCGTTGATCAAAAAGATGTTTTAAGCTCTTGTGATCCGAATAAATCGTACACTTGACACCATACAAGTAATGGCACCAAATTTTCAACGCATGAACAACCGCCGCCAACTCAAGATCATGAGTTGGATATCTCGTTTCGTGTTCCTTTAATTGTCGAGAGGCATACGCGATGACTTTACCTCGTTGCATTATAACACAACCGATCCCATTTAAAGAAGCATCACAATAAACCGTCATGTCTTCTACACCTTCCGGCAACACTAAAACCGGAGCTTGACACAACTTCTCTTTTAGCACTTGAAAAGCAATTTCTTGCTCGTTCTCCCAATTAAATCTCGCGTTCTTTCTCGTCAACTTCGTTAAAGGAGAAGTGATTTTATAAAAGTCTTGGATAAACCGACGATAATAACCGGCCAAACTTCGGATTTCTGTAGGCGTAGTCGGTTGTCCCCAACTCTTTACCATCTCAATTTTTCCCGGATCTACTTGAATACCATCCTTGTTCACAATATGGCCAAGGAATTGAACTTCCCTTAGCCAAAATTCACATTTGGAGAATTTTGAATACAACTTCTCCTTCCGCAACGTCTTCAACACACCACGCAAATGATGTTCATGTTCCTTCATACTCTTCGAATAGACAAGTATGTAATCAATGAACACAATCACTGACTTGTCCAACATAGGTTGGAACACTCGGTTCATAAGATGCATGAATACCGCCGGTGCATTCGTAAGACCGAAAGGCATAACTACAAACTCATAATGCCCGTAACGCGTTCGAAAAGCCATTTTCTCAATATCTTCCTCACGGACCCGCATTTGGTGATAGCCGGACCGTAGGTCAATACTAGAGAAATACGTTGCACCTTGGAGTTGGTCAAACAAATCGTCAATCCGAGGCAATGGATAACGATTCTTTATCGTCACTTTATTCAACTCCCGATAATCAATGCACATCCGCATACTACCATCCTTTTTCTTCACGAATAAAACTGAAGCGCCCCATGGTGAAGCACTCGATCGAATAAAACCCTTTTCAAGCAACTCTTGGGTTTGATTTAACAACTCTTACATTTCCGTTGGCGATAAATGATAAGGAGTTTTAGCAATGGGAGTAGCCCCCGGAACCAACTCAATGCGAAATTCAACTTGTCTTTCCGCCGGAACACCCTGCAATTCATCCGGAAAAACGTCTTCAAATTCACCAACCACCTGAATTTCACGAATGGATGGTGGCTCTTCGCGAGTATCAACTACATGGGCAAGAAAAGCCATGCCACCACTAATAAGAAAACAACGTGCCCGTGCATAAGTGCATAATGGCACAAGTCTTCTCCGTCTCTCGCCATGAATAATTAACTCTCCCCCACTTGGGGTCTTCACGCGAATAGATTTCTCATGGCATGCAATATCGGCTCTATAACGATCGAGCCAATCTATACCAACGACAATATCAAATTCACCCAAGGTCATCGGGATAAGATCAATTTTAAACGTTTCGGAACCAAACACAATATCACAATTATTACAAACATCAACCCCTAGCACCGTCTTACCATCCGCTATTTCAACTTCTACTGGATGACTTAGCTAGCGGTTTATCAAGCTTAGACACGAATCTTGGAGAAACAAATGATAAATTAGTACCGCTATCAAATAGGATCCTTGCCGGATTAGAGTTAACCATGAAAGTACCTGAGACAACTTTGTTTGATTACTTGGCCTCATCATGGGTCATTAAGTAATTTCGTCCCCGAGCCGTACCCGCCGCCTTCTCTAACTTCTTAACATGATCGGTGTTCAAATCGAGACATTCCGGCCTTCGGTGCCCGTCCTTACCACAATTATAACAAGTGAGTTTGGTTGTAGAAGATGGCTTGGTGCAATCACGAGCCATGTGTCCTTGTCGCCCACAACTATAACATTTGGGTCCAAAACCCCCGGACGTACCCTTCTTCACACTACCAACACTCTCACTCACACTCTTAATTTTCTTGTTCGAATGACTAGTAGCTTCAAACTTCCCCTTGCCAAAAGTAAAGCCACTCTTTCTCAAAGCGAGCGACTCAAAACCTTTGGCCATATCAAACAATTCATCAAAACTTTTCACCACATTTACACTAATCTTATCTTGATAGTTGTCGTTCAAGATTCGATAGAAATCTTCCTTCAACATTTTATCATTCCCGACGTACTCCGGGAAAAATTGGGTCTTTGACCAGAAAATGGATTTGAGAGTGTTCAAATCCATCGACCCTTGCCTCAAGGCACGCAACTCGTCCTTAAGTCTAGTAAGATCGGCTGAAGTTCGGTACTCATTGAAAGACTCCGCCTTGAACTCTTCCCAAGTGAAATTGATAATGCTAAAAACGAACATATATTTCATAGCATTATCCCTCAAGAAAGACAAGCTTTTAGTTGCAATTGTTCTATTTACAAGTGATATTCGTTTAGATAATAAAAGGTGAAGATAAAAGACAGATTCGACGATTTGAAGACGCAAACGACCAAACCGCTAAAAAGTACAAAGTACAATCCAAGTGGTTCAAATTATTGCTGAGAAACGTCTAAAAGTTACAAGAGTACGAGCCGCAAAACGCAAAGTACAAGATATTAAATCGTACGAAAGGACGTTCAAAAATCTGGAAGTGGGACATGAACCAACTATCAATGCGCGATGCAACGGAGGTAAAATTACAAGTCAACTAGGCATATGAATATAATATAATATGTATATAATTATATAAAATTATATATATTATATTATATTATTTATAAACTGTCGGCAAACAAGAAAACAAGAGATGTGAGCTGTCCAAGGCAGCCATGCGATCGCATTGCCTGGAAGTTATTTTTCCATGCGATCGCATGGGAAGAATAGTATGGTAAGGTCCTATAAATTGCAAGTTTGGGCGACGAATTTTACACACACATATATCCATCAATTATCATCACTCTCTCATTATATATATTTTTATATTTTAATTATAATTTTAATATTAAGTTAATAATAATAATAAGGTTATGTTAGCGAATGTTTTAAGTTTGTAAGTCAAAAATCTGTCCGTGTAACACTACGCGATTAATACTCATTGTAAGTTATGTTCAACCTTTTTAAATTAATGTCTCGTAGCTAAATTATTATTATGCTTATTTAAGCCGAAGTAATCATGATGTTGGACTAAATATTAAGATTGGGTAATTGGGTTTTGGACCATAATTGGGGTTTGGACAAAAGATCAACACTTGTGGAAATTAGACTATGGGCTATTAATGGGCTTTATATTAACTAAACGATACCTTGTTAATTTAATATAAAGGTTACAATTTGACGTGTCTATATATAACCACATACGCTTAATCGGGTACGGTAGGCGGGATATTTATAAATACGAATTATTGTTCATTTGACCGGACACGGGGATGGATTAATAGTCACTGAACTCATTAAAACAGGGGTGGATTACATTCAAGGGTAATTGGTGTAATTGTTAACAAAGTATTAAAACCTTGGATTACACGCAGTCGATAACCTGGTGCATTCATTAAACAAAGTATTAAGACCTTGTTACAGTTCGAATCCCCAATTAGTTGGAATATTTGACTTCGGGTATAAGGTTAATTTGACGAAGACTCTCGCACTTTATAATTATGACTGATGGACTATTATGGACAAAACCAGATGGACATATCGAATAATCCAGGACAAAGGAAAATTAACCCATGGTAATAAATTAAAATCAACATGTCAAACATCATGATTACGAAAGTTTAAATAAGCATAATTCCTTTATTTTATATTTCATCGTACTTTTAATTATCGCAA
The DNA here is from genome assembly GCF_046630445.1 of Rutidosis leptorrhynchoides. Taxonomy (NCBI): domain Eukaryota; kingdom Viridiplantae; phylum Streptophyta; class Magnoliopsida; order Asterales; family Asteraceae; genus Rutidosis; species Rutidosis leptorrhynchoides. The sequence continues at coordinate 189,945,093 of NC_092336.1, forward strand.
TTTTATTTATCGTCATTTTATTTATCGCACTTTTAATTATCGCACTTTTATTTATCGTCATTTACTTTACACTTTAAATTAAGTTGTATTTATATTTAATATTTTACATTAGGTTTTAATTGCGACTTGAGACATGAAATCGACAAACCGGTCAATAAACGGTAAAACTCCCTTTTTATAATAATAATATTAATACTTATATTAATATATATATTTATACAAATATAGTTTTTAAAATTATAGCGTTAAATTTTGTTGTATCCCTGCGAAACGAACCGGACTTACTAAAAACTACACTATTTTACGATTAGGTACACTGCCTATAGTGTTGTAGCAAGGTTTACGTATATCCACTCTATAAATAAATAAATAACTTATGTAAAATTGTATCGTATTTAATAGTATTTCGCAATAAAAATATAACTATTTCGTATACACCTCGCATAACATCAAGCATTTTTGGCGCCGCTGCCGGGGAACTTCAACAACGCCGAAGCGAAACGCTAAAAAAAATTTAGTTTTTTTTAAGTTATTTTTGTAAAAATATATTTATATACGTTTTAAATATTAAAAGAAAATAATAATAATAATAATAATAATAATAATAATAATAATAATAATAATAATAATAATAATAATAATAATAATAATAATAATAATAATAATAATAATAATATATCTATTTAAGTGTTTAAAAAGAAAATATATTTTATAAAAGTATTTTTTTTAGTTCTTAAAAAATTTAAGTTTATTTTAATAAATATTAATTATATAAATTTAGTAAAGATTATAAAGTAAAAAGTAAAAAAAATAATTAAAAACTCTGAACCTGCACCGATTGAAACTGCAAAGGATCTGAGCCTGCACTGTCATGCAATCGCATGAGCAGGCAAGGGTAAACCCATGTGACCGCTTGGTACCTTCTGACATGCCCACAACCTAGTACGACAGAATTAGGGTTACTATTATTATTATTAATTAATTAATTACCTAATTAGGGTTTAGTTATTTAATAATTAGTTTTAGTTTATTTAATTTTGTATTTTTAACTTTTAATTAGTTTTCATAATTTATAAATTTGTACTTTTATAAAATAATTATATAAAAATAATATTTTTATAACAATAACTAATTTTATCATTTTTTGTATCTTTTTATAAATTGAATATTTTTAATCGTTTAATTCGTAATTTGTATTTTTTTATCGTTCGTAATTAGATTAAACTTAGTTCTTGCCATAGTTAATTTATGTTTCTAGATTTTTAGGCTTTACCGTAAAATCTCTTAAATACTTTTTCTTTAGACTAAGATTTAGGCGCTTTAGAATTTTACGACATCGTTTATCGCTTTAATATTTTATAGATTTTAGTGCCTTTTAAGTTATTGTCGTTTTGGATATAGAATTCCTTTTAAAGCTTTAATACTTTTGGACCTAAGTTTTAATTCTTAGTTTTTAGGCTTTTAAGTTTCGACGCTTTACTTTCTTATTATTATTTTCCTATCTTTTATTTTTTCGACGCTTGTTTTTCAACCTCTTATTTTTCGACGCACTCTTTTTCTTTCTTATTTTTCGACGCTCTAGTTTTTAGGACATAGAATTTTCTTTATTTTCTTTAAACTTCGACGAAAAATTATTTTAAGCGGTTAAATTGATAGACATCCAAAATTTTCTGGTTCGTAGTAATAGTTGGATTTGTTAGTGGCGAGTTGTGGGCTTTCGATTTAAAGGGTCATGGCTACTTGCTGCATCTATTGGCTATTCAAAACGTGGGCAAAATCAGAAAAGTCTATTAATTTGATAACTTATATAATTTTTATCTTTATAACTAATAGGATATTCAGTGAATGCACCGAGCAAAACGTTCACCACCTTTCATATGTTCATCACCTGTAACTCGATCAAGACATCTAGCCAACATTGTCACCGTTGATTTTTCTTTAGAATCGTCATCTAGTCGACCAAGTACTCCGATTCAAATTTACGATAACCCATTTTTTAAACCCGACCTCACAATTGAGAATCCGGAGGATATTCAGGGACAATTCAGAGATCCTGAACCACAAATCACTCATCCAGAGATTGTCGAGGAAGAAACCATTAAGTCAGAATCCTCTAGTGATTCAGATTCAACAAACTCAATCATGGAAAATCTAGAACCTCTAAGTATGGAAGACCAAATGAGGGCTAAACGCACTAGCCAAGGTCACGCAATTACTCAACCAGACATTAATTCACCAGATTATGAAATCAAAGGACAAATCCTACACATGGTAACTAATCAATGCCAATTTAGTGGTGCGCCGAAGGAAGATCTAAACGAACATCTTTGTACCTTTAATAGGATCTGTACTCTATTCAAAATCAGAGAACTTGAGGATGAACAAATCTATCTCATGTTATTTCCCTGGACTTTAAAGAGAGAAGCCAAAGATTGGTTAGAATCGTTACCTGAAGGGGCGATTGATACATGGGATGTTTTAGTTGAAAATTTTCTTAAACAATTCTTTCCGGCATCTAAAGCCGTGAGACTTCAAGGAGAAATTGTTAAGTTCACGCAAAAGCCAAATGAAACTTTATATGAGGCGTAGACAAGATTTGGAAAGTTGTTGAGAGGATGTCCTCAACATGGTTTAGACACTTATCAAATAGTACAAATATTCTACCAAGGATGCGATATTACTACACGAAAAGACATCGACATAGTAGCTGGTAGTTCCATTATGAAGAAAACCGCAACTGAAGCTTACAAAATTATTGATAACACTGCTTCCCACTCACATGAGTGGCATCAAGAAAAAGACAATGTTAGATCATCTAAAGCGGCTAGAGCCGATTCTAGCCATGACTTTGATTCCATTTCCGCAAAGCTAGATGCTTTCGAGAGACGAATGGAAAAGATGACGAAAGATATTCACGCAATACGAATTAGTTGTGAGCAGTGTGGAGGACCACATTTGACAAAAGATTGTCTCAGTATTGAACAAACAATGGAACAAAGAGAGAATGTTTCATACATGAACCAAAGGCCTGGAAATAATTATCAGAATAATTATCAACCGCCAAGACCAAACTACAATCAAAATTAGAATTATAACCGAAATGTTCCATACAACAACCAACAAGGTCCTAGCAATCAACAAGTATCTAACAATACTTACAATCAGCAAAGACCTATTTTTCAAAATAAACCACCACAAACCGATGATAAAAAGACAAATTTAGAAGACATGATGTCGAAGCTAGTTGAATCTCAAACGCAATTTTTCACATCTCAAAAACAAACTAATGAACAAAATGCTCAAGCATTTAGAAATCAACAAGCTTCTATTCAAAATCTGGAACAAGAAGTAAGTAACCTAGCAAGGTTGATAGGTGAAAGAAAATCGGGGAGTCTACCTAGTGATACAAATGCTAACCCCCGGAATGAAACAGCTAAAGCCATTACCACGAGAAGTGGTATTACATTTAAACCACCTTAAATGCCTGTAATTTCTGATGACTCTATTCCTACTACACAGGCACCACAGCCTGAGCAAGATAAGGAAAAAGAACCGGTAGTTGAAAAGGTTAATGAAGATAACACAGTTAAGGCTAAACCTTATGTTAAACCATACCAACCACCGTTTCCTTACTCAAGTAAAATGAGAAAAGAAAGACTTGAAGCCGAGCAATCCAAATTCTTGGATATGTTTAAACAAATAAATATCAATCTTCCTTTCATTGATGTGATTTCAGGAATGCCAAAATATGCTAAATTCTTGAAAGATCTAATCACAAATAGAAAGAAAATGGAAGAACTCTCGGCTGTTACAATGAATGCTAATAGTTCTGCAGTGCTGTTGAATAAGCTACCAGAAAAACTCTCAGATCCAGGAAGTTTCACAATTCCATGTTTTCTGGGTAGTCTTAGTTCAATAGAAGCATTGGCAGACTTAGGTGCTAGTATAAATTTAATGCCGTATTCATTATACGCTAAACTAGACCTTGGAGAATTGAAACCAACACGAATAAGCATACAACTAGCCGATCGATCAGTAAAATATCCTAGAGAGATAATGGAAAACATGCTAGTTAAATTTAGTACTTTAGTATTTCCAGTAGATTTTGTTATTCTGGACATGGAATAAGATTCTCGAGTTCCTCTTATATTAGGAAGACCATTCTTAAACACAGCTAAAGCAATAATAGACGTGTTTGGTAAGAAACTGACCCTAAGTATAGAGGACGAGAGTGTTACCTTTTCTGTTGATAGAGCCATGCAACAACCGCAATCTGTAGATGATACATGTTATTATATTCAAACTATAGATTCACATGCAGAATTGTTACAAGAATTTCCAGAATTACAAGGAACAGGAGAATGTTCTTTAGGAGAAGGGACTGAACCAATTGATGAAGCTGAAATGTTAGCCGCACTCATGGCTAATGATTACGAACCAACAACAGAAGAACTTCAAATGCTAAAAGAAGAAGACAGATATCGATACAAATCATCGATAGAAGAACCGCCGACATTAGAGTTAAAGCCACTTCCAAACCATTTAGAATACGCTTATTTACATGGTGAATCTGAATTGCCTATAATAATATCATCTTCTCTTACGAAAAATGAAAAATCTCGACTCATTTCTATGCTAAAAGCTCATAAACCAGCTATTGCATGGAAGATTCATGATATTAAAGGAATACGTCCTTCGTATTGCACACATAAAATCCTTATGGAAGAAGGCCATAAAACCTATGTGCAACGCCAACGAAGACTAAATCCTAATATGAAAGATGTTGTTAAGAAAGAAATTATTAAACTGCGAGATGCAGGTTTAATTTACCCAATCTCTTATAGTCCATGGGTAAGCCCAGTTCAATGCGTACCTAAGAAGGGTGGCATGACTGTCATCACAAATGAAAAAGATGAGCTTATTCCTACTAGGACTGTAACGGGATGGCGTGTCTGTATTGATTATAGAAAATTAATTGACGCCACCAGAAAAGATCACTTTCCCTTACCTTTCATTGATTAAATGTTGGAAAGATTAGCCGGAAATAGTTACTATTGTTTTCTTGACGATTTTTTCGAATATTTTCAAATTCTAATAGCACCCAAGGACCAAGAGAAAACCACTTTCACGTGCCCTTATGGTACTTTTGCTTACAAACACATGCCATTTGGACTTTGCAACGCCCCTGCAACCTTTCAAAGGTGCATGATGGCAATTTTTCACGACATGATAGAAGAATGCATGGAAGTTTTCATGGATGACTTTTCAGTCTTCGGTGATACTTTTGAAACATGTCTAGTTAATCTTGAACGAATGCTTATTAGATGCGAGCAATCAAATTTAGTTATTAATTGGGAGAAATGCCATTTCAGGGTTAAAAAAGGCATCGTTCTTGGTCATAAAATTTTAAAGGAAGGAATTGAAGTGGATAGAGCTAAAGTAGATATAATTGCTAAACTTCCACATCCCACCAATGTTAGAGGAGTTAGGAGTTTTCTAGGGCATGCCGGTTTTTACCGACGTTTCATAAAAGATTTTTCTAAAATTTCCACTCCTATGAATAAACTCCTTGAAAAGGATGTTCCATTCATCTTTTCGGATGAATGCATAAAATCTTTTAATATTCTTAAAGAAAAACTCACAAATGCGCCGATCATGATAACTCCAAATTGGAATTTACCATTTGAACTCATGTGCGATGCAAGTGATTTTGCAATGGGAGCCGTTTTAGGAAAAATTATTGAAAAATGATTTCAACCTATTTATTACGCTAGTAAGACATTACAAGGAGCACAAACGAATTACACAACTACTGAAAAAGAACTCCTTGCTATTATCTTTGCTTTTGATAAATTTCGTTCATATCTCGTTCTAGCTAAAACGGTGGTCTATACCGACCATTCTGCTCTTAGATACCTATTTTCAAAACAAGATGTCAAACCACGATTAATCCGTTGGATCTTACTCTTACAAGAGTTCGATATTGAAATTCGAGACAAAAAGGGAGCAGAAAATCTCGCAGCTGATCATCTTTCTCGTCTTGAAAATCTTGAATTAGAAGTTCTAAATGAATCGGCCATACAAGACAACTTTCTTGATGAATATCTTTTGAAAATCGATTATAATGAAATTCCATGGTTTGCAGACTATGCAAACTAATTTGTATGTGAATTCCTTGAAAAAGGGTTGTCGTACCAAAAATGAAAGAAATTCTTTAGTGATATAAAACACTATTTCATGGAAGACCCACATTTGTTTAAAAGTTGTCCCGATGGAATAATACGCCGATGCGTATTCGGAGATGAAGCTAGTCAAATCTTAAAAAATTGTCACACAGGACCAACAGGAGGGCCTTATAGGCCTCAACTCACACCAAGGAAAGTCTACGACGCTGGATTCTATTGGCCTACTATTTTCAAAGACGCACACCTTCTTTGTAAATCCTGTGATGCATGTCAAAGGGCCGGAAAAATAAGTCAACGTGATGAAATGCCACAAAATGTCATTCAAGTATGTGAAGTATTTGACGTTTGGGGTATTGACTTTATGGGTCCATTTCTAAAATCTCATAATAATCTCTACATTCTCATTGCCATTGATTATGTATCTAAATAGGCGGAAGCACAAGCTCTCCCAACTAACGATGCACGAGTTGTAGTCAACTTCTTAAAACGTCTTTTTACAAGGTTTGGAACACCGAAAGCTTTAATAAGTGATCGGGGTACTCATTTTTGTAATAATCAACTTGAGAAAGTTCTCAAAAGATATGGAGTAACTCATAAAATCTCCACAGCTTATCATCCACAAACAAGTGGACAAGTTGAAAATACCAACCGAGCATTAAAACGTATTCTAGAGAAAATTGTAGGATCAAATTTGAAGGAATGGTCCATGAAATTGGAGGATGCACTCTGGGCTTTTAGAACAGCTTACAAAACTCCAATTGGCACCACACCTTTTAAACTCGTTTACGAAAAAGCATGTCACCTTCCAGTAGAAATTGAGCACAAAGCATTTTGGGCTTTGAAGACATGTAATCTTGATTTGCATGAATCCGGACGTCTACGGTTAAGTCAACTAAACGAATTTGAAGAATTAAGACATGAAGCATATGAAAATTCGTTAATCTATAAAGAAAGAACGAAGAAATGGCATGATAAAAGAATCAAAAGTTCAAAAGAATTTAAAGAAGGAGATAAAGTTCTTCTTTTCAATTCACGATTCAAGCTATTTCCTGGAAAATTGAAATCAAGATGGTCTGGACCATTCATAGTCAAAAGAGTTTTCCCATATGGAACAATTGAGTTGATAAATTCAAATGGGATTGAATTTAAAGTTAATGGTCACAGAGTTAAACATTACATACATGGTCCAATGGAAGTTGACAATGAAGTCAATCATAATTTCACCACCCAAGAAAACCCTCAGAATGAAAAGATAAATATGTTATCAACAACATATGAAAAACCAAAATTGGAAGACGGGGAAGCTTCAAATTGGAGTGATGAAGAAGAATTCCTATACAAACCTCCCATTCCAAGAAACGAATAAAAATGTGAACAAGCAGTTCAAGTAGAAGTGAAAGAACCAAGAAAAGATCACCTGAAAAAGGTTAACAAACCAACTCTACTTACTAAAGTAGGAGACCCAGGTGAATTTATCATTTCTTGCTTGCTTAATGATGGTGCTATGTATAATGGACTCGCAGATTTAGGAGCAAGTGCAAATGTTATGCCTCTTTCCTTATACAAAAGATTAGGTGTAGGTAAATTAAGACCACCAGAATAGGTGTTCAATTATTTGACCAAACCATTAAACACCCGGTTGGAATAGCCAATAATTTACTTGTTAAAGTGGGAAGTTTGACCTTTGTTGCAAACTTCATAGTTATTAATATAGAGGAAGACCTTGATATTCCCCTAATTTTAGGTCGCCCATTTTTAGCAACCACTGAGGCGTTCTTTGATGTAAGAGAAGGTAGAATGACACTTAGGCATGGTGATAAATCGGTCACCTTTGTGAATCAAAAGTTTAGATCTCCACCAACCAAAACTGTTGAACCCATAAAAACGCCTAAGTGTGGAGAAGATGAAGCAAAACCTAATGATAACCGGATAACAAAGAACCCCGTTATTGATACGAAATTAGATGAACCCGTTTTCAATAGTTCAACGAAGAAACTTTATAAACGGATTCAAGATGCTAGGATTAAGGGGAACTTTAAGTTATGTAACCGATTAGTATCCAAGTTGTCGCATAAGGAAAAGGCAATGTTAATTGAATTTGTGAATGTTACATAAGAAATCAATCAATGGCTTGAAGCCAAAGTCAGAGATATGCAAATTGTTGATGATCTAATTGAAGATAACAATGAAGTTAATCACAATTTCAACACCACAGCTAACTAAGTTTGGGGAGAATCAAGTCTTTTTAAGGATAATATATATTTCTGTTAGAGTTAGATTTTCTGTTTTCGTGTAGTTCTCGAAAATGGAATTCGAATGGTCTTTCCCTAGCAGACCCTGAAGAACTAGTCTTCTTCCCCCATTCTGAATTTTTATTTCTTTTAGATTTTATGAGATGAAGAATTCCTTTGATCTGAACCATGGTCTACTACTACACGCTATGATTACTAAACGTAATAATAACACTTTCCCGAGTGAACTGGTATCATTCATAAGAGGAAAAATGGACGAAGTGAGGAAAGAACTCAGGAAGAATCATCATAAGATACATTTTGGTAAAAGAAAATCAAAATCCGCAACAAAAAGAAGAGCTCGACAAATTGAAAGATGTCATAAATGCGGAAAATGGTCACACGAAGGTAAATGTTCGAACAATCAAACATATTCAAATACCGAATTTGTTACTCTATGCAGAGAAGGACCGTTCATATGTTTAGAAGAAAATTTATTGAAGAATCGAGGTTACGCTTATGTAGCTATGGAAAACCGAATCACACGACTCTCCTATGAGTCGGCTAAAGCAGGTCTCTGAGAATTCTTTCTCACAGGTAAGTATGTACAGTTTTTATTTTATTTTATTTTATTTTATTGCTTTTAACCTTTTGTTAATAAACGCTGAATCATTCGCTATAAAGTATTAAATTGATATTCAATAAAATTAGGTATGCGAAACCAAAATTATTGATATCATACAAAAATTTATTACATCACTGCGAAATTTACCGTTTATTCATGACGTATAAATATCTTTAATCAATCAATCCAAAATATTTCAAAAATTCGCCAGGAATAAAACTAGGTAAAATAGCCGAAATTACTTTACCCAAAAGAGGGGCGTATATTTTTGATAATATTTGATTGATTAAAGTGGGATAAAAGACCAAAAAGATTTTTAATTTTAATTTTTACCTTGTTTTTAAATTAATATTAAACTATTATTGTAAATTTTTAAAACCAATATATTTAAGTTTTTAAATATTTTAAAAATTAATATTTTCAATATAAGTTTGTAAAATTAATATATATAAATATTAATAATATTTATGCATTTTAAATTTAAGTTTGGTGTGAATTTAAAAACAAAATGTACTTTATTTTATTAAGTTAAAAATTGATTTTTAAAATTCGTCGTGAGTTGAAGATTAGGTCGTTGAACCGAAATTGCTTTACCCAAGGGCGGGGCAAGAAATTTTGTTATCATTATTTTTAATCTTATTGATTTAAAGTATGCCAAAAACATTAAAAAACCCAAAAAATCTTCGCTTTTAAAACAATCGCTTTAAAATGACAAATTTTAAATTTTGTCGAGGGACGGACTAGGTAAACGTACCGAAACGACCTCTTCCTAAATAAAAAGGAAAACAAAATTTTAAATAAATCACTTATTTGTTTTAAGAAGTTAAAGGTTTTATTAAAAAAAAAAAAAAAAAAAAAAGGGATCAGACCCCATGCGATCGCATGGGGTTTCCTCATTAAAGTCATGCAGCCGCATGGCCTCAAGAAACTGGACATAAACAAAAACCCATCGACCTGCTGTTCTGTCTCCACTTTCACACATACACAAACACGAACGCACACACAAAACACTCTCTAAAATCTTCATTTTTTTCACCAAAATCATCGAAATTTGTCACTATAATTAGCTATAATCATGTCTTTTCTCAGATGGGGAAGCAGAAAGGTAAAAATTTCATCCCTAAACTCATAAATTTCCTAATTTTTGTGATAATTACAGATATTTGTCCTAATTTGATTTTGATAATTTTTAGTGTAATTAGAGTTAAATTGTTAGTATATTATGCATGTGTAACCTAGATTGATGCTATTTAACATGATTTGAAGCCTTAAACTTTAAAAATTTTAGAAATCTAGGGTTTGTGTTCTTTAGCAATTTGGGGCTTTTTGATATAAACAGGTTATGGCCAATTTTTGTTATGAATTAGTGTTAAATTAAGTAGTGTAACATGTTTAGTTAGCTAAATGATCCAAACTTTGATCCTAAACATGATTTTTGAGCATCAAAGTGGACTTTTTAAGTCTAAAATTCGTGAACTTGATTATTTTGATATAAATGCCTTTTGAAACTTGTTTAATTGCTAGTAATGATTATTTTAACATGTTATTTGAGTTGAATGCTTATGAACTTTGTATACCTTTTCATATATACTTATTTGCAAAATTGAAGAATTGATAAAAATATGAAAATAAGTATAAGTTTAATATGGATTAAACATGTTATTGTAATTGTTTTAATTTGTTATTTTGCTAACACTAATGCATATTTGGATGCACAAATTTTATGTTTAATGTGTTTTGCAGAGAAATACAGATACAGACAGTGCATCATCGTCTAGACGACCTGAACAAGAACCTGATCAAGAACCGCAACCGGAACCACAACCTGAACAACAACAACAACAACAACAACAACAACAACAACAACAACAAAATAATCAACACGTGCCATACTATGAGCAGGAGCCACACTTTTTTACCGCCTACGTAGTATTTCCCGTTCACAATGTAATAGAACACTCAAGAATTCATGAAGAGGAGTTACACCTCAATCTAAGGTTTGATATGGAGAGATTACTCGACGTACCAAAGTAACAAATTTAAGCTTTGGATCAAAAATTTAAAGGTACCAAGGGTAATAGATTGGGAGCCTTTGGTAAGGGTCCACCTAGCTAACTCAGTTAGGCAGCATCTAATCCAAAGGTATGGCAGCTCTTTTTTTACTGATTGGGAACGTTTATTTACCACTCGTAGGCCTGTATATAATGAGTGGTGTGTTGAGCTAATGAGTACTATAGCCTTAAATAAGGATGTAAATAGGTTAGACGATAAGACTTTTCTTAGGTTTTTACTTGGGGGTAGGATGTACAGGATGTCTATGATAGATATGGCTAGAGCTTTACAGATTTACACCCCCACTGAATTATTATCACCTGATTGTACAGCTTTAATTTATCACGGTGAGAGGGTAGATAGAGATTTTGACGCTAACGCCGTATGGAGGCGTATTTCAAATTTTAATGTGTTTACACGGGCACGAAGACACTCCTATTTAGACATTAGCAAAGCAGAGCTTCGTATAATACATAGATTTTTAGCTAACTCGATTACACAAAGAGGTAAAAACAAGGAAAAAATGACTCTAAACGATTTATTTTACCTTAAGTGCATTCGAGATACTAGAGGCTTTGTTAATATTCCTTACTGTGTTGGGTTTTATTTGTCCAAAGTTGTGGAAAGTATAAAGGACGGGGGAATAATAGGAGGAGGTATTTTTGTTACTCTCATTGGAGAGTATTTAGGTGTGGATAGGGAACACGGGGGTCCAATGATGGTAGTTGAGGAACAAGCCGAGAGCATAGGCTTGCAGGTTTATCAAGGTGCAAAGGTACTAAAACGGAGGCACAATATGCCAACACCATATCATGGCACCCATCCACAGGTAGAGAGGGGTTCGAATGAGGAGATGGAGGAAGCAGATGACATCAGGGATGTCATTAGGGATAGTTTTACTGACGTTTTCCAGCGTATAGATGAGGTGGAAATGAGTAATGAGGATAGGCATCGTCAGTATGAGCAGTGACAAGCCGCGAATGTGTATGAGACTTTCAGGCGACGCCAACATGATAGCTGGAAAGTTCATCAGCACCAAATCATGAGCCAGCTATCATATCAGGTACCAAATAACTACATCCCGACTCGACCCGCTTACTATCCACCACATCAGCCCGACATGCAACCACCCTTTAACCTGTACGACCCCAACCAAGCCTGCCAGAAAACCTATCACCAACCATGGAACCCGAGCGATGATATGAACTGGAACCCCTATCCAAATCAATAGTGTTCCATTGGTGATGTCTTATCTTTTATTATTTTTATCTATTTAAGTTAAACATTTAACATTTTGATACTTTTATGTAATATTTAACATTTTTATTATTTTATACAATATTTCATTTTTGTAATTTGAAAGTGGGATATTAAGTCCCATTTCAAATTACCATGCATGTTTATATTTGTATTGTATGTATTTTATCTCATGTACACAACAGGGTAAAACAGCGCATTTTCAAAGACTGGCATTAAGTTCAGCAAAAGCAATTAATTTTGACGACAAGATGCAAAATAAATATGATATAACAACTGCAGGAATGAACAAATGATGTGCACCATTTATCATTCAACACAAACAACAATATGTTTGGAAACTTTGGTAAAATTTAATCATTTTTTCTACGCTAATCACCCTCAATAATTTAAATTGCTACTGATTTCTTGCAAATGAGGGCATTGCAAGATCTTAAGTGTGGGAAGGGATTAAATTCTTTCGGTTTTAAACATTTGACTTATACACTTGGTTTAATAGCCACTGTTAAAATACTAGTAACGCATTAGTTGTATTAGAATCTAGTACTCTCTGATAATAAAGAACAGCCCTAGTCTTATATACTGACTACCCACTTCTAGTAAAATTTTTAAATTTTTCAACTAAATGAACTCAAAATCATGTTTATACATATTTATGAACGATAAAACTAGGTGTTAACACCGAAATTATTGTTACCTCGGAAAGGACATAAATTGAGAAACAACCTAAAACGCTTGAATTCATTTAAAATGGAATAGAGGAGAATAAAAAGGCAAAGAAATAAAAATAAATGCCAAGTGTGGGAAAGATGTACCAAGTTATTTAGAACATATATCACATATTTTTGTACAAATAATTGAAAATACTTTTGTTTTGGACAATATTAATAGGTTTTACCCAGTTTATTGTAATATAAATAGAATTTATAAGGAAGTACAGTCTTCCGAGAAAAAGACACGCGCTTCTTGATTTAGGTCAGAAAGTTGTCGTCCAGACCAGTTGTAAAGACTACGAAAAACCTTGAATATTTTTCTCGAAAATCAGCTGGAAATCCACGGACATCAGCATCAAACATGGTCGCCAAGTGGTCAGGCTTATCCTAACCATGAGAGGATCTATCTCGTACAATGGGGGGCACCGTGCAAATTAGCTTATAAGACTAATGAATCAGATCCCCAGAAAGGATAATCTCCTTAACAGATTAAAAATCAGCTTTTAAGCCTGATATTACTCAATCCTTGAGATTGACCTTAAAGATTGAGAATTCAAACTCATGTAATTCAATGATATCTAAACTCGAGCTTGAACGAAAAAATATTTTGATCAAATTACAAACTGATTTGTTTTCTGAAAACCCATTTTCAATGCGTTCATTACCATTGAACGTAAAATCCTAAGAATTCACCGGAATTCATTAGGTCACCTGAACCAAATCGGGTGTCAACCGTAAGAACGGTGGTTGCATATCATGGTCGAAGACAGGACCTTGTGCCAGACCGAAAAAACTATAGGGTGATATTTACTATTGCTCCTACAAAGGATAGTAATTGCATCCGACACGATATTGACCATAATCAAAAGCATGTCATTAGACATTGCCTTAACAGTTGCTTGTTCAACGCTTTCCTTTATAACCGGACGGTAGTTTACCGAAAGGTAATATACGGAGCAAGTATACTGGACGTGTTATTTTTCTAATACAAGGTTAGCAATTGGGTGACACAAAACCATAAGTTTTGAGCTAAAACTTTCAAATCTGAAACCCACGAAACCCACAAAAATATTTTGCAAACACCGGTGAAGGGTTATTCCGGAAAACTTGTCTAGGTTAAAATCTAGCATGTATTTTCAAAAGATCAAATGTTTCCATAAAGATCTAATTTCCTAAAGGATCTAAATTTTTATAGTCATGTGGGACTATAAACCACATCGTTACTATCATTGTTCAAACTACCGTATTAAAATCATTGATGTACAAAGTGTGAAGAATAAAGAAGTGATTCTAGTAAAGTTTTATTCAAGTTCTATATTGCTTGAGGATAAGCAACGCTCAAGTGTGGGAATATTTGATAATGCTAAAAACGAACATATATTTCATAGCATTATCCCTCAAGAAAGACAAGCTTTTAGTTGCAATTGTTCTATTTACAAGTGATATTCGTTTAGATAATAAAAGTTGAAGACAGAAGACAGATTCGACGATTTAAAGACGCAAATGACCAAAACGCTAAAAAATACAAAGTACAATCCAAGTGGTTTAAATTATTGCTGAGAAACATCTAAAAATTACAAGAGTACGAGCCGCAAAATGCAAAGTACAAGATATTAAATCGTACGAAAGGACGTTCGAAAATTCGGAACCAGGACATGAACCAACTATCAACGCGCGACGCAACGGAGCTAAAATTACAAGTCAACTAGGCACATGAATATAATATAATATATATATGATTATATAAAATTATATATGATTATATTATTTATAAACCGTCGGCAAACAAGAAAACAAGAGATGTGAGCTGTCCAAGGCGGCCATGAGATCGCATGGCCTGGAAGTTATTTTTCCATGCGATCGCATGGGAAGAATAGTATGGTAAGGTCCTATAAATTGCAAGTTTGGGCGACAAATTTTACACACACATATATCCATCAATTATCATCACTCTCTCGTTATATATAATTTTATATTTTAATTATAATTTTAATATTAAGTTAATAATAATAATAAGGTTATGTTAGCGAATGTTTTAAGTTTGTAAGTCGAAACTCTGTCCGTGTAACACTACGCGATTAATACTCATTGTAAGTTATGTTAAACCTTTTTAAATTAATGTCTCGTAGCTAAGTTATTATTATGCTTATTTAAGCCGAAGTAATCGTGATGTTGGACTAAATATTAAGATTGGATAATTGGGTTTTGGACCATAATTGGGGTTTGGACAAAAGATCGACACTTGTGGAAATTAGACTATGGGCTATTAATGGGCTTTATATTAACTAAATGATACCTCGTTAATTTAATATAAAGGTTACAATTTGACGTATCTATATATAACCACATACGCTTAATCGGGTACGGTGGGCGGGATATTTATAAATACGAATTATTGTTCATTTGACCGGACACGGGGATGGATTAATAGTCACTGGACTCATTAAAACAGGGGTGGATTACATTCAAGGGTAATTGGTGTAATTGTTAACAAAGTATTAAAACCTTGGATTACACGCAGTCGATAACCTGGTGCTTTCATTAAACAAATTATTAAGACCTTGTTACAGTTCGAATCCCCAATTAGTTGGAATATTTGACTTCGGGTATAAGGTTAATTTGACGAAGACTCTCGCACTTTTTAATTATGACTGATGGACTATTATGGACAAAACCAAATGGACATATCGAATAATCCAGGACAAAGGACAATTAACCCATGGTAATAAATTAAAATCAACACATCAAACATCATGATTACGGAAGTTTAAATAAGCATAATTCCTTTATTTTATATCTCATCGTACTTTTAATTATCGCAATTTTATTTATCGTCATTTTATTTATCGCACTTTTAATTATCGCACTTTTATTTATCGTCATTTACTTTACACTTTAAATTAAGTTGTATTTCTATTTAATATTTTACATTAGGTTTTAATTGCGACTTGAGACATAATCGACAAACCGGTCAATAAATGGTAGAACTCCCTTTTTATAATAATAATATTAATACTTATATAAATATATATATTTATACAAATATAGTTTTTAAAATTATAGCGTTAAATTTAGTTGTATCCCTGCGAAACGAACCGGACTTACTAAAAACTACACTACTTTACGATTAGGTACACTGCCTATAGTGTTGTAGCAAGGTTTAGGTATATCCACTCTATAAATAAATAAATAGCTTATGTAAAATTGTATCGTATTTAATAGTATTTCGCAATAAAAATATAACTATTTCGTATACACCTCGCATAACATCAGAAATCCATACATTGTTCTTCACCATAAAGTTAGATCTTCGCGTCCCACCACAATTTAGCATCGCCCCTTAACATGCCACAACCATACCTCGTCTTTTTATCGAGAGGGCATTCACAAGTACGAAAAGCCCCCTCCATATCAGAGATCCAACGGGCAATCTTTAGTGGATCTCGTTCACCATCAAAGGTGGGAGGTTGAGAATCCTAGAAATTCTTGTAGAAAAAGTCCCGTCTTCCCACATCATCTTCTTGTAGAACAAGCTTAACTTGTTCCTTAACCACATTGACTAGTTGCTCATCAATCGTATCTAGAAACATCTTCTTAACGTCTTCGAGAAACTCCGCTTTTTGACGTTTAAAGATGGCCTCAACTTTGGCCGTAAACTCGAGGTCCTCGCTCGTACCTCCTTCATGGTTTTCGGGTCCATTTCTCGTCTTCATACTATAAAACAGAAATAGATTAAACAATGAAACGAGAGGACAAGAGACAAATATATATATATATATATATATATATATATATATATATATATATATACACCTCACCACCCCATCTTGCTCAATAATCATCATACATCACTTGTTTGACACGATTTGAACACGTAACAATGGTAGCTAATCATTGTTACGCGAGCATGTCACATTAACTTGCTAGTACAACGTCTATCACCACAAGATTTCATATTTCCAATTCTCATAAACATACGTCCCATGCATAGAGACAAAAATATCATTCATATGGATTGAACACCTGGTAACCGACCTTAACAAGATGCATATAAGAATATCCCCATCATTCCGGGATCCTCCTTCGGACATGATATAAATTTCGAAGTACTAAAGCATCCGGTACTTTGAATGGGGCTTGTTGGGCCCGATAGATCTATCTTTAGGATTCGCGTCAATTAGAGTGTCTGTTTCCTAATTCTTAGATTACCAGACTATAAAGGGGCATATTCGGTTTAATAATCCAGCCATAGAATATAGTTTCGATTACTTGTGTCTATTTCGTAAAACATTTATAAAAATTACGCATATATTCTCAGCCCAAAAATATAAAGGGAAAAAAGGCAAATGAAACTCACGCATATAAATATTGTAAAACAATTAATAAAGCTTTTGCATGTATTCTCAGCCCAAAAACTAAAACAATATATTTTTGATAATACACTTAAATCTAATTGATCAAACATTTTATAATTTGTAATATAGTTAGATAATATTAATATTATATTACTAATAATTATTGTAATTATACTTATAAAGTACATTAAGACACCCTAATATTATACATATTGTTAAATTTCATTAATATATATCTTAATTTTTGTCTCTATGCATGTGACGTATATTTATGAGAAATGAAAATCTTTTGGTCTATTAAAATGTTGGAAATGATTATTTATGTTAAACTAATGAACTCACCAACCTTTTGGTTGACACTTTGAAGCATGTTTATTCTCAGGCATGAAAGAAATCTTCCGCTGTGCATTTGCTCATTTTAGGGACATTACTTGGAGTCATTAATGGCATATTTCAAAAGACGTTGCATTCCAGTCGTTGAGTTCATCAAGATTATTATTAAGTCAATTATAGTTAGATATATTATGAAATCTGTAACACCCCAGCTTAACATGACCACAATATTGTCCGCTTTGCCCGCAGGCGCACGGCTTTTTCTTGGCGACCACACACGAGAAGCACTTTCCCAGGAGGTCACCCATCCTGGTAGTGCTCTCGCCCGAGCACGCTTAACCATAATGTACTCGCACTTCTACTCATCTTGTGATCCCAAAACGCGTTGTGTCATTTAAGCGTGAGTATTACCTTATAATCCCATGATCACTCATGTCCGTGGGCGATGTGGGATTTGCCTAGGGTGTTACATTCACCCCCCCTCAGGGACTCATCGTCCTCGATGAGGTTTGCCCCACCACCCCCAACGACACATGAGTGGCTCTGATACCATTCTGATTACAAATACAACACAAAACAACTAGCGCATAGTTAGTTCACCTAAACCTAGGCACTAACCAATTCTCGGTCCGACCCGTCTCCTACAAGTCCCGCATAAAGCGCATTCACAATAAAGTCTAAGTCTAGGCACCTATCTCAAGTCACCTAAATCCCTTAGACCGTGCTCTGATACCACTTGTAACGACCCTAGCTTGTTATCTCAAAAACACGCCTTAAAAAAAACTTTTCCGATTCAACACATCTGGACGGCGTCCAGTTATCTGGACGGCGTTCAGCAAAGAAGGCTTGGACGGCGTCCAGAAAATCTGGACGGCGTCCAAATGAACTGTCAGGTTCTGATCCGGCTGTCCAATTTACCCGAGCGGAAAACCCGCTTCCCGACACTTTTAAACGAAACCATTTTTACAACATGTTAACATAATTAAAACTAAGAAGTTTTCACCATAAAACCAAGTTTTACAACATCGGGCCAACATCGGCCATTTTACAAGTTTCGTACAATATACAAGTTCGACCATAAGAGTTTAAATTCCAAACGACACCTAGAGCATGGTGTTTGGGGTTAAACTACCCACATATTGGCCAAACTTCAAAAGCTAAACATGTCCAAAAGCATCCCCTATCACACAAAGCGGGATCACTAATCCAAACGAACGATCTTACTCTTGTCCATGACGGAGCCTATAAAAAGATAAACAACGAGAGGGTAAAATAAAGATTAGTGAATGCAATAATTATACATATACATATATAGTATACCTACTTGCATACACTTACACACACCGAATAATCGCTAGTAATAACAATTAGCATACCAACTCCGAGTATAAGCTAATACCCTCCAAATATCGCAACTAACATAATCAATAGCATAATCACCGCAATAATATAATATGCTATACTACGACACATACCCAAACTATATGGTTAACTATAAATGCGTCATGGTGCTACCGGCTCCGTGGTTCACACCATACGCAATGCTATGATGCTAACGGCTCCGTGGTTCACGTCACTACGCATTTGAGTCATACCCCTTTATAGTGCTACCGGCTCCGTGGTTCACACTTCGGTGCTACCGGCTCCGTGGTTCACACGTCATTTTGTAGTGCTACCGGCTCCATGGTTCACACTTTGATGCTACTGGCTCCGTGGTTCACATCACAACTCGAGTCATACTCTTTTATAGTGCTACCGGCTCCATGGTTCACACTTTAACGACTCGTGCTATAGTGCTACCGGCTCCGTGGTTCACACTACAACACACGTAGCATGATGCTACCGGCTCCGTGGTTCACATCATAGCACACTCGCACATACTATGGCACTACTAGCTCCGTAGTTCGTACCATAGCACATAAATAAATACACTATATACATACATGCATAATTATTCCACACACCTTATGCCTTCGGTAAATTGGTAAACCAAGCTCGCAACTTCAAAATAACGTACCTATTACATTATGCACATATATCAATCATTCATTCAAGTTGGTCAACCAACTTATTCGCCATTCAAGTGCCATTTGACCCATGGTGCAAACGTGACCCATTTGCACCACTCATTCTAACCCTTGATCGGGATTACATCAAACCCTTACCAACAATTCGATTATGGTCTTTATACACCTTTTAACACAAGGTTATCTCATTTTCGCACCCATTAACCCACTTAGGTTATCAAAGACTCATTTGACCCATTTCAAGGTTAACACCCTCATTTGGGTCACTATCATACCCAAATACATCCGTTCACTTTAAACACTAAGTGTGCTAGTGATTTACTAACATTTAAGACCCATATACACAATTTAACATTTCAAAACCCCAAGTTAGTCATCTTTGAGTCTTCATTACTAACCCAAACCCTAACCCTTAAACAATTAAAACAAGAAAATCAAGGTTAAGACTTACCACTACAATCAAAATGTAGCTAGGGACTAGATGAACAACTTTAGAACTCGCACTAAGCCCCGATTCGACCTTCTTCTTCCTTGATTTAAGCTCTCTCCCTCTAAAACTTTATCTCTCTCTAGAATTGAAGTTGAAGGGTAGTGGTAGATGAAAATGGAGTTAAGTCCTCCACCAAACTGATCTTGGGACCTTTAAGTCGTTCCCCATGTGAAATTACCAAGTTACCCCTTTGAAATATCTAAAAACAAGACAGCAGACCCGCCAGTTCATCTGGACGGCGTCCAAATTACTGGATGGCGTCCAGCCCTTCACACTGGGACGGCATCCCACCATTTTGGACGGCGTCCCAAATAATTGGGAAAACAGGATCTTACATAGAGTCCCACGGATGGCGCCATATGATTAATCATAAAATGGTTCAAGGGGTTTAGTTCATACAAGATCAACAAATAAGGGGGATTTAAGGGTTTCTTGAGTTTAACTCTCCGATCCGGAGTACAGTGAATAACCCTCATACGAGATGATGTTCTCAGAAAGGGTGGTTAAACGTAACCCACCATCATTCGGGTTAGCTGGAAGTGATGGCTCGAGGGCGGTGTTAGGATTTGTGTTGTGTCAACGTTACCTAAAATTATAGAGTGTATCAAGGAGCTATTATGGTAGCGCAGGTTAGCTGGAGTGGTAAATGCTATTGAGAGTAATTTTTTGGTAATGTGAAGATGATTCCTCAAGATGTGTGTTTTCTAGCTCTAGTTACATCTATTTTTACATGTGAGCTTTTGTCCCTTAGTGCCACGTAGAGGGACAAAAAGGACATTTTAATGCCAATTCATTTTATATTTGACCATTTACTCCAAAAAGCTGTAAAAGTGGTGCCATTATTTTCGTGTTGTCCCCTTTATACCCTGCTGTCCTTTTCTAGCAATTATGCCACGCTACGATCGTACCATCCTACCACAGGGTGTCCTTTCTGCTTTAGTGTCGCTGCAGTACATCTCTAGCCTTGTTCATGTTACTTAGGTGGTGCACTGTTTAAACTACGCGACCAACGTTGTGGGTATGTTATTAAGACACAATCAGATTGAAATGTCCCGTTCATATTGACCTCTATATGAGACATTTTTCAAAGACTGCATTCATTTTTTAAAACAAGCATAACCTTTATTTTATCGATAAAGGTTTAAAAAGCATTACCTAGATTATCAAATAATGATAATCTAAAATATACTGTTTACACACGACCATTGCATAATGGTTTACAATAAGAATATATTACATCAAAAATAAGTTTCTTGAATGCAGTTTTTACACAATATCATACAAGCATGGACTCCAAATCTTGTCCTTATTTTAGTATGCAATAGCGGAAGCTCTTAATAATCACCTGAGAATAAACATGCTTAAAACGTCAACAAAAATGTTGGTGAGTTATAGGTTTAACCTATATATTATCAAATCATAATAATAGACCACAAGATTTCATATTTTAATACATCCCATACATAGAGATAAAAATCATTCATATGGTGAACACTTGGTAACCGAAATTAATAAGATGCATATAGAATATCCCCATCATTCTGGGACACCCATCGGACATGATAATTTCGAAGTACTAAAGCATTCCAAATTCCAGAATGGGGCTTGTTGGGCCCGATAGATCTATCTTTAGGATTCGCGTCAATTTGGGGGTCTGTTCCCAAATTCTTAGGCTACCAAGCTAAAAGGGGCATATTCGGCTTCGATCATTCACCCATATAATGTAGTTTCATTTACTTGTGTCTATTTCATAAAACATTTATAAAGTTGCATGTATTCTCATCCCAAAATATTAGATTTTAAAAGTGGGACTATAACTCACTTTCACAGATTTTTACTTCATCGGGAAATAAGACTTGGCCACTGGTCGATTCACGAACCTATAACAAATATGTACATATATATCAAAGTATGTTCAAAATATATTTACAACACTTTTTAATATGTTTTAATGTTTTAAGCATATTAAGTCAGCTGTCCTCGTTAATAACCTACAACTAGTTGTCCATAGTTAGATGTACAGAAATAAATCAATATATATTATCTTGGATCAATCCACTACCCAATGTATACACGTCTCAGGCTAGATCACAACTCAAAGCATATATATATATATATATATATATATATATATATATATATATATATATATATATATATATATATATATATACATATATATATATATATATATATATATATATATATATATATATATATATATATATATATATAGATACATACATACATACATACATACATACATATATATATATATATATACATACATACATACATATATATATATACATATATATATATATATATATATATATATATATATATATATATATATATATATATATATATATATATATATATATATATTTTTGAAATCAACCTCAACCCTGTATAGCTAACTCCAACATTACTGCATATAGAGTGTCAATGGTTGTTCCAAATAATATATATACATGGGTCGTTATGATATGTCAAAACATTTGCATACGTGTCTATGGTATCCCAAGATTACATAATATATTAGAATACATGTATAATACAATATAAGTTAGCTAGGATATGATTTGTATAGAATTGTTACAATATTTTCCGTAGCTACAACAATCAAAAAAATATCCAATCTTGTTTTACCCATAACTTCTTCGTTTTAAATCCGTTTTGAGTGAATCAAATTGCTATGATTTCATATTAAACTATATTTTATGAATCTAAACAGAAAAAGTATAGGTTTATAGTCGGAAATATAAGTTACAAGTCATTTTTGTAAGAGGTAGTCATTTCAGTCGAAAGAACGACGTCTTGATGACCATTTTGAAAAACATACTTCCACTTTGAGTTTAACCATGATTTTTGAATATAGTTTCATGTTCATAAGAAAAATAATTTTCCCAGAAGAACAACTTTTAAATCAAAGTTTATCATAGTTTTTAATTATCAAACCCAAAACAGCCCGCTGTGTTACTACGACGGCGTATGTCCGGTTTTACGGTGTTTTTTGTGTTTTTCGGTTTTAAATCATTAAGTTAGCATATCATATAGATATAGAACATGCGTTTAGTTGATTTTAAAATTCAACTTAGAAGGATTAACTTTGTTTGCAAACAAGTATAGAATTAACTAAAGTATGTTCTAGTGATTACGTTTTCAAATCTTCGAATAAGATAGTTATTTATATATGAATCGAATGATGTTACGAACATCATTACTACCTCAAGTATAGTAGGTAAACCTACTGGAAATGACAAAAATAATCTTGAGTTTGAATGGATCTTTGATGGCTTGGAAGTTCTTGAAGCAGAATCATGACACGAAAACAATTTTAAGTAAGATTATTACTCGAATCAAGATAGTTTATAGTTATAGAAATCGAATCAAAGTTTGGATATGAGTATTACCTTGAATAAGAAAGATAACCTACTATAATTAACAAAGGTTTCTTGATCTTAGATGATTACTTGGAATGGATTTGCAAGATTAAAAGTAAACTAGCAAACTTGAACGGATTTTCGTAGTGTTCTTGAAGTGTTCTTCCTATGATGATTATAGCTTGATTCTTAAAGTAATTTTTGATGAAGATGATGATTAGTTTACTGGAAATTTCATTCCTAAGTGAGTGTGTGTGTGTGTGTGTGTGTGTTTAGAGAGAATTAGAAAGAGAATTGGAAGTGAAATGGATTGATTGGTGAGTGGTGAATGATGAGTGGTGAGTGGGGTTAAAAGGAGCTCTAGTTAGTTGACTAGTTCATGGTAGAAGTTAAATTTGATTAGTCATGCATGACATAATCAAGAGTGGAATCCCATGCTAGTTCCTATTGATATATACTCATAGTAAGTACGTCTAGCAGCTGTGTATAATACGGGTACGAATACTGAATGACTACGAGTAGAATTGTTGATGAAAAATGAATGGAAATGTAATTGTAAGCATTTTTGCTAAGTAGAAGTACTTTGATATGTGTCTTAGTTAACGATCTTATTTAATGTTGTTGAAATCTTAAAATCAAATTTTTAACACATTTTTAATAATGCGATATTAACCCAAAAAAACGTTTCAGCTCGACCCCAACCAGGGGCTCTGCCCCTTGGACCCCGCCAGGGGTTTCCACCCCTTGGACCCCGCTATCGGGGGCGCTGCCCCCGAACCCTCGTCATAATCAAGATAAGTTCAAACAATTGTGCACTCCACACTTTCCCCAAACTTGTTCGATATTTAACAAGGTTATTTTGGTTAACAATTTAATCCGATTATAATTAAATCATATTGGTGACACAAATCACCAACAATGAATATATCTTGATATGATATATATACTTTAAAATGTCGTTACAACGATAAACGTTACATATATGTCCCTATATATGTAGTGACCCGAACTTTTCCATGTTTATATATATTAATTGAGATTGATATTTACATGATTAAATGTTTCCAACATGTTAAGTAATCAAACTTGTTAAGACTTGATTAATTGAAATATGTTTCATATAGACAATTGACCACCCAAGTTGACCGGTGATTCACGAACGTTAAAACTTGTAAAAACTATATGATGACATATATATGGATATATATATAGTTAACATGATACTATGATAAGTAAACATATCATTAAGTATATTAACAATGAACTACATATGTAAAAACAAGACTACTAACTTAATGATTTTTAATCGAGACATATATGTAACGATTATCGTTGTAAAGACATTTAATGTATATATATCATATTAAGAGATATTCATACATGATAATATCATGATAATATAATAATTAAAATCTCATTTGATATTATAAACATTGGATGAACAACATTTAACAAGATCGTTAACCTAAAGGTTTCAAAACAACACTTACATGTAACGACTAACGATGACTTAACGACTCAGTTAAAATGTATATACATGTAGTGTTTTAATATGTATTTATACACTTTTGAAAGACTTCAATACACTTATCAAAATACTTCTACTTAACAAAAATGCTTACAATTACATCCTCGTTCAGTTTCATCAACAATTCTACTCGTATGCACCCGTATTCGTACTCGTACAATACACAGCTTTTAGATGTATGTACTACTGGAATATACACTCCAATGATCAGCTCTTAGCAGCCCATATGAGTCACCTAACACATGTGGGAACCATCATTTGGCAACTAGCATGAAATATCTCATAAAATTACAAAAATATGAGTAATCATTCATGACTTATTTACATGAAAACAAAATTACATATCCTTTATATCTAATCCATACACCAACGACTAAAAACACCTAAAAACACTTTAATTCTTCAATTTTCTTCATCTAATTGATCTCTCTCAAGTTCTATCTTCAAGTTCTAAGTGTTCTTCATAAATTCTACAAGTTCTAGTTACATAAAATCAAGAATACTTTCAAGTTTGCTAGCTCACTTTCAATCTTGTAAGGTGATCATCCAACCTCAAGAAATCTTTGTTTCTTACAGTAGGTTATCATTCTAATACAAGGTAATAATCATATTCAAACTTTGGTTCAATTTCTATAACTATAACAATCTTATTTCAAGTGATGATCTTACTTGAACTTGTTTTCGTGTCATGATTCTGCTTCAAGAACTTCGAGACATCCAAGGATCCGTTGAAGCTAGATCCATTTTTTTCTTTTCCAGTAGGTTTATCCAAGGAACTTAAGGTAGTAATGATGTTCATAACATCATTCGATTCATACATATAAAGCTATCTTATTCGAAGGTTTAAACTTGTAATCACTAGAACATAGTTTAGTTAATTCTAAACTTGTTCGCAAACAAAAGTTAATCCTTCTAACTTGACTTTTAAAATCAACTAAACACATGTTCTATATCTATATGATATGCTAACTTAATGATTTAAAACCTGGAAACACGAAAAACACCGTAAAACCAGATTTACGCCGTCGTAGTAACACCGCTGGCTGTTTTGGGTTAGTTAATTAAAAACTATGATAAACTTTGATTTAAAAGTTGTTATTTTGAGAAAATGATTTTTATTATGAACATGAAACTATATCCAAAAATTATGGTTAAACTCAAAGTGGAAGTATGTTTTCTAAAATGGTCATCTAGACGTCGTTCTTTCGACTGAAATGACTACCTTTACAAAAATGACTTGTAACTTATTTTTCTGACTATAAACCTATACTTTTTCTGTTTAGATTCATAAAATAGAGTTCAATATGAAACCATATCAATTTGATTCACTCAAAACGGATTTAAAATGAAGAAGTTATGGGTAAAACAAGATTGGATAATTTTTCTCATTTTAGCTACGTGAAAATTGGTAACAAATCTATTCCAACCATAACTTAATCAACTTGCATTGTATATTATGTAATTTTGAGATACCATAGACACGTATACAATGTTTCGACCTATCATGTCGACACATCTATATATATTTCGGAACAACCATAAACACTCTATATGTGAATGTTGGAGTTAGCTATACAGGGTTGAGGTTGATTCCAAAATATATATAGTTTGAGTTGTGATCAATACTGAGATACGTATACACTGGGTCGTGGATTGATTCAAGATAATATTTATCGATTTATTTCTGTACATCTAACTGTGGACAACTAGTTGTAGGTTACTAACGAGGACAGCTGACTTAATAAACTTAAAACATCAAAATATATTAAAAGTGTTGTAAATATATTTTGAACATACTTTGATATATATGTATATATTGTTATAGGTTCGTGAATCAACCAGTGGCCAAGTCTTACTTCCTGACGAAGTAAAAATCTGTGAAAGTGAGTTATAGTCCCACTTTTAAAATCTAATATTTTTGGGATGAGAATACATGTAGGTTTTATAAATGATTTACAAAATAGACACAAGTACGTGAAACTACATTCTATGGTTGAATTATCGAAATCGAATATGCCCCTTTTTATTAAGTCTGGTAATCTAAGAATTAGGGAACAGACACCCTAAATGACGCGAATCCTAAAGATAGATCTATTGGGCCTAACAAACCCCATCCAAAGTACCGGATGCTTTAGTACTTCGAAATTTATATCATATCCGAAGGGTGTCCCGGAATGATGGGGATATTCTTATATATGCATCTTGTTAATGTCGGTTACCAGGTGTTCACCATATGAATGATTTTTATCTCTATGTATGGGATGTGTATTGAAATATGAAATCTTGTGGTCTATTATTAGGATTTGATATATATAGGTTAAACCTATAACTCACCAACATTTTTGTTGACGTTTTAAGCATGTTTATTCTCAGGTGATTATTAAGAGCTTCCGCTGTCGCATACTTAAATAAGGACGAGATTTGGAGTCCATGCTTGTATGATATTGTGTAAAAACTGCATTCAAGAAACTTATTTTGTTGTAACATATTTGTATTGCAAACCATTATGTAATGGTCGTGTGTAAACAGGATATTTTAGATTATCATTATTTGATAATCTACGTAAAGCTTTTTAAACCTTTATTGATGAAATAAAGGTTATGGTTTGTTTTAAAATGAATGCAGTCTTTGAAAAACGTCTCATATAGAGGTCAAAACCTCGCAACGAAATCAATTAATATGGAACGTTTTTAATCAATAAGAACGGGACATTTCAGTTGGTATCCGAGCGTTGGTCTTATAGAACCAGAATTTTGCATTAGTGTGTCTTATCGAGTTTGTTAGGATGCATTAGTGAGTCTGGACTTCGACCGTGTTTACTTGAAAAATGATTGCTTAACAAATTTTGTTGGAAACTATATATTTTTAACATGTGAATATTATGTGATATATTAATCTCTTAACGTGTTTGATATTATGTGATAGATGTCTACCTCTAGAACAAGTCCCATTGACTCACCTAATAATAATGAAGAGTCAAATGTAAATTGGAATGATTCGTGGACTGATTCACAAGTTCCCGAAGAGGAACCGGAAGAAGAGTCGGAACCGGAAGAAGAATCGGAACCGGAAGAAGAATCGGAACCGGATGAAGAAATAGAACCGGAAATGGCACCGACTACTTGACACACCGTGAATATGAATGAAGAGGAATTCCGTACCTTTCTAGCTTCAAACATAGCCGCAGTACAGGCTGCGCTACACACCAACAATAACCTTGGATCTAGCAGTACAGGAAATCGTGTAGGATGCACCTACAAAGAATTCACTGCCTGTAAACCTTTGGAATTTGATGGAACCGAAGGACCGATCGGATTGAAACGGTGGACCGAGAAGGTCGAATCGGTGTTTGCCATAAGTAAGTGTACTGAAGAGGACAAAGTGAAGTACGCTACGCATACCTTCACAGGTTCTGCGTTAACATGGTGGAATACCTATCTAGAGCAAGTGGGACAAGACGATGCATACGCACTACCGTGGTCAGCATTCAAGCACTTGATGAACTAGAAATACCGTCCCAGAACCGAGGTCAATAAGCTCAAGACAGAACTTAGAGGGATACGAACCCAAGGATTTGATATTACCACGTACAAAAGACGATTCACAGAATTGTGCCTATTGTGTCCGGGAGCATTCGAAGATGAGGAAGAGAATATCGACGCATTTGTGAAAGGATTACCGGAAAGAATCCAAGAAGATATAATTTCACACGAGCCCGCCTCCATACAACAGGCATGTAGAATGGCTCACAAACTAGTGAACCAGATTGAAGAAAGAATTAAAGAACAGACTGCTGAAGAGGCTAATGTGAAGCAAGTCAAAAGAAAGTGGGAGGAAAACGGTGATAAGAATCACCAATACAACAACAACAGCAATTACAACAATAATCGCAACAATTATCCCAACAATCGCAACATCAATCGCAACTACAACAAACGGCCCAACAACAACAACAACAACAACAACAACAACAACAACAACAACAGCAACTACAACAATCATCCCAACAACAATAATAACCGCAACAACAACAACAACAAACAGAAGCAGCTATGCCAAAGGTGTGAAAAGTATCACTCGGGGTTCTGCACCAAATTTTGCAACAAGTGTAAAAGAAATGGTCATAGCGCGGCGAATTGTGAGGTCTACGGACCAGGGGTTAATAGAACGAAAGGAACAAATGGTGTCGGAACGAGTAATGGCGGAGCATGTAGTGTCGGAGCAAGTTATGCCAATGTAGTTTGTTATAAATGTGGAAAACCGGGCCACATTATTAGAAATTGCCCGAACCAGGAGAACACGAATGGACAAGGCCGTGGAAGAGTTTTCAATATTAATGCGGCAGAGGCACAGGAAGACCCGGAGCTTGTTACGGGTACGTTTCTTATTGACAATAAATCTGCTTACGTTTTATTTGATTCGGGTGTGGATAGAAGCTATATGAGTAGAGATTTTTGTGCTAAATTAAGTTGTCCATTGACGCCTTTGGATAGTAAATTTTTACTCGAATTAGCAAATGGTAAATTAATTTCAGCAGATAATATATGTCGGAATCGAGAAATTAAACTAGTTAGCGAAACATTTAAGATTGATTTGATACCAGTAGAGTTAGGGAGTTTTGATGTGATAATCGGTATGGACTGGTTGAAAGAAGTGAAAGCAGAGATCGTTTATTACAAAAATGCAATTCGCATTATACGAGAAAAAGGAAAACCCTTAATGGTGTACGGAGAAAAGGGCAACACGAAGCTACATCTTATTAGTAATTTGAAGGCACAAAAACTAATAAGAAAAGGTTGCTATGCTGTTCTAGCACACGTCGAGAAAGTACAAACTGAAGAAAAGAGCATCAATGATGTTCCCATTGCAAAAGAATTTCCCGATGTATTTCTGAAAGAATTACCGGGATTACCCCCACATCGATCCGTTGAATTTCAAATAGATCTTGTACCAGGAGCTGCACCAATAGCTCGTGCTCCTTACAGACTCGCACCCAGCGAGATGAAAGAACTGCAAAGCCAATTACAAGAACTTTTAGAGCATGGTTTCATTCGACCAAGCACATCACCGTGGGGAGCTCCTGTTTTGTTTGTCAAGAAGAAAGATGGTACATTCAGGTTGTGTATCGACTACCGAGAGTAGAAAAAACTTACCATCAAGAACCACTACCCACTATCGAGAATCGACGACTTATTTGATCAACTACAAGGCTCATCTGTTTATTCAAAGATTGACTTACGTTCCGGGTATCATCAAATGCGGGTGAAAGAAGATGATATTCCAAAGACTGCTTTCAGAACACATTACGGTCATTATGAGTTTATGGTCATGCCATTTGGTTTAACTAATGCACCAGCTGTGTTCATGGACCTTATAAACCGAGTGTGTGGACCATACCTTGACAAGTTTGTCATTGTTTTCATTGATAACATACTTATTTACTCAAAGAATGACCAAGAACACGGTGAACATTTGAGAAAGGTGTTAGAAGTATTGAGGAAGGAAGAATTGTACGCTAAGTTTTCAAAGTGTGCATTTTGGTTGGAAGAAGTTCAATTCTTCGGTCACATAGTGAACAAAGAAGGTATTAAGGTGGATCCGGCAAAGATAGAAACTGTTGAAAAGTGGGAAACCCCGAAAACTCCGAAACACATACGCCAGTTTTTAGTACTAGCTGGTTACTACAGATGGTTCATCCAAGACTTTTCCAGAATAGCAAAACCCTTGACTGCATTAACGCATAAAGGGAAGAAATTTGAATGGAATGATGAACAAGAGAAAGCGTTTCAGTTATTGAAGAAAAAGCTAACTACGGCACCTATATTGTCATTGCCTGAAGGGAATGATGATTTTGTGATTTATTGTGACGCATCAAAGCAAGGTCTCGGTTGTGTATTAATGCAACGAACGAAAGTGATTGCTTATGCGTCTAGACAATTGAAGATTCACGAACAAAATTATACGACGCATGATTTGGAATTAGGCGCGGTTGTTTTTGCATTAAAGACTTAGAGGCACTACTTATATGGGGTCAAAAGTATTATATATACCGACCACAAAAGTCTTAAACACATATTTAATCAGAAACAACTGAATATGAGGCAGCGTAGGTGGATTGAATTGTTGAATGATTACGACTTTGAGATTCGTTACCACCCGGGGAAAGCAAATGTGGTAGCTGATGCCTTGAGCAGGAAGGACAGAGAACCCATTCGAGTAAAATCTATGAATATAATGATTCATAATAACCTTACTACTCAAATAAAGGAGGCGCAACAAGGAGTTTTAAAAGAGGGAAATTTAAAGGATGAAATACCCAAAGGATCGGAGAAGCATCTTAATATTCGGGAAGACGGAACCCGGTATAGGGCTGAAAGGATTTGGGTACCAAAATTTGGAGATATGAGAGAAATGGTACTTAGAGAAGCTCATAAAACCAGATACTCAATACATCTTGGAACGGGGAAGATGTACAAGGATCTCAAGAAACATTTTTGGTGGCCGGGTATGAAAGCCGATGTTGCTAAATACGTAGGAGAATGTTTGACGTGTTCTAAGGTCAAAGTTGAGCATCAAAAACCATCAAGTCTACTTCAACAACCCGAAATCCCGGAATGGAAATGGGAAAACATTACCATGGATTTCATCACTAAATTGCCAAGGACTGAAAGTGGTTTTGCTACTATTTGGGTAATAGTTGATCGTCTCACCAAATCAGCACACTTCCTTCCAATAAGAGAAGATGACAAGATGGAGAAGTTAGCACGACTGTATTTGAAGGAAGTCGTCTCCAGACATGGAGTACCAATCTCTATTATCTCTGATAGGGATGGTAGATTTATTTTAAGATTCTGGCAGACATTACAGCAAGCGTTAGGAACTCGTCTAGACATGAGTACTGCCTATCATCCACAAACTGATGGGCAGAGCGAAAGGACGATACAAACGCTTGAAGACATGCTACGAGCATGTGTTATTGATTTCGGAAACAGTTGGGATCGACATCTATCGTTAGCAGAATTTTCCTACAACAACAGCTACCATTCAAGCATTGAGATGGCGCCGTTTGAAGCACTTTATGGTAGAAAGTGCAGGTCTCCGATTTGTTGGAGTGAAGTGGGGGATAGACAGATTTCGGGTCCGGAGATTATACAAGAAACTACCGAGAAGATCATCCAAATTCAACAACGGTTGAAAACCGCCCAAAGTCGACAAAAGAGCTACGCTGACATTAAAAGAAAAGATATAGAATTTGAAATTGGAGAGACGGTCATGCTTAAAGTTGCACCTTGGAAAGGCGTTGTTCGATTTGGTAAACGAGGGAAATTAAATCCAAGGTATATTGGACCATTCAAGATTATTGATCGTGTCGGACCAGTAGCTTACCGACTTGAGTTACCTCAACAACTCGCGGCTGTACATAACACTTTCCACATCTCAAATTTGAAGAAATGTTTTGCTAAAGAAGATCTCACTATTCCGTTAGTTGAAATCCAAATCAACGAAAAACTTCAATTCATCGAAGAACCCGTCGAAATAATTGATCATGAGGTTAAAAGACTTAAGCAAAACAAGATACCAATTGTTAAGGTTCGATGGAATGCTTGTAGAGGACCCGAGTTCACCTGGGAGCGTGAAGATTAGATGAAGAAGAAATACCCGCATCTATTTCCAGAAGATTTGTCAACACCTTCAACAGCTTAAAATTTCAGGACGAAATTTATTTAACGAGTAGGTACTGTAGTGACCCGAACTTTTCCATGTTTATATATATTAATTGAGATTGATATTTACATGATTAAATGTTTCCAACATGTTAAGCAATCAAACTTGTTAAGACTTGATTAATTGAAATATGTTTCATATAGACAATTGACCACCCAAGTTGACCGGTGATTCACGAACGTTAAAACTTGTAAAAAACTATATGATGACATATATATGGATATATATATATAGTTAACATGATACTATGATAAGTAAACATATCATTAAGTATATTAACAATGAACTACATATGTAAAAACAAGACTACTAACTTAATGATTTTTAAACGAGACATATATGTAACGATTATCGTTGTAAAGACATTTAATGTATATATATCATTTTAAGAGATATTCATACATGATAATATCATGATAATATAATAATTTAAAATCTCATTTGATATTATAAACATTGGATTAACAACATTTAACAAGATCGTTAACCTAAAGGTTTCAAAACAACACTTACATGTAACGACTAACGATGACTTAACGACTCAGTTAAAATGCATATACATGTAGTGTTTTAATATGTATTTATACACTTTTAAAAGACTTTAATACACTTATCAAAATACATCTACTTAACAAAAATGCTTACAATTACATCCTCGTTCAGTTTCATCAACAATTCTACTCGTATACACCCGTATTCGTACTCGTACAATACACAGCTTTTAGATGTATGTACTATTCGTATATACACTCTAATGATCAGCTCTTAGCAGCCCATGTGAGTCACCTAACACATGTGGGAACCATCATTTGGCAACTAGCATGAAATATCTCATAAAATTACAAAAATATGAGTAATCATTCATGACTTATTTACATGAAAACAAAATTACATATCCTTTATATCTAATCCATACACCAACGACTAAAAACACCTACAAACACTTTCATTCTTTAATTTTATTCATCTAATTGATCTCTCTCAAGTTCTATCTTCAAGTTCTAAGTATTCTTCATAAATTCTACAAGTTCTAGTTACATAAAATCAAGAATACTTTCAAGTTTGCTAGCTCACTTCCAATCTTGTAAGGTGATCATCCAACCTCAAGAAATCTTTGTTTCTTACAGTAGGTTATCATTCTAATACAAGGTAATAATCATATTCAAACTTTGGTTCAATTTCTATAACTATAACAATCTTATTTCAAGTGATGATCTTACTTGAACTTGTTTTCGTGTCATGATTCTGCTTCAAGAACTTCGAGCCATCCAAGGATCCGTTGAAGCTAGATCCATTTTTCTCTTTTCCAGTAGGTTTATCCAAGGAACATAAGGTAGTAATGATGTTCATAACATCATTCGATTCATACATATAAAGCTATCTTATTCGAAGGTTTAAACTTGTAATCACTAGAACATAGTTTAGTTAATTCTAAACTTGTTCGCAAAAAAAAGTTAATCCTTCTAACTTGACTTTTAAAATCAACTAAACACATGTTCTATATCTATATGATATTCTAACTTAATGATTTAAAACCTGGAAACACGAAAAACACCGTAAAACCAGATTTACGCTGTCGTAGTAACACCGCTGGCTGTTTTGGGTTAGTTAATTAAAAACTATGATAAACTTTGATTTAAAAGTTGTTATTCTGAGAAAATGATTTTTATTATGAACATGAAACTATATCCAAAAATTATGGTTAAACTCAAAGTGGAAGTATGTTTTCTAAAATGGTCATCTAGACGTCGTTCTTTCGACTGAAATGACTACCTTTACAAAAATGACTTGTAACTTATTTTTCCGACTATAAACCTATACTTTTTCTGTTTAGATTCATAAAATAGATTTCAATATGAAACCATAGCAATTTGATTCACTCAAAACGGATTTAAAATGAAGAAGTTATGGGTAAAACAAGATTGGATAATTTTTCTCATTTTAGCTACGTGAAAATTGGTAACAAATCTATTCCAACCATAACTTAATCAACTTGTATTGTATATTATGTAATCTTGAGATACCATAGACACGTATACAATGTTTCGACCTATCATGTCGACACATCTATATATATTTCGGAACAACCATAGACACTCTATATGTGAATGTTGGAGTTAGCTATACAGGGTTGAGGTTGATTCCAAAATATATATAGTTTGAGTTGTGATCAATACTGAGATACGTATACACTGGGTCGTGGATTGATTCAAGATAATATTTATTGATTTATTTCTGTACATCTAACTGTGGACAACTAGTTGTAGGTTACTAACGAGGACAGCTGACTTAATAAACTTAAAATATCAAAATATATTAAAAGTGTTGTAAATATATTTTGAACATACTTTGATATATATGTATATATTGTTATAGGTTCGTGAATCAACCAGTGGCCAAGTCTTACTTCCCGATGAAGTAAAAATCTGTGAAAGTGAGTTATAGTCCCACTTTTAAAATCTA
The DNA here is from genome assembly GCF_046630445.1 of Rutidosis leptorrhynchoides. Taxonomy (NCBI): domain Eukaryota; kingdom Viridiplantae; phylum Streptophyta; class Magnoliopsida; order Asterales; family Asteraceae; genus Rutidosis; species Rutidosis leptorrhynchoides. The sequence continues at coordinate 189,980,463 of NC_092336.1, forward strand.
ATATTTTTGGGATGAGAATACATGCAGGTTTTATAAATGATTTATAAAATAGACACAAGTACGTGAAACTACATTCTATGGTTGAATTATCGAAATCGAATATGCCCCTTTTTATTAAGTCTGGTAATCTAAGAATTAGGGAACAGACACCCTAATTGACGCGAATCCTAAAGATAGATCTATTGGGCCTAACAAACCCCATCCAAAGTACCGGATGCTTTAGTACTTCGAAATTTATATCATATCCGAAGGGTGTCCCGGAATGATGGGGATATTCTTATATATGCATCTTGTTAATGTCGATTACCAGGTGTTCACCATATGAATGATTTTTATCTCTATGTATGGGATGTGTATTGAAATATGAAATCTTGTGGTCTATTATTATGATTTGATATATATAGGTTAAACCTATAACTCACCAACATTTTTGTTGACGTTTTAAGCATGTTTATTCTCAGGTGATTATTAAGAGCTTCCGCTGTCGCATACTTAAATAAGGACGAGATTTGGAGTCCATGCTTGTATGATATTGTGTAAAAGCTGCATTCAAGAAACTTATTTTGTTGTAACATATTTGTATTGCAAACCATTATGTAATGGTCGTGTGTAAACAGGATATTTTAGATTATCATTATTTGATAATCTACGTAAAACTTTTTAAACCTTTATTGATGAAATAAAGGTTATGGTTTGTTTTAAAATGAATGCAGTCTTTGAAAAACGTCTCATATAGAGGTCAAAACCTCGCAACGAAATCAATTAATAAGGAACGTTTTTAATCAATAAGAACGGGACATTTCAGTTGGTATCCGAGCGTTGGTCTTAGAGAACCAGAATTTTGCATTAGTGTGTCTTATCGAGTTTGTTAGGATGCATTAGTGAGTCTGGACTTCGACCGTGTTTACTTGAAAAATGATTGCTTAACAAATTTTGTTGGAAACTATATATTTTTAACATGTGAATATTATGTGATATATTAATCTCTTAACGTGTTTGATATTATGTGATAGATGTCTACCTCTAGAACAAGTCCCATTGACTCACCTAATAATAATGAAGAGTCAAATGTAAATTGGAATGATTCGTGGACTGATTCACAAGTTCCCGAAGTGGAACCGGAAGAAGAGTCGAAACCGGAAGAAGAATCGGAACCGGAAGAAGAATCGGAACAGGATGAAGAAATTGAACCGGAAATGGCATCGACTACTCGACACACCGTGAATATGAATGAAGAGGAATTCCGTACTTTTCTAGCTTCAAACATAGCCGCAGTACAGGCTGCGCTACACACCAACAATAACCTTGGATCTAGCAGTACAGGAAATCGTGTAGGATGCACCTACAAAGAATTCACTGCCTGCAAACCTTTGGAATTTGATGGAACCGAAGGACCGATCAGATTGAAACGGTGGACCGAGAAGGTCGAATCAGTGTTTGCCATAAGTAAGTGTACTGAAGAGGACAAAGTGAAGTACGCTACGCATACCTTCACAGGTTCTGCGTTAACATGGTGGAATACCTATCTAGAGCAAGTGGGACAAGACGATGCGTACGCACTACCGTGGTCAGCATTCAAGCACTTGATGAACGAGAAATACCATCCCAGAACTGAGGTCAATAAGCTCAAGACAGAACTTAGAGGGATACGAACCCAAGGATTTGATATTACCACGTACAAAAGACGATTCACAGAATTGTGCCTATTGTGTCCGGGAGCATTCGAAGATGAGGAAGAGAAGATCGACGCATTTGTGAAAGGATTACCGGAAAGAATCCAAGAAGATATAATTTCACACGAGCCCGCCTCTATACAACAGGCATGTAGAATGGCTCACAAACTAGTGAACCAGATTGAAGAAAGAATTAAAGAACAGACTGCTGAAGAGGCTAATGTGAAGCAAGTCAAAAGAAAGTGGGAGGAAAACGGTGATAAGAATCACCAATACAACAACAACAGCAATTACAACAATAATCGCAACAATTATCCCAACAATCACAACATCAATCGCAACTACAACAAACGGCCCAACAACAACAACAACAACAACAACAACAACAACAACAACAGCAGCAACTACAACAATCATCCCAACAACAATAATAACCACAACAACAACAACAAACAGAAGCAGCTATGCCAAAGGTGTGAAAAGTATCACTCGGGGTTCTGCACCAAATTTTGCAACAAGTGTAAAAGAAATGGTCATAGCGCGGCGAAGTGTGAGGTCTACGGACCAGGGGTTAATAGAACGAAAGGAACAAATGGTGTCAGAACGAGTAATGGCGGAGCATGTAGTGTCGGAGCAAGTTATGCCAATGTAGTTTGTTATAAATGTGGAAAACCGGGCCACATTATTAGAAATTGCCCGAACCAGGAGAACACGAATGGACAAGGCCGAGGAAGAGTTTTCAATATTAATGCGGCAGAGGCACAGGAAGACCCGGAGCTTGTTACGGGTACGTTTCTTATTGACAATAAATCTGCTTACGTTTTATTTGATTCAGGTGCGGATAGAAGCTATATGAGTAGAGAATTTTGTGCTAAATTAAGTTGTCCATTGACGCCTTTGGATAGTAAATTTTTACTCGAATTAGCAAATGGTAAATTAATTTCAGCAGATAATATATGTCAGAATCGAGAAATTAAACTGGTTAGCGAAACATTTAAGATTGATTTGATACCAGTAGAGTTAGGGAGTTTTGATGTGATAATCGGTATGGACTGGTTGAAAGAAGTGAAAGCAGAGATCGTTTGTTACAAAAATGCAATTCGCATTATACGAGAAAAAGGAAAACCCTTAATGGTGTACGGAGAAAAGGGCAACACGAAGCTACATCTTATTAGTAATTTGAAGGCACAAAAACTAATAAGAAAAGGTTGCTATGCTGTTCTAGCACATGTCGAGAAAGTACAAACTGAAGAAAAGAGCATCAATGATGTTCCCATTGCAAAAGAATTTCCCGATGTATTTCCGAAAGAATTACCGGGATTACCCCCACATCGATCCGTTGAATTTCAAATAGATCTTGTACCAGGAGCTGCACCAATAGCTCGTGCTCCTTACAGACTCGCACCCAGCAAGATGAAAGAACTGCAAAGCCAATTACAAGAACTTTTAGAGCATGGTTTCATTCGACCAAGCACATCACCGTGGGGAGCTCCTGTTTTGTTTGTCAAGAAGAAAGATGGTACATTCAGGTTGTGTATCTGTAACGACCCGGATTTTTCCGATCGTTTTACACTTATAAGATTAATATTTACATAAATTAAAACTTACCAACATGATAAGCAATCTAAATTGTTGAGATTTATGATTTTGAAAAGAGTTTTACATAACGTTTAACCGTCTAGTTTGACCGATGATATCACGAACTATACAATATATGTTAATTATACGTTTGTGTATATATATGTATATATACATATTTAACATGATTTAAGGATGTTTAAATATCTCATTTTGTATTAATAACAATAAGTTATAAGTATATTTTGAAACTACTAACTTAAGCTTTCAAAACGATAACTATACGTAACGTTATTTGACATAAATACTTACGACCTATAATGTTTATACATATATCGTATATATAATGTATTTAATCACTTTTAAAGACTTAAATACATAAAACAATATAAGTATATTCACAAAAGATAGCTATATTTGAATCCTCATTCCATTTTTCACAAGATTTCTATACGTATATCTAGAGTATATGTACTCGTATCATACCTAGCTTCTATACGTATTTACTATTGGTATATACACATCAAATCACCACCAACCAGCCCTTGTTCATGCCTTATGTATAAGGTAACTACTTTTGTTATTTAGTATGACAATTTCACATGATTAAAAGATCTTTTCACAAAATTACAAATTTATACACCTTTTACACCACCATAAATACATGCATCCATTTTCAATTTTTGGAACATCATTTCTCTAGCTAAACACACACACTTACTAGCCTCATGTCTCTCTAAGAACTCCAGCAAAAATCCTCTCAAGAATCACCTTAAACACCACCATAAAAAGATCAACAAAAACACTACAAAAATACAACTTTCAATTCAAGTTTATGTCTTAAGTTGCTTCCAATCTTTCATCCAATTTCATCACTCTTTTGGTTCTAGGTTTTTACTCCTCTTTTACAGCAATCTTGTCCAAGTAACTTGAGGTAGTAACTTTGTTCATAACCTTATTCGATTCATATATATATAGCTATCTTATTGTATGGTATACAATTTTAACAACAAAAACATAGTTTGAATGATTTCAAACTTGTTTGCAAACTAAATAGATCCTTCTAACTTAACTTTTAAAATACTTCAAGACCTGTAATATAATTTAAATATATGCTAATTTAACAAGGTATAACTTGGTTTTTCAAAGAATACCTTAAAAAACTGTTTTTATGACGTCGGAGTGCAACCGGGGGCTGTTTTGGGTTGGATAATTAAAAACCATCTTGAACTTTGAATTGGAGGTTTATATTCTGGAAAAATGATATTTATTATGAATATGTTAACACATAAAAATTTCATGATTTAATTCATAGTATAAGTATTTTTAGAAAAATGGTCATTAAATGATGTTTTTGTAACAAAAATGATTAACTTCATAAGTTTCACCAAAATTTGACCTATGACCTATGATTTCGAATACAAACTAAGGTATTTACAGTTCATATTCTTAAAGAGGGACTCGATCCAAGGAAGTGGAAAGTTGAACCAACAAAAACGAAGTTGTATTGAAGAAACTACGGCTAAAACAAAATTGGGTATCCGAAGCTAGTTTAGCTACGAAATTAATTGGAGTAAAACTAAACTAATCATATCTTTGCTAATTAATATGATATTTTATATATATTTACTTATGATTTGATTTTATATATTTCAGGACCACCCGTAAACAATACGAGAAGATTAATCATAAGATCCCATGATTGTACGCAACACGTCATTTGACAACACCGGTACTTTATGTACGCAACACGTCATTTGACAACACCGGTACCATGGGTCAAGATTAATCTCGACCAATACATATACGATGGGGGTTTTATTTATTTCATTGGGGGTTTATTAAACAACTAAATATGAACCATTAAAATTGAATTACTAACATCGGACTGCTAACTACGGACTAAGGAATTATTAAAAGTATTAAAAGTATTATAAGTATATATATGTGACGATTGTTTAAAAAGAAAAGGTATTGATATATTATATATGGATAGGTTCGTGATATCAATCGGAGACCAAGTCGAAATTACATATCTTCAAGATAAAAGTGAGTATATAGTCCCACTTTTAAACTCTAAATATTTCGGGATGAGAATACATGTATTTTATGTTTTACACTATGGACACAAGTAACTGAAAAATATATTCTACGTTGAGTTGTACCACTGGCATACTTCCCTGTAGCTTGGTAACTAATATTTACAGCGGTATTGTAAACGCGAATCCTGTTGATAGATCTATCGGGCCTGACAACCCCAACCGGACTGGACGACCAGTATTCAACGGTTGCACAGTACTTCGTTTCGTGACTACACCTTGGTACGGTGTAGTAAGATTTCATAATAAAGGGAATATGCGACGTGATTAAATGTTAAGTATGGTTACCAAGTGCTCAACCACTTAGAATATTTAAATGTTTATATATGAAATCTTGTGTTCCATTGTTATAACGCTGCTAGCATCAAACCTATATATCTCACCAACTTTATGTTGACGTTTTAAAGCATGTTATTCTCAGGTATGAATTAAGTCTTCCGCTGTGCATTAGCTCATGTTAAGGATACTACTTGGGACCTTTTAAGCCATGATACAAAGACGTTGCATTCGAGTCATTGGAGTTCAATAGAGAATATAAATAAGTAAATGACAGATTAGGTCATTTGGATATTATGAAATGTTAGACGAAAATGTCAAATATTGATGTAATGATAGTTTGCCTTTTAAGAATAAATGCAACGTTTGTAAAATGTATCATATAGAGGTCAAGTACCTCGCAATGTTATCATATGTTATTGTATTCGTCCCTATGGATTGGGTCGGGTCGTCTCATGTGGTATCAGAGCGTTGGTCTTAGCGAACCAGGCCTTGTATTAGTGTGCCTAACTGGTAGTTGTTAGGATGCATTAGTGAGTCTGGACTTTGACCGTGTCTACATGTCAAAAGTTTTGCTTATCATATCTAGTCGAAAATCATCTGCTTATCATCCTTAAGAATTGCCTGCTTAGTATTCTTAAGTCTAGACACGTCTTACTGCATTTGGTGCATCGATAGTGTATAGACAAAATTCGTATCCTAGCGTATCTGTTGCTATAGACATTGCCTGACGAATTTCAAAGATTCTCCGTAATTCACGGGATTTTGAGTATTATAAATACATATGTAAATTATGTATTGAAGAATACCAAACCCAACTCCTATAATCTATTCCAAACCAAAAATTCATTTCCCCGACTGTACAAGATGAACTCTGCGTCCAGTTCGAATTCCTCCGACTCCGACAGCTACGCTGATATGGATTTCCATTCGGGCTCCGAAGGCAGCGTCACTGGAATGAATCAACCATTTTCTCATCATCTATTCTGGATGAATTGGGGATGGGTTCGTAGTATACTAAATTATTGGAGACAAGAAGAAGGTGATCCCTTTCACCCACCGAATTGCCCCATTGGCGACGAACCTGAAGCACTTACCGGCGAACCTGTTCGAGAAACCATTTTCTCTCTCATTTCTCGAGTATCTCGTCACGATTATATCCTATCCCATATTTCGGATCTTGTTCATTCGCTCACTCCAACCGCCAATCATCCTGGTGTACTAGCAGAAATTAACGAACTTCGCGCTCGTGTGACGGCTTTGGAGAACACGGTGCGAAGGTTACAAACACCAGCAGCAGCACCAGCAGCATAACCAGTACCGTTAACAACATCAACCTCACAATCTTCAGTACCAGTGGCATCATCGACGTCAACGACATCATCAGCATCAACACCAACCGTATCATTACCACCACCAACAATCACATCCGCACCACGTACCTCAACATCATCATCTGAACTTCGAATATGATCTTTGTTCTACATATCATTCTACACCGATTACCTCTTCTTTACGTATCGTTCTTCGTTCGACATGACGATTATGTAATCTCTAATGTTTTGGAGATTATGTAATCTAGTAATAACGATAAATCAAATGAGTTGAATATTTTATTGACTCATTAAATTCATAGTTACCTCCGAAGAAAATATATATGCAAATATATTTTCATAAATATTGTAATTAAAAATTTCATTCGTACAAACTGTTAATGATGAAAATATTTTAACGGGTGGGTAGTACCCAAGGAATATTTAGAATTCACATTAACAAGTTATACTGTACATTCTTCGAATCTAATTCAACGATCATTTATTATCCTACTTACAATTACCGATATACGTATCCGTTCACCCCAGATTAACCATTTCCATTTAAATTTCATATTTGGATTTTTACCTATCCGAATCCAACAAGTGGCATAATGAAGAAACATTGGCAAAATAAAAATTGTTAGAAACAGATGAATTAATTAATTGAAATTGTGATAGGATTACACGCTAACTGTTCCGGCTAACTGTTCCCAGCTAACTGATTAATATTTAATTTATCGCAATTTACATTCTTGCAATTTTAATTTCTGTACTTTACATACCGTCGGGACACATGTACAACAACACGTCGGATTAATTCTGAGACAACACGTTGTATAATGGGTCATGATATATATTTATTTATTTTACGCATTTTAAATAACGGGACACGTATACAAGGTTTCGACTTATCATATTGATCCATCTATATATATATTTCGGAACAACCATAGACACTCTATATGTGAAGGTGGGAGTTGGCTATACAGGGTCGGAGTTGATTCCAAAATATATATATACTTTGAGTTGTGATCGACACCGAGACCAGTACACGGGTCACGATACGTATTAAGTAATTCGAATATTATATATTTAGTTCATATATGAATTTATTGAACCATTGGACAATCGGACTATTGGACTGCTCACTTTGGACAATTAAAAATGAGTTAAAATGATGATTATTACATATGAAACTAAACAATCCTTCAAGTTTGCCACTTGATTCTATTTTAAACCTCATTTGTATCTTGACGATTACAATTCGCATTCATAACTTTTCATGATTCTTGAAAACATCTCGATCGAGAAGTTCAACCAGCCGCACCTCGTCTACGGAATAAAGATTTATGCATACAGTTATGCACCTAAAAATTTTTGAACTCGAAGTTATAGTTAAAACGTATCCGCATCGTATTCCTTATCATCCATTAGCAAAAACAATCACGCGATTCCTTTTCAATTAACCAATTTTGTCACAGCTCCACTTCGATATCTCAGTAAGACTACTCTTATTACAATCTCGATATATATATATACGTTGTTCTTTCGCCATCGTTACCGGAGAACCTTTTATATTCCATCATATTACCATCAGCGTTTAATCATCTAAAAATACAATTCTCCTTAAACCATCTTGGTTTGATAACCAATGACCCAGATCCGATAACTTTGAAAATACTAACGAAGCAGCATGTTGTAGAAGGTCTTAATGACCAAATGTTGATGATAAAAGAAGGAAGTGTTAGGAACGCTCGATAGAAAATTGGTACTGAAAACCGGATTGAACAAACCATGAAGGAGACTCTGAACAAGTTACAAGGACTAAACTTGTACATAAAGAATTATGACGATTCTGTAGCAAACACCTTGCTTCTGAATCTAAACCCTTACGGGTCAATCTTCATCATCATCCTTCGACATTAGAAATTACAAGATATTATCATATCTTTCATTATAAATATCCTCAATATTTCTGAAGATATTTTCACCACTATCCTTATCTGAAATCATTTATCTCTCTGTAATATCTGCGTTACAATATAAAGGAAACTGTGTTAGTTTCTAAATCCTTCAAGTTTAAAATAGGAATGTTCTGAAGCAGTGTTGGGAACTGATGCATGAACTAGTATAATATAATGAAACTTGATCAACTTCATTATATTACAGTAAGCCATGTTAAGTTTCTAATGGAATATGATGATTCACAGTACCGTCATCATGTGCCATGTTACACGACTTTTACATTCTATCCAATTCCGAAACATATTAAGAACAAATCATCTTGATAGTTCTATTTTCCTGGATATTCTGGTAATTTGACAAATCAAAATCGTGCCATTACCATTCCTTTCTTAGAGCATTAGCTATGTTCATTCCGAATTTTATACCTACGAATTTCGAACTATTGATCGCTTGACTCAAGGACGGGAAGAAGAAACGAAGGGACAAAGTCCCAAAATAGAAATTGGGGTATAGATTACAGCAAATAGGAGAGAGTATTAACTATGGATGACAATGATTATGGAAAACAGAAGCAGGAGCATCGAAATATAAGGAAAGATATCAAACCCAATAACCACCCAGAAACTACAAACCGTGTGTATCAATACGTATGGCGACGTAAAGACACGGGAGAATTAGAAACATTATAATTCCAAGAAAATCATAAAAGTGAATAGATTCTTCTAGCGGTAGATGAAAGAGAAGAATGAAAGATATGAAAGTTAGAAGTATAACAAAAATCAGAACGGGATGAAGCATTTTAAAGGATACCTTAAGGTATGAATTAGAGGAGGAAGAGTAAGAGATGTGAGGTATGGAAGTAAGAAAGGGAAGGAGGTGGATTTATAGTGAAATATCCGATAAAAAAATCGAAACAGATTATCGCATTAAATCAAAGGAGATCCTGTTTTCTAAATCATCGAAGAACCAAATCTTATTACATAAGATTTTCTTTAAATCCCTTAAATTCTGGAAATCAATCCTAATCTCGACATCGGTTAAAACAATTCTATATTCACTCATTTCATTCTTTTGTGATAGCTTCACTCGTGCGCTTCACATGACCGAATCGTTTTATCCATATCTTCCAATAATGATAAAACTCTATTAATACCTCATATTCGTCATGAAAACATTCCTATTGTTATTTATGACAACCTCTACCAAATTTCGGGACGAAATTTCTTTAACGGGTGGGTACTGTAACGACCCGGATTTTTTCGATCGTTTTACACTTATAAGATTAATATTTACATAAATTAAAACTTACCAACATGATAAGCAATCTAAATTGTTGAGATTTATGATTTTGAAAAGAGTTTTACATAACGTTTAACCGTCTAGTTTGACCGATGATATCACGAACTATACAATATATGTTAATTATACGTTTGTGTATATATATGTATATATACATATTTAACATGATTTAAGGATGTTTAAATATCTCATTTTGTATTAATAACAATAAGTTATAAGTATATTTTGAAACTACTAACTTAAGCTTTCAAAACGATAACTATACGTAACGTTATTTGACATAAATACTTACGACCTATAATGTTTATACATATATCGTATATATAATGTATTTAATCACTTTTAAAGACTTAAATACATAAAACAATATAAGTATATTCACAAAAGATAGCTATATTTGAATCCTCATTCCATTTTTCACAAGATTTCTATACGTATATCTAGAGTATATGTACTCGTATCATACCTAGCTTCTATACGTATTTACTATTGGTATATACACATCAAATCACCACCAACCAGCCCTTGTTCATGCCTTATGTATAAGGTAACTACTTTTGTTATTTAGTATGACAATTTCACATGATTAAAAGATCTTTTCACAAAATTACAAATTTATACACCTTTTACACCACCATAAATACATGCATCCATTTTCAATTTTTGGAACATCATTTCTCTAGCTAAACACACACACTTACTAGCCTCATGTCTCTCTAAGAACTCCAGCAAAAATCCTCTCAAGAATCACCTTAAACACCACCATAAAAAGATCAACAAAAACACTACAAAAATACAACTTTCAATTCAAGTTTATGTCTTAAGTTGCTTCCAATCTTTCATCCAATTTCATCACTCTTTTGGTTCTAGGTTTTTACTCCTCTTTTACAGCAATCTTGTCCAAGTAACTTGAGGTAGTAACTTTGTTCATAACCTTATTCGATTCATATATATATAGCTATCTTATTGTATGGTATACAATTTTAACAACAAAAACATAGTTTGAATGATTTCAAACTTGTTTGCAAACTAAATAGATCCTTCTAACTTAACTTTTAAAATACTTCAAGACCTGTAATATAATTTAAATATATGCTAATTTAACAAGGTATAACTTGGTTTTTCAAAGAATACCTTAAAAAACTGTTTTTATGACGTCGGAGTGCAACCGGGGGCTGTTTTGGGTTGGATAATTAAAAACCATCTTGAACTTTGAATTGGAGGTTTATATTCTGGAAAAATGATATTTATTATGAATATGTTAACACATAAAAATTTCATGATTTAATTCATAGTATAAGTATTTTTAGAAAAATGGTCATTAAATGATGTTTTTGTAACAAAAATGATTAACTTCATAAGTTTCACCAAAATTTGACCTATGACCTATGATTTCGAATACAAACTAAGGTATTTACAGTTCATATTCTTAAAGAGGGACTCGATCCAAGGAAGTGGAAAGTTGAACCAACAAAAACGAAGTTGTATTGAAGAAACTACGGCTAAAACAAAATTGGGTATCCGAAGCTAGTTTAGCTACGAAATTAATTGGAGTAAAACTAAACTAATCATATCTTTGCTAATTAATATGATATTTTATATATATTTACTTATGATTTGATTTTATATATTTCAGGACCACCCGTAAACAATACGAGAAGATTAATCATAAGATCCCATGATTGTACGCAACACGTCATTTGACAACACCGGTACTTTATGTACGCAACACGTCATTTGACAACACCGGTACCATGGGTCAAGATTAATCTCGACCAATACATATACGATGGGGGTTTTATTTATTTCATTGGGGGTTTATTAAACAACTAAATATGAACCATTAAAATTGAATTACTAACATCGGACTGCTAACTACGGACTAAGGAATTATTAAAAGTATTAAAAGTATTATAAGTATATATATGTGACGATTGTTTAAAAAGAAAAGGTATTGATATATTATATATGGATAGGTTCGTGATATCAATCGGAGACCAAGTCGAAATTACATATCTTCAAGATAAAAGTGAGTATATAGTCCCACTTTTAAACTCTAAATATTTCGGGATGAGAATACATGTATTTTATGTTTTACGCTATGGACACAAGTAACTGAAAAATATATTCTACGTTGAGTTGTACCACTGGCATACTTCCCTGTAGCTTGGTAACTAATATTTACAGCGGTATTGTAAACGCGAATCCTGTTGATAGATCTATCGGGCCTGACAACCCCAACCGGACTGGACGACCAGTATTCAACGGTTGCACAGTACTTCGTTTCGTGACTACACCTTGGTACGGTGTAGTAAGATTTCATAATAAAGGGAATATGCGACGTGATTAAATGTTAAGTATGGTTACCAAGTGCTCAACCACTTAGAATATTTTTATTAAAATGTTTATATATGAAATCTTGTGTTCCATTGTTATAACGCTGCTAGCATCAAACCTATATATCTCACCAACTTTATGTTGACGTTTTAAAGCATGTTATTCTCAGGTATGAATTAAGTCTTCCGCTGTGCATTAGCTCATGTTAAGGATACTACTTGGGACCTTTTAAGCCATGATACAAAGACGTTGCATTCGAGTCATTGGAGTTCAATAGAGAATATAAATAAGTAAATGACAGATTAGGTCATTTGGATATTATGAAATGTTAGACGAAAATGTCAAATATTGATGTAATGATAGTTTGCCTTTTAAGAATAAATGCAACGTTTGTAAAATGTATCATATAGAGGTCAAGTACCTCGCAATGTTATCATATGTTATTGTATTCGTCCCTATGGATTGGGTCGGGTCGTCTCAGTATCGACTACCGAGAGTTGAAAAAACTTACCATCAAGAACCGCTACCCACTATCGAGAATCGACGACTTATTTGATCAACTACAAGGCTCGTCTGTTTATTCAAAGATTGACTTACGTTCCGGGTATCATCAAATGCGGGTGAAAGAAGATGATATTCCAAAGACTGCTTTCAGAACACGTTACGGTCATTATGAGTTTATGGTCATGCCATTTGGTTTAACTAATGCACCAGCTGTGTTCATGGACCTTATAAACCGAGTGTGTGGACCATACCTTGACAAGTTTGTCATTGTTTTCATTGATAACATACTTATTTACTCAAAGAATGACCAAGAACACGGTGAACATTTGAGAAAGGTGTTAGAAGTATTAAGGAAGGAAGAATTGTACGCTAAGTTTTCAAAGTGTGCATTTTGGTTGGAAGAAGTTCAATTCCTCGGTCACATAGTGAACAAAGAAGGTATTAAGGTGGATCCGGCAAAGATAGAAACTGTTGAAAAGTGGGAAACCCCGAAAACTCCGAAACATATACGCCAGTTTTTAGTACTAGCTGGTTACTACAGAAGGTTCATCCAAGACTTTTCCAGAATAGCAAAACCCTTGACTGCATTAACGCAGAAAGGGAAGAAATTTGAATGGAATGATGAACAAGAGAAAGCGTTTCAGTTATTGAAGAAAAAGCTAACTACGGCACCTATATTGTCATTGCCTGAAGGGAATGATGATTTTGTGATTTATTGTGACGCATCAAAGCAAGGTCTCGGTTGTGTATTAATGCAACGAACGAAAGTGATTGCTTATGCGTCTAGACAATTGAAGATTCACGAACAAAATTATACGACGCATGATTTGGAATTAGGCGCGGTTGTTTTTGCATTAAAGACTTAAAGGCACTACTTATATGGGGTCAAAAGTATTATATATACCGACCACAAAAGTCTTAAACACATATTTAATCAGAAACAACTGAATATGAGGCAGCGTAGGTGGATTGAATTGTTGAATGATTACGACTTTGAGATTCGTTACCACCCGGGGAAGGCAAATGTGGTAGCCGATGCCTTGAGCAGGAAGGACAGAGAACCCATTCGAGTAAAATCTATGAATATAATGATTCATAATAACCTTACTACTCAAATAAAGGAGGCGCAACAAGGAGTTTTAAAAGAGGGAAATTTAAAGGTTGAAATACCCAAAGGATCGGAGAAGCATCTTAATATTCGGGAAGACGGAACCCGGTATAGGGCTGAAAGGATTTGGGTACCAAAATTTGGAGATATGAGAGAAATGGTACTTAGAGAAGCTCATAAAACTAGATACTCAATACATCTTGGAACGGGGAAGATGTACAAGGATCTCAAGAAACATTTTTGGTGGCCGGGTATGAAAGCCGATGTTGCTAAATACGTAGGAGAATGTTTGGCGTGTTCTAAGGTCAAAGCTGAGCATCAGAAACCATCAAGTCTACTTCAACAACCCGAAATCCCGGAATGGAAATGGGAAAACATTACCATGGATTTCATCACTAAATTGCCAAGGACTGCAAGTGGTTTTGATACTATTTGGGTAATAGTTGATCGTCTCACCAAATCAGCACACTTCCTGCCAATAAGAGAAGATGACAAGATGGAGAAGTTAGCACGACTGTATTTGAAGGAAGTCGTCTCCAGACATGGAATACCAATCTCTATTATCTCTGATAGGGATGGTAGATTTATTTCAAGATTCTGGCAGACATTACAGCAAGCGTTAGGAACTCGTCTAGACATGAGTACTGCCTATTATCCACAAACTGATGGGCAGAGCGAAAGGATGATACAAACGCTTGAAGACATGCTACGAGCATGTGTTATTGATTTCGGAAACAGTTGGGATCGACATCTACCGTTAGCAGAATTTTCATACAACAACAGCTACCATTCAAGCATTGAGATGGCGCCGTTTGAAGCACTTTATGGTAGAAAGTGCAGGTCTCCGATTTGTTGGAGTGAAGTGGGGGATAGACAGATTTCGGGCCCGGAGATTATACAAGAAACTACCGAGAAGATCATCCAAATTCAACAACGGTTGAAAACCGCCCAAAGTCGACAAAAGAGCTACGCTGACATTAAAAGAAAAGATATAGAATTTGATATTGGAGAGATGGTCATGCTTAAAGTTGCACCTTGGAAAGGCGTTGTTCGATTTGGTAAACGAGGGAAATTAAATCCAAGGTATATTGGACCATTCAAGATTATTGATCGTGTCGGACCAGTAGCTTACCGACTTGAGTTACCTCAACAACTCGCGGCTGTACATAACACTTTCCACGTCTCAAATTTGAAGAAATGTTTTGCTAAAGAAGATCTCACTATTCCGTTAGATGAAATCCAAATCAACGAAAAACTTCAATTCATCGAAGAACCCGTCGAAATAATGGATCATGAGGTTAAAAGACTTAAGCAAAACAAGATACCAATTGTTAAGGTTCGATGGAATGCTCGTAGAAGACCCGAGTTCAACTGGGAGCGTGAAGATCAGATGAAGAAGAAATACCCGCATCTATTTCCAGAAGATTCGTCAACACCTTCAACAGCTTAAAATTTCGGGACGAAATTTATTTAACGAGTAGGTACTGTAGTGACCCGAACTTTTCCATGTTTATATATATTAATTGAGATTGATATTTACAAGATTAAATGTTTCCAACATGTTAAGCAATCAAACTTGTTAAGACTTGATTAATTGAAATATGTTTCATATAGACAATTGACCACCCAAGTTGACCGGTGATTCACGAACGTTAAAACTTGTAAAAACTATATGATGACATATATATGGATATATATATAGTTAACATGATACTATGATAAGTAAACATATCATTAAGTATATTAACAATGAACTACATATGTAAAAACAAGACTACTAACTTAATGATTTTTAAACGAGACATATATGTAACGATTATCGTTGTAAAGACATTTAATGTATATATATCATATTAAGAGATATTCATACATGATAATATCATGATAATATAATAATTTAAAATCTCATTTGATATTATAAACATTGGATTAACAACATTTAACAAGATCGTTAACCTAAAGGTTTCAAAACAACACTTACATGTAACGACTAACGATGACTTAACGACTCAGTTAAAATGTATATACATGTAGTGTTTTAATATGTATTTATACACTTTTTAAAGACTTCAATACACTTATCAAAATACTTCTACTTAACAAAAATGCTTACAATTACATCCTCGTTCAGTTTCATCAACAATTCTACTCGTATGCACCCGTATTCGTACTCGTACAATACACAGCTTTTAGATGTATGTACTATTGGTATATACACTCCAATGATCAGCTCTTAGCAGCCCATGTGAGTCACCTAACACATGTGGGAACCATCAATTGGCAACTAGCATGAAATATCTCATAAAATTACAAAAATATGAGTAATCATTCATGACTTATTTACATGAAAACAAAATTACATATCCTTTATATCTAATCCATACACCAACGACTAAAAATACCTACAAACACTTTCATTCTTCAATTTTCTTCATCTAATTGATCTCTCTCAAGTTCTATCTTCAAGTTCTAAGTATTCTTCATAAATTCTACAAGTTCTAGTTACATAAAATCAAGAATACTTTCAAGTTTGCTAGCTCACTTTCAATCTTGTAAGGTGATCATCCAACCTCAAGAAATCTTTGTTTCTTACAGTAGGTTATCATTCTAATACAAGGTAATAATCATATTCAAACTTTGGTTCAATTTCTATAACTATAACAATCTTATTTCAAGTGATGATCTTACTTGAACTTGTTTTCGTGTCATGATTCTGCTTCAAGAACTTTGAGCCATCCAAGGATCCGTTGAAGCTAGATCCGTTTTTCTCTTTTACAGTAGGTTTATCCAAGGAACTTAAGGTAGTAATGATGTTCATAACATCATTCGATTCATACATATAAAGCTATCTTATTCGAAGGTTTAAACTTGTAATCACTAGAACATAGTTTAGTTAATTCTAAACTTGTTCGCAAACAAAAGTTAATCCTTCTAACTTGACTTTTAAAATCAACTAAACACATGTTCTATATCTATATGATATGCTAACTTAATGATTTAAAACCTGGAAACACGAAAAACACCGTAAAACCAGATTTACGCCGTCGTAGTAACACCGCTGGCTGTTTTGGGTTAGTTAATTAAAAACTATGATAAACTTTGATTTAAAAGTTGTTATTCTGAGAAAATGATTTTTATTATGAACATGAAACTATATCCAAAAATTATGGTTAAACTCAAAGTGGAAGTATGTTTTCTAAAATGGTCATCTAGACGTCGTTCTTTCGACTGAAATGACTACCTTTACAAAAATGACTTGTAACTTATTTTTCCGACTATAAACCTATACTTTTTCTGTTTAGATTCATAAAATAGATTTCAATATGAAACCATAGCAATTTGATTCACTCAAAACGGATTTAAAATGAAGAAGTTATGTGAAAAAAAAGATTGGATAATTTTTCTCATTTTAGCTACGTGAAAATTGGTAACAAATCTATTCCAACCATAACTTAATCAACTTGTATTGTATATTATGTAATCTTGAGATACCATAGACACGTATACAATGTTTCGACCTATCATGTCAACACATCTATATATATTTCGGAACAACCATAAACACTCTATATGTGAATGTTGGAGTTAGCTATACAGGGTTGAGGTTGATTCCAAAATATATATAGTTTGAGTTGTGATCAATACTGAGATACGTATACACTGGGTCGTGGATTGATTCAAGATAATATTTATCGATTTATTTCTGTACATCTAACTGTGGACAACTAGTTGTAGGTTACTAACGAGGACAGCTGACTTAATAAACTTAAAACATCAAAATATATTAAAAGTGTTGTAAATATATTTTGAACATACTTTGATATATATGTATATATTGTTATAGGTTCGTGAATCAACCAGTGGCCAAGTCTTACTTCCCGACGAAGTAAAAATCTGTGAAAGTGAGTTATAGTCCCACTTTTAAAATCTAATATTTTTGGGATGAGAATACATGCAGGTTTTATAAATGATTTACAAAATAGACACAAGTACGTGAAACTACATTCTATGGTTGAATTATCGAAATCAAATATGCCCCTTTTTATTAAGTCTGGTAATCTAAGAATTAGGGAACAGACACCCTAAATGACGCGAATCCTAAAGATAGATCTATTGGGCCTAACAAACCCCATCCAAAGTACCGGATGCTTTAGTACTTCGAAATTTATATCATATCCGAAGGGTGTCCCGGAATGATGGGGATATTCTTATATATGCATCTTGTTAATGTCGGTTACCAGGTGTTCACCATATGAATGATTTTTATCTCTATGTATGGGATGTGTATTGAAATATGAAATCTTGTGGTCTATTATTATGATTTGATATATATAGGTTAAACCTATAACTCACCAACATTTTTGTTGACGTTTTAAGCATGTTTATTCTCAGGTGATTATTAAGAGCTTCCGCTGTCGCATACTTAAATAAGGACGAGATTTGGGAGTCCATGCTTGTATGATATTGTGTAAAAACTGCATTCAAGAAACTTATTTTGTTGTAACATATTTGTATTGCAAACCATTATGTAATGGTCGTGTGTAAACAGGATATTTTAGATTATCATTATTTGATAATCTACGTAAAGCTTTTTAAACCTTTATTGATGAAATAAAGGTTATTTTTTGTTTTAAAATGAATGCAGTCTTTGAAAAACGTCTCATATAGAGGTCAAAACCTAGCAACGAAATCAATTAATACGGAACGTTTTTAATCAATAAGAATGGGACATTTCAATATATATCAACATATAGTTTTTACAAGTTTTAACGTTCGTGAATCGCCGGTCAACTTGGGTGGTCAATTGTCTACATGAAACTCATTTCAAATAATCAAGTCTTAACAAGTTTGATTGCTTAACATGTTGGAAACATTTAATCATGCAAATATAGTTTTCATTTAATATATAATCATGGAAAAGTTCGGGTCACTACAGTACCTACCCGTTAAATAAATTTCGTCCCGAAATTTTAAGCTGTTGGAAGTGTTGACGCATCTTCTGGAAATAAGTGCGGGTATTTCTTCTTCATCTGATCTTCTCGTTCCCAGGTGAACTCAGGTCCTCTACGACCATTCCATCGAACCTTAACAATTGGTATCTTGTTTTGCTTAAGTCTTTTAACCTCACGATCCATTATTTCGACGGGTTCTTCGATAAATTGAAGTTTTGCGTTGATTTGGATTTCGTCTAACGGAATAGTGAGATCTTATTTAGCAAAACATTTCTTCAAATTCGAGACGTGGAAAGTGTTATGTACAGCCGCGAGTTGTTGAGGTAACTCAAGTTGGTAAGCTACTGGTCCGACACGATCAATAACCTTGAATGGTCCAATATACCTTGGGTTTAATTTCCCTCGTTTACCAAATCGAACAACGCCTTTCAAGGTGCAACTTTAAGCATGACCATCTCTCCAATTTCAAATTCTATATCTTTTCTTTTAATGTCAGCGTAGCTCTTTTGTCTACTTTGGGCGGTTTTCAACCGTTATTGAATTTGGATGATCTTCTCGGTAGTTTCTTGTATTATCTCCGGACCAGTAATCTGTCTATCCCCCACTTCACTCCAACAAATCGGAGACCTGCACTTTCTATCATAAAGTGCTTCAAACGGCGCCATCTCAATGCTTGAATGGTAGCTGTTGTTGTAGGAAAATTCTGCTAACGGTAAGTGTCGATCCCAACTGTTTCCGAAATCAATAACACATGCTCGTAGCATGTCTTCAAGCATTTGTATCGTCCTTTCGCTCTGCCCATCATTTTATGGATGATAGGCAGTACTCATGTCTAGACGAGTTCCTAATGCTTGCTGTAATGTCTGCCAGAATCTTGAAATAAATCTGCCATCCCTATCAGAGGCTCTGCCCCTTGGACCCCGCCAGGGGTTTCCACCCCTTAGACCCCGCTACCGGGGGTGTTGCCCCCGAACCCCCATCATAATCAAGATAAGTTCAAACAATTGTGCACTCCACATTTTCCCCAAACTTGTTCGGTATTTAACAAGGTTATTTTAGTTAACAATTTAATCCCATTACAATTAAATCATATTGGTGACACAAATTACCAACAATGAATATATCTTGATATGATATATGTACTTTAAAATGTCGTTACAACGATAATTGTTACATATATGTCCATATATATATATCAACATATAGTTTTTACAAGTTTTAACGTTCGTGAATCGCCGGTCAACTTGGGTGGTCAATTGTCTACAAGAAACTCATTTCAAATAATCAAGTCTTAACAAGTTTGATTGATTAACATGTTGGAAACATTTAATCATGCAAATGTAGTTTTCATTTAATATATAATCATGGAATAATCATGGAAAAGTTCGGGTCACTACAGAACCTACCCGTTAAATAAATTTCGTCTCGAAATTTCAAGCTGTTGGAAGTGTTGATGCATCTTCTGGAAATTAGTGCGGGTATTTCTTATTCATCTGATCTTCTCGTTCCCAGGTGAACTCAGGTCCTCTACGAACATTCCATCGAACCTTAACAATTGGTATCTTGTTTTGCTTAAGTCTTTTAACCTCACGATCCATTATTTCGATGGGTTCTTCGATAAATTGAAGTTTTTCATTGATTTGGATTTCGTCTAATGGAATAGTGAGATCTTCTTTAGCAAAATATTTCTTCAAATTCGAGATGTGGAAAGTGTTATGTACAGCTGCGAGTTGTTGAGGTAACTAAAGTCAGTAAGCTACTGGTCCGACGAAATCAATAACCTTGAATGGTCCAATATACTTTGGGTTTAATTTCCCTCGTTTACCAAATCGAACAACGCCTTTCAAGGTGCAACTTTAAGCATGACCATCTCTCCAATTTCAAATTCTATATCTTTTCTTTTAATGTCAGCGTAGCTCTTTTGTCTACTTTGGGCGGTTTTCAACCGTTGTTGAATTTGGATGATCTTCTCGGTAGTTTCTTGTATTATCTCCGGACCCGTAATCTGTCTATACCCCACTTCACTCCAACAAATCGGAGACCTGCACTTTCTATCATAAAGTGCTTCAAACGGCGCCATCTCAATGCTTGAATGGTAGCTATTATTGTAGGAAAATTCTGCTAACGATAAGTGTCGATCCCAACTATTTCCGAAATCAATAATACATGCTCGTAGCATGTCTTCAAGCATTTGTATCGTCCTTTCGCTCTGCCCATCAGTTTGTGGATGATAGGCAGTACTCATGTCTAGACGAGTTCCTAATGCTTGCTGTAATGTCTGCCAGAATCTTGAAATAAATCTGCCATCCCTATCAGAGGCTCTGCCCCTTGGACCCCGCCAGGGGTTTCCACCCCTTAGACCCCGCTATCGGGGGAGCTGCCCTCGAACCCCCGTTATAATCAAGATAAGTTCAAACAATTATGCACTCCACACTTTCCCCAAACTTGTTCGATATTTAACAAGGTTATTTTAGTTAACAATTTAATCCCATTACAATTAAATCATATTGGTGACACAAATTACCAACAATGAATATATCTTGATATGATATATATACTTTAAAATGTCATTACAACGATAATCGTTACATATATGTCCATATATATATCAACATATAGTTTTTACAAGTTTTAACGTTCGTGAATCGCCGGTCAACTTGGGTGGTCAATTGTCTACATGAAACTCATTTCAAATAATCAAGTCTTAACAAGTTTGATTGCTTAACATGTTGGAAACATTTAATCATGCAAATATAGTTTTCATTTAATATATAATCATGGAATAATCATGGAAAAGTTCGGGTCACTATAGTACCTACCCGTTAAATAAATTTCGTCCCGAAATTTCAAGCTGTTGGAAGTGTTGACGCATCTTCTGGAAATAAGTGCGGGTATTTCTTCTTCATCTGATCTTCTCGTTCTCAGGTGAACTCAGGTCCTCTATGAGCATTCCATCGAACCTTAACAATTGGTATCTTGTTTTGCTTAAGTCTTTTAACCTCACGATCCATTATTTTGACGGGTTCTTCGATAAATTGAAGTTTTTCGTTGATTTGGATTTCATCTAACGAAATAGTGAGATCTTCTTTAGCAAAACATTTCTTCAAATTCGAGACGTGGAAAGTGTTATGTACAGCCGCGAGTTGTTGAGGTAACTCAAGTCGGTAAGCTACTGGTCAGACGCGATCAATAACCTTGAATGGTCCAATATACCTTGGGTTTAATTTCCCTCGTTTACCAAATCGAACAACGCCTTTTAAGGTGCAACTTTAAGCATGACCATCTCTCCAATTTAAAATTCTATATCTTTTCTTTTAATGTCAACGTAGCTCTTTTGTCTACTTTGGGCGGTTTTCAACCGTTGTTGAATTTGGATGATCTTCTCGGTAGTTTCTTGTATTATCTCCGGACCCGTAATCTGTCTATCCCCCACTTCACTCTAACAAATCAGAGACCTGCACTTTCTATCATAAAGTGCTTCAAACGGCGTCATCTCAATGCTTGAATGGTAGCTGTTGTTGTAGGAAAATTCTGCTAACGGTAAGTATCGATCCCAACTGTTTCTGAAATTAATAACACATGCTCGTAGCATGTCTTCAAGCATTTGTATCATCCTTTCGCTCTGCCCATCAGTTTGTGGATGATAGGCAGTACTCATGTCTAGACGAGTTCCTAATGCTTGATGTAATGTCTGCCAGAATCTTGAAATAAATCTGCCATCCCTATCCGAGGATCTGCCCCTTGGACCCCGCCAGGGGTTTCTACCCCTTGGACCCCGCTATCGGGGGCGCTGCCCCCGAACCCCCGTCATAATCAAGATAAGTTCAAACAATTGTGCACTCCACCCTTTCTCCAAACTTGTTCGATAATTAACAAGGTTATTTTACTTAACAATTTAATCCCATTACAATTAAATGATATTGGTAACACAAATCACCAACAATGAATATATCTTGATATGATATATATACTTTAAAATGTCGTTACAACGATAATCGTTACATATATGTCCATATATATATCAACATATAGTTTTTACAAGTTTTAACGTTCGTGAATCGCCGGTCAACTTGGGTGGTCAATTGTCTACATGAAACTCATTTCAAATAATCAAGTCTTAACAAGTTTGATTGCTTAACATGTTGGAAACATTTAATCATGCAAATATAGTTTTCATTTAATATATAATCATGGAATAATCATGGAAAAGTTCGGGTCACTACACAGATGGCGCGACAGCCAGCGTATGAACAGGGTCATGTGTGATTATATAGGGCGATGCGCGCCATTCTGATGTTGCGCAACCAATGTGCAGCCATGCGTATCTTTAATGGGTTTGAGACGGTTCAATTACTCTATATTAGTTTCTACTACTATTTCTTTTTCTGCTGATTATTTACATTATCAGTTGTAATATTCGTATTAGCTTTTGTTGCTGTTGCTACAGCTTATGTTTATTGTTTGTTCCGATGATGCTATTGTTTAGCAATGTTGTTGTTGAGGAAGACAAGACTGCACAAAGTTACCTATTAACCGACTTTGTGGATAGGTAAATTTGCTTTGATCAAATAGTATATAGTTTGTTTGTCGATTAAAACCTTGACAAATAAATTGGTTGTTTCATTCTAGGGCTATTGGTTGTTGTTGAGGAAGACAAGACTGCACAAAGTAACCTATTAACCGACTTTGTGGATAGGTAAGTTTTTCTAGTAAAATAGTATATAGTTTTTTGTTGATATCGCCTCATCTATACATTTATTCATTCGCGATATCGGTTCTTTTGGTTATAAATTTGTGGAAATGGAAGACTATAGTTGGTAATTATGAATAAAATGACAAATCATGCTTTTGAAGTCTTAGTATTAGTTTTTCGGATGAACTCAGCAAGTATCAACATCAAACAAGCAAGACGAAAGCAAAAGATAAAAGAAAATCAAAGAAATCCATATCAGACCCCCACCGCGGTCGCGATGAGGGGTATCACGCTCGCGACAAATCAACAGAACATGGGAGTTTCGAAAGAGTCTATATCACGGTCGCGACTATGGACATTTCGGTCGCGATTGACAGTTATCAAGGAGGTCACGGTCGTGATGTTTATGTCACAGTCGCGATGCAGGGTCGGTCAGGGGTCCGAATTTCAGCCCTATAAATACCCGATTAAACCCCAACTTTAGGGGATCGATTGGTTTACAAATTCTGAGGCCAGGAGGGTCATTTTTAAGGGTTAAGAGGCCATTCTTCAACAATTTTGAAGATCTTAACATCAAGGTTGAAGATTGGAGCATCCATTAATCATTGGTACCCTAGTTCTTCATTATTTTAGTGATTTTATGATGAATACTATTTGTTTCAATTGTTTAATTGTTCTTTCTTTTGCCATGTTAAGCTAAACTTTAATTGTGTCCACTTGATGTAAGACTTATGTTTATGGATTGTTCTACCTTGTAATTTATTAAGGTTTTTATGTTTAATTATTCATGCTTTCTTGAAAGATGTTTATATATCCCGATTGTGCAGTAACTAGTCAGCAAATTGACCAGTTCGTTCGCAGAGAGCAGTGTTCAAGATTTAAACAACTAATAATTATTCTAAGAATTGGGGGGTTTTGTTTTGAATTTAAGTAAATTAAACAATAGCAAAGATAAATTAATGAATGAAATGCCCCCTTCATATCGATTATAAACGTTACATAATAATTGATTTCATTGCGAGGTATTTGACCTCTATATGATACATTTTAAAAACATTGCATTCATTTTTAAAAGACAAACTTTTATTACATCGAAAGTTGACAGGCATGCATACCATTTCATAATATATCAAACTATCAATGACTTAATAATAATCTTATTGAACTCAACGACTCGAATGCAACGTCTTTTGAAATATGTCATGAATGACTCCAAGTAATATCTCTAAAATGAGCAAATGCACAGCGGAAGATTTCTTTAATACCTGAGAATAAACATGCTTTAAAGTGTCAACCAAAAGGTTGTTGAGTTCATAGGTTTATCATAAACAATAAAATTCATCATTTTGATAGACCACAAGATTTAAATGTGCATGGTTCAAATGGGCCCAAATCCTACACCCACCTATAATGTACATGCGATTTCCTTTAAATGCAGTACACATATCTCATGTACGAAATCATTTTTCAAAATGCTTAACAACCGTACACATATCTCGTGTACAAAATATCATACACATAACCTGTGTATAAAAATCATTCTCTCGATATATAACATTCACTTTGCTTTCTTTGCTTGGCTTGGTAACTGACCTTAACATATAATGCGCATCAATAATATCCCCAAAATAAACAGAACTTTCAGTCTGTAATAAATATATAAACTTCGAAGTACTAAACACCACGCCCACTAGCTCTTCCGTCTAGTGAACATTCTGGGTGGGGGTATTAAACCCGGTAGCTACCTTTAGGATTCGCGTGAATTAGGGGTCATACCCGTTTCCTAATTCTTAGGTTACCAAGCTATAATAATCAAGGGGAAATATTCAAATCAATTAGTGGCAATTATAACGTCCAACTAATTCAATAATAATCGACAGAACTTCTATCTGTATAATAATTCATTCGAGGAATGTTTTGCTTGTGTCTATCTCGTCAAACATTTATAAAAGCATCTCATGTATTCTCAGTCCAAAAATATAGATTGCAAAAGCATTTAATAAAACAGTTATAAAAACAGCGCATGTATTCTCGGTCCCAAAAATGTAAAGAGTAAAAGGGAATCAAATGAACTCACGATACAATATTTTGTAGTAAAAATATTCATACGATGATACTAAACAATGCAGGGTAGGCCTTGGATTCACGAACCTTAATAAGCTTTTCTAAAAAAATTGCCCTGAACCGGACTAGAACCCGAGACCTCCCGCTCATACACAAACACTTAACCACTCAGCTGTACTTGTTTATCTGTATTAACACCTACCCGTATTTTATTTCACTGTATCTGTTTTCACTTCATTTTCTTCTTCTTATTTACTCAATACCAAATCGACCAAAGCTTGAAATTAATTAATCAATGAGTTATCAATTAATTTTAAAATTTATAGTTTATATAAAAAAAACATTTAAAGATGGATCTAATTAATTTAAAACAGAAAAGAAGTAAAAAAAATAAGCTGGTCAGTTTGTGAATAACACGAACCTAACTTAAAATCAATTTCGAAATTTTAGAAAGTTTTAGACAAAACTTATAACATGAAATAGGTTCTAAATTGTTCATACAAACTTTTTGGATCGTCAATTTAATTCAAAACATCAAAACATTTACAAATTTCACTATGAACACAATCTTTGACTTTTTGAAAAATAACTTTGACTCCAAAATTCAGGCTCGTTATAAAGAATTGTAATTTGATATTTTGAAGATAGTTTAAGTATACAATTCCTAACAAAACTTCATTTATACATTTCGCAATTTGATTCATATTCGTGGTTTTGAAAAAATGAAACAAAACAGAGGTCGACTGGGTATTCTTTTTATTTTCTGTTTTGATTCCTGAGTTGTAGTAAGGATAGTGTTATTTATAGATATTAATCGTATAATTGAGCTAGTACACTTGATTTGATCAATTTTTGTTTGTAATGCGAGTTGATATGGACTTGTAACAAAATTTAGACAGATGACAAATTAACTAAAGTCTGATGTTGATTTTAAACAGAAATTGATTCGTACTATCAATGAAGTCGATGAAGTAATTTAGTAGACAATTTAAAAAGTCAGATAGTGATGTCAAACTGATTTTGGATCCTATAAACAATGCTACGTATTTATCTAAATATATATATATATATATATATATATATATATATATATATATATATATATCAGT
Organism: Rutidosis leptorrhynchoides; assembly: GCF_046630445.1. Taxonomy (NCBI): domain Eukaryota; kingdom Viridiplantae; phylum Streptophyta; class Magnoliopsida; order Asterales; family Asteraceae; genus Rutidosis; species Rutidosis leptorrhynchoides. Next base: position 190,007,436 of record NC_092336.1, read on the forward strand.
ATAAGTATATTTTGTATATATATATATATATATATATATATATATGTATGTATGTATATGTATGTATATGTATATATATGTATATATATATACATATATATATATATATACATATATATATATATATCTGTATATGTATTTGAATATATACGTACTGTATTTGGTATATTTATATGTATATGTATCTGATTATAATCTGTATTAATAAATATATACGTGTATTAATAATATTATTAATACTAATAATAAGTATATAAATAATAATAATAATAAAATTAATAATAATGATAATAATATCAATAATTTTAATAATTAATAATTAACTAATTTAATAATAATGCTAATTATATTAATAATAATTTTATTAATAAGAATAACAAATAAATAATAATACTTATAATAATAATTATTAATGATAATGTTCATAGTAATATTAATAATAACATTGATAATGTTATTAATAAGATACTAATACCAATATTAACAATAATAGAATACTACTAATGTTAATAATATTAATGTCTAATAATATTAATGATATTTATAATAATAATGATTATTAATGGTAATAATTACTACTAGTAATGACATGTTATATATATATTTCTTATATATATAATATTAATAATACAAATATTAATATTAATATTACTATTAATAATAATGATGAATGTAATAATAATATTGTTATAATACTGTATTTAAACTTGTAACTTAGACAATCCATTTATATATTTTTTTAGTTTATATTCATATTGATTAAAGTGTTCTTTTATTTATTCAAAAATATTGCATGTATATATATATATATATATATATATATATATATATATATATATATAAATTTTTATTTACACACAATTGTTCGTGAATCATCGAGGATAGTCAAAGGTCAAATTGAATTATGAAATCAGTTCAAATTTTTGAGACTCAACTTAATAGACTTTGCTTAACGTGTCGAAATCATATCAAGATTAAGTTTAAATTTGGTTGGAAATTTCCGGGTCGTCACAGTACCTACCCGTTAAAGAAATTTCGTCCCCAAATTTGATCGAGGTAGTCATAGCTAACAATAAGTATGTTTTCATGGCCTATATGAGCTAGAAATTAGAGTTTTATCATTACTGGGTACTATGGATAAAACAATTTGATTTTTGTGAAGAGTACGAGTGAGGCTATCTCAAAAGATTGAGATAGAGATTTAACTTTTGACGTAGTCACGGTGGATTTTCGGAATTCAAGGAATTTATAGACAATCTTCGAAATCTATATAAGATTCGTTTATTCGGTAATTAAGGAAATTAGAATTCTCTTTAATTAAATGCGATAATATGTTTCGATTGCTCTGTCGGATATTTCACTATAAATCCACTCCCTTCGTTTCCTTATTTCCACAACTCACACCTTCTATTCTTCCTCTCTCAATTCATACTTTAAAGCATTCGTTAATATGCTCCATCACGTTCTGATTCTTGATAAACTCCTGACTTTCATATCTGTCATTCTCCTTTTTCATCTGCCACCGAAAAAATCTATTCACTTCTACCATACTCTTGGTGTTATAGTGTTTTTATTTCTCCTGTGTCTTTATATTGCTATACGCATTGATATACACGGTTTGTAGTTGTTGTCAAGCTTTATATTATCCTTTATATTTTGGAGTTCCATACTTTTGTTTTCTCTTCCCGACTTTAAGTCAAGCGAATAATGGTCCAGAATTCGTAGGTATGAAGTTTCGAATGAACATGACTAATGTTCTAAGAGAGAGATTGTAATAGCACGATCTTGATTGGTTAAATTACCAGAATTCAAGGGAAAAGATAGGACTATCATGAAGATATGTTCTTGATATGTTTATAGATTAGATAGAATGTAAGAGTCGTGTAACATGGCACATGATGACATTATGATCTGTGGATCATCACGTTCCATTAGAAACTCAGCATGACTTACTGTAATATAATCACGTTGATCAAGTGTCATTATATTATACTAACTCATGCTTCAGTCCCCAACACTACTTCAAAAACATTCAAATTTTGAATTCGAATTTTTCAGAATTTAGAAACTAAAACAGTTTTCTTTCTGATGTAACACTGATATTGTGAAGAGATAAATGATTTCAGATAAGAATAGTTATGAAAATATCTTCAGAAATATCGAGGATATTTATAATGAAAGATACGATGATATCTTAGAATTTCTAATATTGATGGATGATGAAGATTTTTCCATAAAATGTAGAGTCAGGAGCAAGTTATTCATTAATGACTTCAGCAGATACTGAATCACTTGGATTCTTTGAAGGCAGATTTAGTCTTTGTGATTTGTCCACAGCCTCCTTCATGGTTTGCTCAATCCGTTTTTCAGTACCATTTTTTCTCATCTTTTGAGCTTCTTCGGCCACTATTATTTATCATCAAACTTCTGACTGTTAAGGTCGTTTACAGTTTTTGCTACTTCATAAGCAATTTTCAAGATTTGGAGTATTGATTCGCAGACTGGGTGCTTTTCAGAATTTCAGAATGGAAGATCATAATCCTAAGAAATAAATGTTATATGTATACATATAACTGTTGATGTAGAAACGCTGTGAGATTCAAAATACTGATTGTTAATTCTCAGTAATTGGTATGGAAATTCTCGTTACCAGATGCGGATGAGTATATGACGGGTTTCGATAAAAATAATGATTTTTCGGAAAGTCAAAGATCAATAAAGTTACTGGGAAGTTTACTGCTAATGTGATGAAATATAAACGGTTCCCTGGTAACGAAGGTGAAAAGACAACGTATATATCAAGGTTATAATAAGGCTAGTCCGACTGAAAAGTCGAAGTTGACTTGCTGGAGCTGTGACAAAATTGGCTAATTTGAAAAGAGATTGCAAAGTTATTTTTGGTAATAACAACGCCAAGGAATTATAAATTCATTTTAAACTTCTACTTAGGTTCCAAGACTTTTCCAGATGCATGCCCATATGCATAAGTTCTTCCTTTCGTAGATAACGTGTGGTTGGATCATCCTCTCGATTGAGGTGTTTTCAAGATTCGTGAAAGTTTTGAACGCAGATTGGAATTATCAAGATACAAATGAGGTTTAAGATGAAATCAAGTGGCAAACTTAAAGAAATGTTTAATTTCGTATGTTATAATCAATATTTTAATTCATTTTAATTGTCCAATGTTAGTAGTCCACAGTTAGTAGTCCACAGTTAGTAATTCAATAATTCATATATAGTTTAATATATAATATTCAAATTAATTAATACGTATCGTGACCCATTGTATACATGTCTCAGACTCGATCACAACTCAAAGTATATATATTATTTTAGAATCAACCTCGACCCTTTATATGCTAACTCGAGCATTACTGCAATATAGAGTGACTTACGGTTATTCCAAATAATATATATAGATGACGTCGATATGATATGTCAAAACATAGTATATGTGTCCCGATTTATCCTACGATATTTAAATGCGTAAAATAAATAACAGAAATTAAATGACGATAAATAAAATTGCGAGAATTAAAATTGCGATAAATAAATTGTGATAAATAAATGTAACAGGGAATTAGGAACAGTTAGTTGGGAACAATTAGCTAGGCATAGTTAGCGTGGATTCTTAACAGAATTTCTCATAGTTAATTTGTTTTGTTTCTGACAAATTTTATTTTGTCCAATATTTTCTTCATTATGCCACTTGTTGGATTCTGATAGGTCAAAATCCAAATATGAAATTGAATGAAAATGGTTATTCTGCGGTGAACGGATATGTATATTTGTGGATGTAGGTAAGATAGTAAATGACTGTTGAATCAGATTGGAAGAATGTACAGTGTAACTTATTAATGTGAAATCTAAATATTCCTCGGGTATTACCTACCCGTTAAAATATTTTCACCATTAACAGTTTGTACGAAAGAATTTTTAATTACAATCTTTATGAAAACATATATACATATATATTTTCTTCAGATGTAATCATGGATTTAATGAGTTAATATGATATTAATCTCATTTGCTTTACCGTTAGAACAAGAATATATAATCTCTAAAACATTAGAGATTACATAATCGCCACCTAATATTTCTCCAATGAAGTTATGAATTAATACTTCATCAGTTATTGCTATTGATACTCCTTGGTATCTATGGTGCGTATGACGATGATGTTCGTGGGACATTTTGTGATGTTGAATCATGGGATGTGGATGTTGTGGATGGTGGTACTGGTTATGCTGCTGGTGCTGCTGATACTCGTAGATATAGCACCATATTCTCCAGGGTCACTATTCGAACACGAAGCTCGTTGACTTCTTCTATTACACCGGGATGATTGTCAGTTCGGACGAGCGCATGAATAAGATCTAGAATTTGGGATAGTATATAAGCGTGACGAGATACTCTAGAAATGAGAGAGAAAATTGTATTACGGACAGGTTCGCCGGTAAGTGCTTCAGGTTCTTCGTCAAGAGGAAAATGTGGTGGATGGAAGGGATCGCCTTCTTCTTGTCTCCAATGATCAAGTAGGCTACGAACCCATCCCCAATTCATCCAGAATAGATGATGGCTAATTGTTTGATCTATTCCGGTCACACTGCTTTCGGAGCTCGAACGAAACTCTATATCGGAATCCGAGGGACTTGAACTAGTGGCGAGTTCCATTTTGTACGATTGAATAAAGGATTTTTCGATATGAAATGATTTTCAGCTATCGGATGGTATTCTAATTCCATAGAATATCTATATATATAGAGCAAAAGATTTCATAGATTACGGACGAATTACAGAATATGTCAGGCAAAGTTTACAGTAACAGATACGCTAAGATACGAATTAGCAAATACGCTAAGACATGAATTTTTTTCTATACACTATTCATGCAATCAATGCAGTAAGACGTATCTAGACTAAGAATGATAAGCATGTAATTTTCGACACGAAATGATAAGCAAAACTTTTGACATGCAGACACGGTCGAAGTCCAGACCCACTAATGCATCTAAACAACTATCAGTTAGACACACTAATGCAAGACCTGGTTCGCTAAGACCACTGTTCTGATACCGACTAAAATGCCCCGTTCATATTGATTATAAACGTTACATAATAATTGATTTCATTGTGAGGTATTTGACCTCTATATGATACATTTTACAAACATTGCATTCGTTTTTAAAAGACAAACTTTCATTACATCGAAAGTTGACAGGCATGCATACCATTTCATAGTATATCAAACTATCAATGACTTAATAATAATCTTGTTGAACTCAACGACTCAAAAATATGTCATGAATGAATCCAAGTAATATCTCTAAAATTAGCAAATGCACAGCGGAAGATTTCTTTAATACCTGAGAATAAACATGTTTTAAAGTGTCAACCAAAAGGTTGGTGAGTTCATAGGTTTATCATAAACAATAAAATTCATCATTTTGATATACCACAAGACTTAAATGTGCATGGTACAAATGGACCTGAATCCTACACCCACCTGTAATGTACATGCGATTTCCTTTAAACACAGTACATATATCTCGTGTACGGAATCATTTTTCAAAATGCTTAACAACCGTACACATATCTCGTGTACAAAATATCATACACATAACCTGTGTATAAAAATCATACTCTCGATATATAACATTCACTTTGATTTCTTTGCTTGGCTTGGTAACCGACCTTAACATATAATGTGCATCAATAATATCCCCAAAATAAATAGAACTTTCAGTCTGTAATAAATATATAAACTTCGAAGTACTAAACACCACGCCCACTAGCTCTTCCGTCTAGTGAATATTCTGGGTGGGGGTGTTAAACCCGGTAGCTACCTTTAGGATTCACGTGAATTAGGGGCCATACACGTTTCCTAATTCTTAGGTTACCAAGCTATAATAATCAAGGGGAAATATTCAAATCAATTAGTGGCAATTATAACGTCCAACTAATTCAATAATAATCAAAAGAACCTTTGTCTGTATAATAATTCTTTCTAGGAATGTTTTGCTTGTGTCTATCTCGTCAAACATTTATAAAAGCATCTCATGTATTCTCCGTCCAAAAATATAGATTGCAAAAGCATTTAATAAAACAGTTATAAAATAGTTATAAAAACAACGCATGTATTCTCAGTCCCAAAAATGTAAAGAGTAAAAGGGAATCAAATGAACTCACGATACAATATTTTGTAGTAAAAATATTCATACAACGATACTGAACAATGCAGGGTTGGCCTTGGATTCACATGTAACGACCCGGAAATTTCCGACCAAATTTAAACAATGCAGGGTTGGCCTTGGATACCTTTATATGTTTCCGACACGATAAGCAGAATTTGTAATGTTGAATCTTAAAAAGTTTGGAACTACATTCATGTAATCAATTACCCTTTGACCGTGTTTGACGATTCACGAACAATTATGTGTATATAGATATGTATATATAATATATAATATTAACTGAAAACATTAACAAAGTATTAGATATATGATACTTTACATGAACATATTTGTTTCGATATATTTATCGACAGAATTAAGAGATAATATCAAATGATTGAATTATCAGATACATTATGATATGATTACGGGCCTATGTTATGAGGTCCACTGTGATTTAAGAAATCTATTCTTTTTGACAACTCATTACTTAACCAGTATGATAAAGATAACGATATTTATATTTTATTTTATTAAATATATATAACGATTTAAATTAATATTATATATTTTTATACGCGTATTATACGTACATAGTTTTATACTTTTACTATACTTTAACTTTACCTTTACTTTACTTTTACTTTACTTTAACTTTAATAATTCATACTTTAATAATTCACTTTAATAATTCATACTTTAATAATTCACTTTAATAATTCATACTTTAATAATTCACTTTAATAATTCATACTTTAATAATTCACTTTAATAATTCATACTTTAATAATTCACTTTAATAATTCATACTTTAATAATTCACTTTAATAATTCAAAAATCTATTATAAATAGAATTCAATAGGTTTCATTATTTCATAGAAACTTGAAAATATATTTCTCTAAACTCTCTCAATCGAATTACATATATATATATTTACTTAGTACTATTTCAAGATATTATTAGTATACATAAAATACTATGACGGAGTTATATTCAGACGATTTCAAAATAAGTTTTCAAATGGGATATAGCTAAGGAAATTATGGATTATAGCTATGAAGGTTATGGGTATTGATCGAGGGTATTGCTCGTGAGGTCAACCTAACGTTTATCATTTTCGTTGCGTCTACAATATTGAATCACAATATTGATACGTGAGCATTCATATCTTATCTTTTATATATTAATAGTGTATCCCTGACTAGTGCTCGAGTATATATGATTATGCATGTTTGTATGCTTAGTTTCGTCGTTAAATAGTTTATGATAAATCACGAATTTGATACATATGCTACTGAGATAAGTTATATGATATGCATGTCGTTGAAAAGCTGAAGAAAAAAAATTAATAACTTTTCATTTAGAAATCGTGTGGTTTCGATGAACGGATTAAAAGATATGGTCAACTGAATTATCATTAATTTTAATATTATTATTAAAACGATTATTATAACTGTTATCAGTTGATGTTATTACTAAAATTATCTTTATTACTAAAAATTAATATTTTTATTGAAACTATCATTTTATTATTTTTATCATTATTATTATTATCAATATTATTTTATCAAATAAATATGCGTACAAAGATATTTTTACCACACGTAATGTAATTACATTAATAATACATACCACTATATTTTTATGATATTAAGTGAATTTTATAAATTTTATTACTTGAGATATATAAAAGTATATTTTTATCATATATGAATTTTAATATACATTTTTATTTATTAATAAATGACTTGTATTATTTAGTATAATAAGATCTGATAAATATATTTAAATATATAAAACTACTATATATAAGTTATATACTAAACATGTATAGATTTTGAAAGTCATTTTGGGTCAAGTTGACTTTTGTTGACTTTTGCATGTCGGTCTCGAGCATTAGGATTGTGATACACTACGACTTGACCTAAATTGTTAGACAGATATTGACCAACATATAAATATATATACTTAATATAGGTTCGTGAATCCGAGACAAACCCTGCACTTGTTCAGTGCCGTCATATACATAATTGCTACAAAATACAGTATTGTGAGTTTCATTTGCTCCCTTTTTATATATATTTTTGGGCTGAGAATACATGCGCTAATTTATAAATGTTTTACGAAATAGACACAAGTACTAAAACTAATTCTATGTGGGTTTAAACCAGAAATATACCCTTAGCTTGGTAACATTAAACTACTTGTCTATGTACGGTAGGCGCGAATCCTAAAGATAGATCTATTGGGTCAGACAAACCCCATCCTGACTATGGGATGCTTTAGTACTTCGAGGTTATTTTAAACACACCTGATCTGGTGTACTTCAGAGGGTAAAACATGAACGTTAAAGCTTGTTACCGGGTGCCTACAACTTATAGAATACTTTTATACACTTGCGAGTGTACGGATATTTATAGAAACTGAAATCTTGTGGTCTATTACTATTACGGAAATGATGGATTATGATAAACTAATGAACTCACCAACCTTTTGGTTGACACTTTAAAGCATGTTTATTCTCAAGTATTAAAGAAATCTTCCGCTGTGCATTAGCTCATTTTAAGGATATTACTTGGAGTCATTCATGGCATATTTTGAAAGACGTTGCATTCGAGTCATTGAGTTCATCAAGATTATTATTAAGCCAATTATAGTTGGATGTATTATGAAATGGTGTGCATGCCGTCAACTTTCGTTGTAAAGAAAGTTTGTCTTTTAAAAACGAATGCAATGTTTGTAAAATGTATCATATAGAGGTCAAATACCTCGCGATGTAATCAACTATTGTGAATCGTTTATAATGTATATGAACGGGTCCTTTCAGTTGGTATCAGAGCGATGGTCTTAGCAAACCAGGTCTTGCATTAGTGTGTCTAACTGATAGTTGTTAAGATGCATTAGTGAGTCTGGACTTCGACCGTGTTTGCATGTCAAAATTTTTGCTTATCATTTTTAGTCGGAAATCATCTACTTACCATCCTTAGGAAATTACCTGCTTATCATTCTTAAGTCTAGACGCGTTTTCCTACATTTATTTCATAATAGTGTATAGACGAATTCTTATCTTAGCATATCTGTTACTGTGAACTTTGACTGACATCTTTCAAAGATTCCTCCGTAATTTATGGGATTTTGGTATTATATATACATATGTAAATTATGTATTGAAGAATACCAAATCTAAATTCTACAATCTATTTCATACCAAAAAAATTCTTTCCCTGACCATACAAGATGGATCCCTCAACCAGTTCGAGTTCCTCGGATTCCGACAGCTATGCCGATATGGATTTCCACATGAGCTCCGAAAGCAGCGTGACCGGAATGAATCAACCAATTAGCCATCATCTATTCTGGATGAATTGGGGATGGGTTCGTAATCTACTTAACCATTGGAGACAAGAAGAAGGCGATCCCTTTCATCCACCACATTGCCCTCTTGGCAATGAACCTGAAGCACTTACCGGCGAACCTGTCCGAAACACCATTTTCTCTCTCATTTCCAGAGTATCTCGTCATGATTGTATACTACACCAAATTCTAGATCTTATTTATCCGCTCGCCCGAACCGACAATTACCCCGGTGTAATAGAAGAAGTCAACGAGCTTCGCGCTCGGGTAGTGGCTTTGGAGAATATGGTGCAAAGATTACAAACACCAGCAGCAGCACCAACAGCCTAACCAGTACCGCCATCAACAGTACCATTACCACCACCAACAACAACCGCATCGCAAACCTCAACTTCACAATCTGTCCCACGAGCATCGACATCATACGCCATGTAGATACCAAGGAATACCACAACGATGAAGTATTGATTCATAACTTCATTGGGGAAACATTCTACGACGATTATGTAATTTCTAAAGTTTAGACATTATCTATCCTCGCCTTAACCATAAATCAAATGAGTTTAATTTAATATTAACTCATTAAATCAATATTACATCTGAAGAAATATACACATATATATTTCCATAAAGACTGTAATAAAATTCTTTTGTACAAAATATTAATTGTGAATTTTTTTTAACAGGTAAGTAATACCCGAGAGATATATAAATTCACAATTATTATGTTACATTCTTCGAATCTGATTCAGCAAATCATCCATTATACTCTCTACTTTCACAACAATATACATTCTTTTATAAAAATCAAAACAACCATACTCATTCAAAATCTAATTACATATTATGATTTTGAAATCTCATAATTCGATTCAAGATATAACCGAAATCGTCACTCTTAGATTCCTACATCTTTTAAAACTATACTTTGACTTCAAAACTGTCCTAGAACCTCATTTCTATTCATGGAACTCACAAAAATATTTATATCATTCAAAATCTTAGAACATCATATGTATATTAACAATTACAATATGTGTTCAAACACTTCGAAATTCCTAAAGACATGCGAGATGATGATCCAACCACATATTACCCACTGTCATGCATCGAAAAGCTATCGAAACCAAAGTTATAGTTTAACACGTATCCATGTCAGATCCTTTGATATTTATTACCAAATATAATTTTTCAATCTCTTTCCAAAATAGACAGTTTTGTCACAGCTCCAGCAAATCACCTTCATTTGTTTATACGAATAAACCTTATTATAACAATTACCCCTTCATCATTGTTACCGGAGAACCTTTCATATCTCGCCACATTAGCAGTAAACTTATCAACAACTTCATTAACCTTCGACTTAAGCCTCTCCGAAAAGCCACTATATTTATTCATTAAAACCCCATCATGTACTCACCTACATCCTGTAACAATAATTGTCACACCAACTACTGGGAATTAGCAATCAGTATTTTGAATTTCGCGACAATTTTACGTCAAAAGTTATACATATAACGTCTATCTCCTAGACTTACATACTTCGAATGTGAATTTTCTGAAAAACATCCCAAACCATGAACTAGTTCTCCGAAATTGGAAAAATGCTGATGAAGCAGCAAAAACTGTAAACGACTTTAACCGTCAAAAGTTTGTTGATAAAGAATAGTATGGTGGTAAAGTTGAGAAAAAGAGAAGGTTTGAAACTGGAAAACGGATTGAGCATACCATGAAGGAGGCTGTGGACAAATCACAAAGACTAAATCTGCCTTCAAAGGATCCAAATGATTCAGTGTCTACTGAAATCGTTAGCAAACAACTTACTTCTTATTCTAAACCTTCACAGACAAATCTTCTTCATCATCCATATTATCGTATCTTTTATTATAATATCTTCGATATTCCTGAAGATATTTTCACAACTATTCTTATCTGAAATCTTTTATCTCTTCGCAATATCTGCGTTACAACATAAAAAGAAACTGTGTTTGTTTCTAAATTCTAAAAAAAATAAAAATTTTGAATTTAAAATAGAAATGTTTTTGAAGTAGTGTTGGGAACTGAAGCATGAATTAGTATAATATAATGACACTTGATCAACGTGATTATATTACAGTAAGTCATGCTGAGTTTCTAATGGAACGTGATGATTCACAGAACATACTGTCATCATGTACTGTTTACACGACTCTTACATTCTACCCAATTTCCAAACATATTAAGAACATATCATCTTGATAGCTCTATATTTTTGGATATTCTGGTAATTTGCCAAATCAAGATCGTGCCATTACGATTTTCTTCTTGGAATATTAACTATGTTCATCCAAAAATTCATATCTACGAATTCTGGACCATTATCCGCTTGACTTAAGGTCGGAAAGAGAAAACGAAAGCATGAAGCTCCGAAATATAATGGAGAATATAAAGCCCGATAACAACCCCGAAATTACAAACCTTGTATATCAATGCGTATAGCAATATAAAGACACGGGAGAATGAAAAACACAATAACCCCAAGGTAATGGTAGAAGAAAATAACTTCCTCCGGTGGTAGATGAAAAAGAAGAATGACATATATGAAAGTTAAGAGTATATCAAGAATCAATACTGGATGAAGCATATTAACGAATGCTTTAAAGTATGAATTGGGGAGAAAGACTAGAAGGTGTGAGATGTGGAAATAAAGAAACGAAGGGGGTGGAATTATAGTAAAATATCAGACAGAGAAATCGAGACAGATTATCGCATTTAATCAAAGAAGATCCTGATTTCCTTAATCGCCGAAGAACCAAATCTTATTGCAAAGATTTTATTTAAATCCCATGAATTCCGAAAATCAATCATAACTACGTCATCGGTTAAAACGAATATACGTTTACTCATTTCACTCTCTTGCGATAGCTTCACTTATACTCTTCGCGTAATCAAATTATTTTATCTATATTACTCAATGATAATAAAACTCTATTTATCAACTCATATTCATCATGAAAACATTTTTATAGTTAGCCATGACGACCTCGATCAAATTTCGGGACGAAATTTCTTTAACGGGTAGGTACTGTAATGACCCGGAAATTTCCGACCAAATTTAAACTTAACCTTTATATGTTTCTGACACGATAAGCAGAATTTGTAATGTTGAATCTTAAAAATTTTGGAACTACATTCATGTAATCAATTACCCTTTGACCGTGTTTGACGATTCACGAACAATTATGTGTATATAGATATGTATATATAATATATAATATTAACTGAAAACATTAACAAAGTATTAGATATATGATACTTTACATGAACATATTTGTTTCGATATATTTATCGACAGAATTAAGAGATAATATCAAATGATTGAATTATCAGATACATTATGATATGATTACGGGCCTATGTTATGAGGTCCACTGTGATTTAAGAAATCTATTCTTTTTGACAACTCATTACTTAACCAGTATGATAAAGATAACGATATTTATATTTTATTTTATTAAATATATATAACGATTTAAATTAATATTATATATTTTTATACGCGTATTATACGTACATAGTTTTATACTTTTACTATACTTTAACTTTACCTTTACTTTACTTTTACTTTACTTTAACTTTAATAATTCATACTTTAATAATTCACTTTAATAATTCATACTTTAATAATTCACTTTAATAATTCATACTTTAATAATTCACTTTAATAATTCATACTTTAATAATTCACTTTAATAATTCATACTTTAATAATTCACTTTAATAATTCATACTTTAATAATTCACTTTAATAATTCAAAAATCTATTATAAATAGAATTCAATAGGTTTCATTATTTCATAGAAACTTGAAAATATATTTCTCTAAACTCTCTCAATCGAATTACATATATATATATTTACTTAGTACTATTTCAAGATATTATTAGTATACATAAAATACTACGACGGAGTTATATTCAGACGATTTCAAAATAAGTTTTCAAATGGGATATAGCTAAGGAAATTATGGATTATAGCTATGAAGGTTATGGGTATTGATCGAGGGTATTGCTCGTGAGGTCAACCTAACGTTTATCATTTTCGTTGCGTCTACAATATTGAATCACAATATTGATACGTGAGCATTCATATCTTATCTTTTATATATTAATAGTGTATCCCTGACTAGTGCTCGAGTATATATGATTATGCATGTTTGTATGCTTAGTTTCGTCGTTAAATAGTTTATGATAAATCACGAATTTGATACATATGCTACTGAGATAAGTTATATGATATGCATGTCGTTGAAAAGCTGAAGAAAAAAAATTAATAACTTTTCATTTAGAAATCGTGTGGTTTCGATGAACGGATTAAAAGATATGGTCAACTGAATTATCATTAATTTTAATATTATTATTAAAACGATTATTATAACTGTTATCAGTTGATGTTATTACTAAAATTATCTTTATTACTAAAAATTAATATTTTTATTGAAACTATCATTTTATTATTTTTATCATTATTATTATTATCAATATTATTTTATCAAATAAATATGCGTACAAAGATATTTTTACCACACGTAATGTAATTACATTAATAATACATACCACTATATTTTTATGATATTAAGTGAATTTTATAAATTTTATTACTTGAGATATATAAAAGTATATTTTTATCATATATGAATTTTAATATAAATTTTTATTTATTAATAAATGACTTGTATTATTTAGTATAATAAGATCTGATAAATATATTTAAATATATAAAACTACTATATATAAGTTATATACTAAACATGTATAGATTTTGAAAGTCATTTTGGGTCAAGTTGACTTTTGTTGACTTTTGCATGTCGGTCTCGAGCATTAGGATTGTGATACACTACGACTTGACCTAAATTGTTAGACAGATATTGACCAACATATAAATATATATACTTAATATAGGTTCGTGAATCCGAGACAAACCCTGCACTTGTTCAGTGCCGTCATATACATAATTGCTACAAAATACAGTATTGTGAGTTTCATTTGCTCCCTTTTTATATATATTTTTGGGCTGAGAATACATGCGCTGATTTATAAATGTTTTACGAAATAGACACAAGTACTAAAACTAATTCTATGTGGGTTTAAACCAGAAATATACCCTTAGCTTGGTAACATTAAACTACTTGTCTATGTACGGTAGGCGCGAATCCTAAAGATAGATCTATTGGGTCTGACAAACCCCATCCTGACTATGGGATGCTTTAGTACTTCGAGGTTATTTTAAACACACCTGATCTGGTGTACTTCAGAGGGTAAAACATGAACGTTAAAGCTTGTTACCGGGTGCCTACAACTTATAGAATACTTTTATACACTTGCGAGTGTACGGATATTTATAGAAACTGAAATCTTGTGGTCTATTACTATTACGGAAATGATGGATTATGATAAACTAATGAACTCACCAACCGTTTGGTCGACACTTTAAAGCATGTTTATTCTCAAGTATTAAAGAAATCTTCCGCTGTGCATTAGCTCATTTTAAGGATATTACTTGGAGTCATTCATGGCATATTTTGAAAGACGTTGCATTCGAGTCATTGAGTTCATCAAGATTATTATTAAGCCAATTATAGTTGGATGTATTATGAAATGGTGTGCATGCCGTCAACTTTCGTTGTAAAGAAAGTTTGTCTTTTAAAAACGAATGCAATGTTTGTAAAATGTATCATATAGAGGTCAAATACCTCGCGATGTAATCAACTATTGTGAATCGTTTATAATGTATATGAACGGGTCCTTTCATCACAAACCTTAATAAGTTTTTCTAAAAAAAATTTGCCCTGAACCGAACTAGAACCCGTGACCTCCCACTCATACACAAACACTTAACCACTCAGCTGGACTTGTTTATCTGTATTAACACCCACCCGTATTTTATTTCACTGTATCTGTTTCCACTTCGTTTTCTTCTTCTTCTTCTTTACTCAATACCAAATCGACCAAAGTTTGAAATTAATTAATCAATGAGTTATCAATTAATTTTAAGATTTATAGTTTATATAAAAAAACGTTTAAAGATTGATCTAATTAATTTAAAACAGAAAATAAGTAAAAAAATAAGCTGGTCAGTTAGTGAATAACACGAACCCAACTTAAAATCAATTTCAAAATTTTAGAAAGTTTTAGACAAAACTTATAACATGAAATAGGTTCTAAATTGTTCATACAAACTTTCTGGATCATCAATTTAATTCAAAACATCAAAACATTTACGAATTTCACTATGAACACAATCTTTGACTTTTTGAAAAATAACTTTGACTCCAAAATTCAGGCTCGTTATAAAGAACTGGAATTTGATATTGTGAAGATAGTTTAAGTATACAATTCCTAACAAAACTGCATTTATACATTTTGTAATTTGATTCATATTCGTGGTTTTGAAAAAATGAAACAAAACAGAGGTCGACTAGGTATTCTTTTTATTTTCTGTTTTAATTCCTTAGTTGTAGTGAAGGATAGTGTTATTTATAGATATTAATCATATAATTGAGCTAGTACACTTGATTTGATCAATTTTTGTTTGTAATGCGAGTTGATATGGACTGGTAATAAAATTTAGACAGATGACAAATTAACTAAAGTCTGATGTTGATTTTAAACAGAAATTGATTTATACTATCAATGAAGTCGATGAAGTAATTTAGCAGACAATTTAAAAAGTCAGATAGTGATGTCAAACTGATTTTGGATTCTATAAACAATGCTATGTATTTATCTAAAAATATATGTATATATCAGTATAAGTATATTTTGTATTTATATAAATATATATATCTGTATATGTATTTAAATATATACGTATTGTATTTGGTATATGTATATGTATATGTATATGATTATAATATGTATTAATAAATATATACGTGTATTAATAATATTATTAATACTAATAATAAGTATATAAGTAATAATAATAATAAAATTAATAATAATGATAATAATATTATTAATTCTGATAATTAATAATTAATAATTAACTAATTTAATAATAATACTAATTATATTAATAATAATAATTTTATTAATAAGAATAACAAATAAATAATAATACTGATAATAATAATTATTAATGATAATGTTCATTGTAGTATTAATAATAACATTGATAATGTTATTAATAAGATACTAATACCAATATTAACAATAATAGAATACTAATAATGTTAATAATATTAATGTCTAATAATATTAATGATATTTATAATAATAATGATTATTAATGGTAATAATTACTGCTAGTAATGACATGTTATATATATTTCTTATATATATATAATATTAATATTAATAATACAAATATTAATATTAATATTACTATTAATAATAATGATGAATGTAATAATAATATTGTTATAATATTGTATTTAAACTTGTAACTTGTAACTTAGACATTCCATTTATATTTTTTTAGTTTATATTCATATTGATTAAAGTGTACTTTTATTTATTCAAAAATATTACATGTACATGTACATTTATATTTATTTATATATATATATATTTAAATTTTTATTTACACACAATTGTTAGTGAATCGTCGAGGATAGTCAAAGGTCAAATTGAATCATGAAATCAGTTCAAATTTTTGAGACTCAGCTTAATAGACGTTGCTTATCATGTCGAAATCATATCAAGATTAAGTTTAAATTTGGTCGGAAATTTCCGGGTCGTCACAATGAATTAACTAGATAAGGAGAAGTAGCGTCCACTTTTCTAAAACCTGATCATGTAGTAACTGGTAAGAAAAATTGACCAGTTCATAAGGAGAAGTAGTGTACACTTTTCTAAAACCCGATCGTGTAGTAACTGGTAAGAAAAATTGACCATTTCATCCACAGAGAGCAGTGTTCAAGATTTAAACAACTAATAATTATCCTAAGAATTAGGGGGTTTTGTTTTGAATTTAAGTAAATTAAACAGTAGCAAAGATAAATTAATGAATTAACCAGATAAGGAGAAGTAGTGTCCACTTTAATGCTCAACAAATGATTATGATTGTTCTTTTATTAAAACCGTTATTAATGGTCTAGGTAATTCTGTCATATCGGTCTCACGAAATCAATGAACCAAAGGCATAATAAATTTAATTTACACACGTAAATTATCATTCAGAGGTCCAAATTACCATGTAAAATTAGTCTAGACTTTTCTTGGTTAAACTCATGTAAAACTAGGCTAATGGGATCATGCGAAAAAGCCTACACGATTATATTATCATAATATTAATTTAATTACCAATTGCACTCACATACAATTGTCTAGATCTTAAAAGATGAAGTACAAGTTATGAATATTGATAAACTCACATAAACCAAATTCAATAACCTATATAATTAAATAACAATATATAGATAAACGCAACAATGGATCTTTCAAAAAAGCATGAATAATTAAACATAAAAACCTTAATAAATCACAAGATAGAACAATCCATAAATATAAGTCTTACATCAAGTGGACACAATTAATTTTTAGCCTAACATGGCAAAAGAAAGAACAATTAAACAATTGGAACAAATAGTATTCATCATAATATCACTAGAATAATGAAGAACTAGTGTATCAATGATTAATGGATGCTCCAATCTTCAATCTTGATGTTAAGATCTTCAAAACTGATGAAGAATGGCCTCTTAACCCTTAAAAACGACCCTCCTGGCCTCAGAATTTGTAATAATATCAATCCCCTAAAGTTGGGGTTTGATGGGGTATTTATAGGGCTGAAATTTGAACCCCTGACCGACCCCGTGTCGCAATCATGACCTCCTTGATAACTGCCATTCGTGGTCGGAATGTCCAAAGTTGCAACCGCGATATAGACTCTTTCGAAAATCCCATGTTCTATTGACTTGTCGCGAATGTGACACACCGCGATGGGGGTCTGAGCTGGAATTCTTTGATTTTCTTTTATCTTTTGCTTTCGTCTTGCTCGTTTGATGTTGATACTTGCTGAGTTCATCCGAAAAACCAATACAAAGACTTCAAAAGCATGATTTGTCATTTTATTCATAATTACCAACTAAAGTCTTCCACTTACACAAATTTATAACCAAAAGAACCCGATATCGCGAATGAATAAATGTATAAATGAGGCGATATCAATTTCCCCAACACTTGACCTTGTTTGTCCTCAAGTAAGCTTATCTTTAAAATAATAAAGCCAATGTAAGTGTAAACATACCCGAAGCGACTTCAATAATCATATAATCAAGAAACAACGTTATTATCCTCATAAGCAAATAAACCCAACATGTGTGATCTTCAACAAGAAATCGCAAGGTCCAAGCCTTCAACAAACTCAAACTCTTCAATTATCAAATCCCAGAATTACCCACAAGTTTCACAACCGGAATCAAGAACCTCAATTTATCAGAATCACCAAAAAGTTTGGCCTAAGGGAAAACAAGACTTTTGAAAATCATTTTTGGATTTTAAGAACGAAAAAACAAGTTAAATTTTACACAAAATAAGTTTTTATGAAAATTTTAGGTTTATAAGGCTGTGTGCTTTCAAATCCATCCCGGTTTTGGGATAACCGAACGGGTAATTGCCAACCCAGTATATCATTCAGATGAACTACCTCCCTGTTCGAAGGTGATGAAAATACAATTACCTTAGGTAAGTGTTTAAGTGCCATACATAGTCGATTCGGTAGTAATCAACGTCACGGGTCAAGTGACCAACCCTAACAAAATCACTCCGGTGTTGAAGGTGCAAGATGGAAAGACCACAAGGGATTCCCTACCAATCCTATTTTCGGGTTGAAAGTTCTAGACTTTCTCCCCCTAGATACCATCACATCACGAAAGGATGCTTAGTATGAAATGGCTTGGATTAGGGATATCCCAATGCCAAGTAGAACAACCAAAAAGTTGGGTTAAGTTTAGGTCCTTAGACCCTACTTCCCACGTATCTAGCTTTTATATTATTTTTAAGAAAATGTAGGAAGTGGTTACTACATTTCCATATTTGAAAGGTACCATGACTTTTGACCATGGCGCGTGTTGTCTAAGCAACACTAGCACGAAGCCATTGCTCTTCGTAAAGAAGACAACACATTGTGAAGCTCAAGGCTCCTCTTCCCCACAGTACTATACATATTAAAAAGATGTAAGTATGAAATAGTGTAGATTAGAAAGTCTCCTACACCAAGTAAGACGATACTTGAAACACTTTACTTTCAAGTTTCAAATGGAACCACTAACAAGGAAGACTTTACTTCCTTTACACACACACACACACACACACACACACATAAAACACAAGAAAAACAGTACACCGATCATCCAGGCACCTGCAAAAATTCACTAAAAATAGTGATAAACTGATAACAACTACTCAATAACAATAATTACAACTTCGCTTAAAATGAGTCAAAAATTTTAAAAATCCTCAATTTTTTCAAAAATAAGACACAGAGCCAACAGTGATACACACGCGAAAATTTATATCTCTTCCCCCACACTTAAGATCATGTAATGCCCTCATTACATGAAATCAGATAAATCAATTATAAATTCGAGAGGACAATAGAATGTAGAAAATATAAAACCCGGATGTAGAGCATAAGATCGGGAAAACAAAGTGAAAGACGGCTCTGCACTGATGGTCCTTGCTCGATTGTCATCATCTAACATTCACCTCAAATGGTACCTACAATGATTAAACGAAAATACAAAAACACATAAAATGCAAAATATTTTTGGGTTTTTAAAATTTTTCAATTTTTTTGGGGGGGATTTTTGATTTAAAACACACGCAATATACAAGGTTACATGTGCAAGTTTATTAATGAGTCTTGCAATATACTCGACCCCATATTTTTATTTCCTAGTGGGGTCATCCTCTCCACACTTATCGGCCGACATATGAAATCAGTGGAAAAACTTCCACGAATAAGTAGCGTGAGCCACTCATTAACTCCTCGAGTCGTATGTAAGATGACTAACAAATTCTTTTTCATGAAAAAGAATAAACCAACTCGAGAATCAATAACTGACTTTCCTCCAAGTGCGGTGTGTAATAGCAGGTTAACTATCTTAGGTGGATCTTGGCCAAACGGATCATCTTTCATTATATTCCAACTGCTAACCTTGTGAGGGTAAACAAATTCCTCATGAGGAGATGACTCCTCAAATGGTTCCTCTATAACAAGTTCCTCATCCTCAATAATATTTTATGACTCCACCACTTCATCCTCAATTGTTAACGCCTCCTCATTATCAACGTCAAACCAAAGATGACTATTAAATACCGAAAAGATTTCTGATGATTTACCCTCATCCTTATCACTATCATACCCGAGAGTATAAATTGGATAAAACTCGAGTATAGCATCCTCACCTCTTCAACCTTAACCGTAACATCCTCATTATCGAAGAATAATAATTTATCTTCCGAACCGTGGTGATAGGTGGAGGAATAGTAGCAGGCTCATTATCATTCCTTGGTGGGTCCACGGGGATTTCCTCTAATAGAAACATGGGAATATCAATATACCCCGTCAAATGGTATCTGTCCAACAGATACATAGGAATGTGATCAATATCCTTGACCAAACAGTAATGTCCTCTAACATCTCTCAGATCAACCTTTACGTTTAAAACTGATTTCGTCTATAGGTTCATGAAACATAGGGATGTTACATCTACAATATCCTCGTTCACTACACCAACAATAATTTAAGCAAGTCTAACTCAGCAGGGTCCAACTCGATAAATACTCCGAGGGATCCATACCTTTGTAACCTAGCTGCAAACAAAACATAGAAAATAAAAACAAAAAGTAACTTCCGTGGAAACAAGTTCACACGAAAGGACCGAATAACCAAAAGCTGTTAAAATCCTAAAAGACACCACTCCCCGGCAGCGGCGCCAAAAAGTTGATATGTGAAATTCTACTCTAAAATAACTAACTAAAAACTTAATAATTATCACACAATATCAGACAACTAAAACCCGATCGTGCAGTAACTTGTAAGCAAATTGATCAGTTCGTCCACAGAGAGCAGTGTTCAAGATTTAAACAACTAATAATTATTCTAAGAATTAGGGGGGTTTTGTTTTGAATTTAAGTAAATTAAAAAGTAGCAAAGATAAACTAACGAATTAACCAGATAAGGAGAAGTAGTGTCCACTTTAATCCTCAACAAATGATTAGGATTGTTCTTTTATTAAAACCATCATTAAATGTCTAGGTAATTAGTTTATATCGGTCTTACGAAATAAATGAACCAAAGGCATAATGAATTTAATTTAATCACATAAATTATCATTCAGAGGTCCAAATAACCATATAAAATTAACCTAGACTTTCTCTTGGTTAAACTCACGTAAAACCTGGACTAATGGAATCACTCAAAAAATCCTACACGATTGTATTATCAAATATCAATTTAATTACCAATTGCACTCACAGTACATACAATTGTCTAGATCTTAAAAGATAAAGTACAAGTTATGAATATTGATAAAATCACAGAAACCAAATTCGATAACCTGTATAATTAAATAACATTTGTCGATTAAAACTTTAACAAAAAAAATTAGTTATTTCATTCTAAGGCTATTGTATTTCATTTATGGGATAATAAATGTTTGATTATACAATTGCAGGTTTCTTTGTTATATCTTGGATGGTTGGTTTGATTACAACTTTACTCAAGGTATAAATCAATTCAATAAATGTTAATACTTTATATAATATTAGAATCCCATTTTGCAAAGATAACTTTTTAGTCAGATAATGAGGTATAATAAATAATTAGACAGTTTTTTTTTAGTTTCATATAATAGTGAAAGCTTTGTTTATCAGAAAATGATATGCATGGCCGGGTTGATATGGCAAATCTAGCCCAATATTTCCATCAGTTTTGCCTAAAAACAACATTTGGTTTCTCTGATTCTATAAGATTTGAGGTCAATAATGTCACTTGATTAATAGTTAACTAATTTGAAAGTCCATCATGCAATTATGAAGGTGCTCCCTTTGAGTGCAATTTCTCATTAGTTTTGTTAAAATTTGGTTGGTTTCTTGAGACATCAAAGTGTTGAGTGTCTAACCAACCAACATATAATGTTATATAATTATCGTTAGATCACCATGTATATGCTTGTGGCTCATGTAAGATTTCTCTTTATGCACAACACCTGATACTTGAAATTTAATGATAGTAAGCTTTTCATTATGGACACCTAGGGGTGTTTAGATGTGTGTGTTCAAAAGTGATAGTAATGACTTTAGATAGAGTGTTTGATGAAAATTTATTCTGATAATGCAGGGACTACAAAGTAATGTGATGTATTTCGACTTCTCTCAATATTTGCAAGTGGATGATCTTTACGTCGAAACTAGCTTTCAAGAAGAGAATGTTTAAGAAAAATATATACTCCATGGACTACCAAGTTATGTGATTATTGACATGAGTATTTTTTTTTTTTAAATACCTTGTCATTTTTATAGGGAATTAGTTGGCTTGTAATCTTTTTTATTTGAATCTACATTCAACTCTTTGTTACTGGAAAATTACCACTTCTAATAGTTTCAACCACTACAAAAAATGCATGATTTATGACGTTTATTACATCATTTTCTAACGGTTTAAAATGTGCCATAATAAATTCTTGACGCTTTTTTCTGGCGTGATAAATACCGGTGTCCAGAAATGTTATATAATTTTTGACTCTTGGATGTGTGAAAAAACAACTGAGTTTCTAACGCTTGGAATTGTTGGAAAATTACTTCCTTTCTCACTCTTAGAAGTCTCAAAAACCAATAGATTTATCACAATCAAAAGCCTCAAAAAGCACGACGATTTAAATAGTTACAAGCATCAAAAACCATTCTCACTTTTATAAACACCAGAAATCAAATAACGGAACACTTCAAAATGAACAATAGACCCGGATATTTGATAAGTTCCAGCCGTAATCTAGATTTTTCTAGATGTTCAAAGAAGCCGGTTGAAGAAGTCAAATTGGAAATAATGACAGCTAATAGCCAACTTTGACAACACATGAAAGTAGCAAGGTTGAACACAATGACGGCTAGCCACCATTTTGTGTTCACACCGTTACGAGTTCACACCATTCCACCTCCTCAAAGTTTTCTATACATAGGGGTGAAAACATCTCTTGTAATTCATTCAAAAAAGTGTAATCACAACCTAGTTAGTGTGTGTGAATATGTGTAATTCTAACCAAGATTGAATACATCCCTAGAGAGTGGTGAGAATTCCTAGTGTGTTAGTTTGAGAGTTTTTTGTTTTTTGAGTTTTGTATTACTCTGTAATCTATTCTTGTGAGTAATAGAGTTATTTTCTCTCAAATTTCTGTCTACCAACGTCCAGGCGATCCTCATAAATCACAACAAGTGGTATCAGAGCCAGGTTAGAGGCGTTGGTCGAGTTTTTGAGTTTTCTGAAGTTTTCAACCCCGTTTGTGTTGCAAAATTATTTGTAAGGTGATAATGTTCACGGAAGAGTCAGGATCTTCTTCCGGAGCTATGATTATGCTCACTGCCACCAACTACACACTGTGGAAACCTCGGATGAAAGATCTCCTCAGCTGTAAGGATTCGTTTGACCCCATTGAATTAAAGGGTACAAATCTTGATTCCACCAAAGAGAAAGAGTGGAAGAAGTTAAACCGAAAAAATTATTAGTCAGATCCGCCAATAAATTGATCATAGTGTCTTCCACCATGTTCCATAAGAGACAGACGCATATGTCTTCGGAAAAAAGTTAGAGGACATGTACCAGGCAAAGACTGCTCGGAATAAAGCCCTGTTGATGAGGCGTTTAATCAAAATGAAGCTTAAAAGTGGAACTTCAGTTGTCGAGCATACCAGTGAGTTTCAGAGCTTGGTCAACCAGTTATCATCTGTAGAGATGCCTCTTGGCGATGAAGTTCATGTGACAACCCGGAAATTTCCAACCAAATTTAAACTTTAATCTTTATATGTTTCTGACACAATAAGCAATATTTGTTAAGTTAAATTTCAAGAATTTTAAACTATGTTCATACATTCATTCAACTTCGACCAAGTTCCAACGATTCACGAACCATTAAACGAATATGATTATATATGTATATGTGTATATATATTATAACTTGAAACGTAAACGAAATATTAGATTAAATACTTTATATGATTGTATCTGTTTCAAAATGTTTATCAATGGAATTAGAAGATAAGATCAAATGATTGAATTATCAGATATATTAAATTATGATTACAAGTCTCTGTTGAAAGGCCCACGTTGATTTGAGAAATCTTTCCAGTTTAACAATATTCGGAAAATGGTAAAGTAATTTATAAATAAGAACAAATTGTCAATCATTGAGAACTAGACAAAGGATAGTGGAAGATTGAATCTCATAAAGACTCGATTGATCTATTTAGTTTCAAACGTACAAAAACGTTTTTCAGTTTAAAAAGAACTTTATTATTAAAACGTATATAACTTTTATAAATATCTAGAACCACTTTTGACAACTCATTACTTAACTAGTATGATAAAGATAACGATATTTATATTTTATTTTATTATATATATATAACGATTTAAATTAATATTATATATATTTATACGCGTATAATACGTACATAGTTTTATACTTTTACTATACTTAAACTTTACCTTTACTTTATTTTTACTTTACTTTAACTTTAATAATTCACTTTAATAATTCATACTTTAATAATTCATACTTTAATAATTCACTTTAATAATTCATACTTTAATAATTCACTTTAATAATTCATACTTTAATAATTCACTTTAATAATTCATACTTTAATAATTCAAAAATCTATTATAAATAGAATTCAATAGGTTTCATTATTTTATAGAAACTTGAAAATATTTTTCTCTAAACTCTCTCAATCGATTTACATATATATATTTACTCCATATTATTTCAAGATATTATTAATATACATAAAATATTACGACGGAGTGTTGTCCGAGTGATTTCGAAATTGTTTTTCGAGTAGGATAGGATTAAGGAAATTATGGGTTATAGCTATGGAGGTGATTGAGTATGGTTCATGAGTATGCTCGTGAGGTCAATATAGTGTTTATCATTTCCGTTGCGTCTACGTACCTTTCCTGCAATATTGAATCTCAATATTGATACGTGAGTACTCATAATTTAACTTTTACATACTAATAGTGTATCCCTGACTAGTGCTCGAGTATTTAGGATTATGCATGCTTGTACTTTCGATATTGCCCTTAGACAGGTTAGGTTGAATCTTGAATTAGTTACACTTGCGGTTGAGATAAGGTATAAGATATGCATGTCCTTGGAAAGCTAGCGAAAAATTAAGAACTTTTCCTTTAGATATCGAATGGTTTCGATGAACGGATTAGAAGTTATAATCAATTGAATTTTCGATATTTTTATTAAAAATGATTATTATTATCGTCGTTTTTATCGTCGTTCTAGTTTTATCTTATTATTATCATTATTATTATCTTTATCAATAAAAAGGATTTATCATTAAAAATTGTTTTTTTTATTACTATCGTTATTATCGTTAAAGTTATAATTAGTATTATTATTATTATTATTATCCAATTATCATTATTATTATTATTATTATTATTATTATTATTATTATTATTATTATTATTATTATTATTATTATTATTATTATTATTAGTATTATTATTATTATTATTATTATCATTATTAATATATATATATATATCATTATTTAATAATGGTTATTGTTATTGTTATTATTATTATTACTATATTATCATTAAGATAATTATTAGTATTATCGTTAATAATATTATAGTAACTATCATTATTAATATTAGTGTAATTAAAACAAATAATTGTAACACCTAAATATTTTGATTACTATTATTATCATTATTATGAACACGATATAAAAGACGATTAAAAGCTATTAAACGAAACGATTAGGAAATAATGAGTAAGAGTATCATGATGAAATTAAAATATTATAAGATATTAATTTAGATAAAATTATCGTTCTTATTATTTTTATCATTGCTATTATTATTAAAAGTATCGTTAGTATTAAAACTATCATTTTAACAAAAATTATCATTTTAATAGAAATGTCATTGTTACTATAAAATATCATTATTATTATTATTTTAAATAGAATTATTATTTTAAAGATAATATTAAAAATTATCGTAAATATTAAAGTTATCATAATTAGAATTATCGTTTTATCATAATGTCATCTTAGTAATTATAAATATTGATATTTTTATAATAATAATTATTATTACAAAATAATACAACTTTTACTTACTATCATTATAGATATTATTTTATAAAATAAATATGTGATACAAACATATTTTACTACGTGTAATAACTTACTTTAATAATACCTATCATATTATCTTTATGATATTAAATGAACCCTATAAATTTTATTACTTAATATATATAAAAGTATATTTGATTATATAAATTTAATATAAAATTTTATTTATTAATAAATAAATTATATTATTTACTCTAATAAATCTTTTTAAAATATTTAAAAATATAAAACGACGATATTTAAACTATATATTAATCATGTATAGATTTTTAGAAATTATTTTGAGTCAAATTTACTTTTGTTGACTTTTGCATATTAGTCTCGAGCATTAGGATTGTGGTACACTATGACTTGACCTAATTTGTTAGACAAATATTGACCAACATATAAATATATATAATTAATTTAGGTTCGTGAATCCGAGGCCAACCTTGCACTTGTTCAATGACGTTATATGTATTTTTACTACGAAATACAGTATGGTGAGTTTCATTTGCCTTTTTACCCTTTATATTTTTGGGCTGAGAATACATGCGCAACTTTTATAAATGTTTTACGAAATAGACACAAGTACGTGAAACTACATTCTATGGTTGAATTATCGAAATCTAATATGCCCCTTTTTATTAAGTCTGGTAATCTAAGAATTAGGGAACAGACACCCTAATTGACGCGAATCCTAAAGATAGATCTATTGGGCCTAACAAACCCCATCCAAAGTACCGGATGCTTTAGTACTTCGAAATTTATATCATGTCCGAAAGAGGATCCCGGAATGATAGGGGATATTCTTATATGTATCTAGTTAATGTCGGTTACCAGGTGTTCACCATATGAATGATTATTTTTGTCTCTATGCATGGGACGTATATTTATGAGAACTGAAAATGAAATTCTTGTGGTCTATTAAAATGATGGAAATAAATGATTATGATAAACTAATGAACTCACCAACCTTTAGGTTGACACTTTAAAGCATGTTTATTCTCAGGTGTTAAAGAAATCTTCCGCTGTGCATTTGCTCATTTTAAAGATATTACTTGGAGTCTTTCATAGCATATTTTGAAGAACGTTGCATTCGAGTCATTGAGTTCATCAAAGATTATTATTAAATCAATTTATAGTTGGATAGTGGATATTATGAAATGGTATGCATGCCTGTCAATTTTCGATGTAAAGAAAGTTTGTCTTTTAAAAACGAATGCAATGTTTGTAAAATGTATCATATAGAGGTCAAATACCTCGCAATGTAATCAACTATTGTGAATCGTTTATAATGTATATGAACGGGTCCTTTCAGTTGGTATCAGAGCGGTGGTCTTAGCGAACCAGGTCTGCATTAGTGTGTCTAACTGATAAGTCGATAGGATGCATTAGTGAGTCTGGACTTCGACCGTATCTGCATGTCAAAAGTTTTGCTTATCATTTTGTGTCGAAAATTAACTACTTATCATCCTCAGAAAATTACCTGCTTATCATTTTTAGTCTAAGACACGTCTTGCTGTATTGATTGCATGAATAGTGTATAGACAAAAATTCATATCTTAGCATATCTGCTAAATCATATCTTATCGTATCTGTTACTTTAAACTTTGCCTGACATATCCCGCAAAGTCCTCCGTAATCTATGAAATCTTTTGATCTATATATATATATATATATATATATATATATTCTATGTAATTAGAATACCATCCGTTAGCCAAAATCATTTCATATCACAAAAAAAAATCCTTTATCCAATCGTACGAAATGAAATTCGTCATCAGTTCAAGTCACTCAGATTCCGAAATGGAATCCCATTCAAGCTCCGAAAGCAGTGTGACCGGAATAGATCAACCAATCAGTCATCACCTATTCTGGATGAATTGGGGATGGGTTCGTAGCCTCCTGAATCATTGGAGACAAGAAGAAGGTGATCCCTTCCATCCACCACATTGCCCTCTTGATGAAGAACCTGAAGCACTTACCGGCGAACCTGTCCGAAACACCATTTTCTCGCTCATTTCTAGAGTATCTCGTCACGATTATATATTACATCAAATTTTAGATTTTATTTATCCGCTCGTCCGAACCGACAATCACCCCGGTGTAATAGAAGAAGTCAACGAGCTTCGCGCTCGGGTAGTGGCTTTGGAGAATATGGTGCAGAGATTACAAACACCAGCAGCAGCATCAGCAGCATAACCAGTACCACCATCATCAACACCAACAGTACCATTACCACCTCCAACCACAACCGCGTCGTAAACCTCAACTTCACAATCTGTCCCACGAGCATCAACGTCATACGCACCATAGATACCAAGGAGTACCAACAACAATAACTGACGAAGTATTAATTCATAACTTCATTGGAGAAACATTCCGCGGCGATTATGTAATCTCTAAAGTCTTAGAGATTATCTAATCTAGCCCTAACCATAAATCAGTTAAGCGAACCAAAATGATGGAAGGAAGAGTAGAAACCCTGACAAAAATGGTGTGTGATTAACAAGCTAAACTTGCTTTACCAACAACATCAATAGTACCATCAGCGTTACCAGCATCGTCAGTACAGTCAACATCCGAATCAACAACACCGATAACATCACAAACTCCGTCAGTTCAAGAATCACTGTGGACATCATTACGAATCAATAACGTTTATATTGTATCAACGAGTTATGAAGAATTAACTCATTTCCACTGAAGAAATTATATGTATATTATATATATATATATATATATATATATATATATATATATATATATATATATATATATATATATTGAAATAAATCTTTCAGTGCTAAGCTATTGTGTGTGAATCTTAACTACTCGGTTAATTCATATTACAAATATGCAATAATGTACGTCCTTCGGCCGCAACTTAACCAGCATTAACTACAATCTCTGTCGCAATTCAACAAATTCCAATTCATAATAAATCAAGTATATATTTGATTTTCCACTTTCATCATCAATGTACCCGAAACTTTTCAGATAACATAATTCGTACTTTGCGAAATTCACAAGAATTCCACGAACCGAACACCATACATCAACAAATAACGAAGTATTGATTCATAATTTTAATGTCATTAAAGAAATACTGCGTAAAAGTTATGTACTTTTTAAAGCCTTTAGGGATTATTCAATTCTAGTTTCAACCGTAAATTAAATGAGTTTAATTTAACATTAACTCATTAAATCTATGTTACATCTGAAGAAAATATACATATATATATTTTCATAAAGACTGTAATAAAATTCTTTTGTACAAAATATTAATTGTGAATTTTTTTTTAACGGGTAGGTAATACCCGAGAGATATATAAATTCACAATTAATATGTTACATTCTTCGAATCTGATTCAGCAAATCATCCATTATACTCCCTACTTTCACAACAATATACATTCTTTTATAGAAATCAAAACAACCATACTCATTCAAAATTTAATTACATATTCTGATTTTGAAATCTCAAAATTTAACTTGAGATATGACCAAAATCATCACTCTTAGATCCTTACATCTTTCACAAGCTATATTTTGACTTCAAAACTGTGTTAGAACATCAAATGTATGTTAACGATTACAATCTGTGTTCAAACCCTTCGAAAATTTCTGAAGACACTTCGAATGATGAGCAATCGAGATGATGATCCAACCACATGTTACCCACAGTTATGTACCCGAAAAACTCTTGAAACCAAAGTAAAAGTTTAAACAACGTATCCGCGTCAGATTCTTTGGCATTTATTAGCAAAAATAACTTTGCGACTCCTATTCAAAGTAGCCAGTTTTGTCACAGCTCAGCAAGTCAACTTCGACTTTTAAGTCAGACTAACCTTATTATAACCTTGAGATATACACCATCGTTACCAGGGAACCTTTTACATTCCACCATATTATTAGCAGATGTACCAACAACTTCATTACCCTTTGACTTTAGCCTCTCCAAAAAGTCATCATAATTATTTATTGAAACCCCATCATTTACTCATTCGCATCTTGTAATGAGAATTGCCATACGAATCATTGGGAATTAGCAATCAGTATTTTGAAATCTTGCAGCATGTCTGCGCCAACAGTTATATGTGTATATATAACGTCTATCTTCTGGACTTAATTTGATTGTGAAGTTTCTGAAAAACACTCCGAACTACGAATTGGTTCTCCGAAAATGGAAAAAATGCTGATGAAGCAGCAAAAACTATAAACGACTTTAAATGGTAAAAGCGGGATGATAATGATGAAGTGTGCTGGCAAAGCGCAGAAAAAGAGAAGTTTTGGAACTGGAAAACGGATTGAGCAAAGTAGGAAGGAGGCTGTGGACAAATTACAAAGACTGAACCTTGACTTTAAAGGATCCAAATGATTCAGTACCTGCTGAAGTCATTAACGAATACCTTGCTCCTGACTCTAAACCCCTGCGGACAATATTCTTCATCATCCTCTGATATTAGAAATTCTAAAATATCATCATATCTTTCATTATAAATATCCTCCATATTTCTGAAGATATTTTCTTAATTTTTCTTATTTGAAATCATTTACCTCTTCGCGCTATCTGTATTACATCATAAAAGAAACTATTTTAGTTTCTAAATTCTGAAAGATTCAAGTTTAAAATAGGAATATTTTGAAGTAGTGTTGAGAACTGAAGCATGAATTAGTATAATATAATGACACTTGATCAATGTGATTATATTACAGTAAGTCATGCTGAGTTTCTAAATGGAATGTGATGATTCACAGATCATAACATCATCATGTGCCATGTTATACGACTCTTGTATTCTATTTAACCTCTAAAATATCAAGAAAATATTTCTTGATGATTCGGCCTTTTCCAAGGTATTCTAGTAATTTGACAAGTCAAGATCGTGCCATCACAATTTCCTTCCTAGAACATTAACAATGTTCATTCCGAAATTCATATCTGTGAATTCTGGACCATTACAAGCGGTGCTTAATCGCAAGAAGAAGAAACGAAAGGACAAAACTCCGAAATAGAAATTGGGGTATAAATTGCAGCAAATAAAAGAGAGCATTAACTGTGAATGATAATGATTATAGAAGACAGAAGCAGAGACTTTGAAATATAAGGGAACATATAAAGCTCAACGACAAACCAGAAATTATAAACCATATATCGATGCATATAGCAATATAAAGACACGGGAGAACTAGAAACACTATAAACCCAAGAGTATAGTAGAAGTAAATAGATTCTTCCGGCGGTAGATGAAAAAGAAGAATGACCGATATGAAAGTTAGAAGTATATCGAGAATCAGAGCTGGATGGAGCATATTGATGAATACTTTAAAATATGAGTTGAGGGGGAAAGAATAGAAGGTGATGAAACATGACTAGGAACTTAGAAATCAACAGATTTAACTCACACAATGGCAGAATAAGTGAATCAAACCCTCTAGTGAATAGGTTAAGTTTTTTTTTTGATTAATTTAGTCAAACCACAACTAAATCAAGTGTGATTAGATCAACACCTAGAGATATTATTCACCACATGGGTGATTTGGACTGAGAGAGAATCGGAGGAGCTCACTAGATCTGAGTGTGTGTAACAAATAAGAGGCTTAACCTAAAATGAAGAACATAAGACTTTATATACCCCTGCTGTTGACTCACCCATACGATTCATTCATCACACGTACGAGTTGGCTTCATCAGCCGTACGGGTGATCACTCACTCGTGTCTTCTCATTTAGGTTGTAATTGTGACTTAGCTCAGTATCAACCGTGCGTATGAGCCTGTCAGCCGTACTAGTGAGGCTTCACTCGTACGTCTGACTAAGTCTAACATAGTCAAACATCTAAATCTCGTTCCTGCAGTTCCTGTAACCACATACAAACACAGGATAATAATGAGCAATCATGGTGGCCTGTAAACTGTTGTACCTGCAATGGACGTGGGTAGATGTCTAGGGACTTGCATAAAATGCATCAACAGAAGGTGTGAGTTGTAAGGAAACGAAGGAGGTGAATTTATAAGAAAATCTCCGACAGAATAATTAAAATGGACGATCGCATTTAAAGCGGATCCTAATTTCCTTGATTACCGGAGAGTCAAATCTTATTAAGAAGATTTTCTTCAAATCCCTTGAAATCTGGGAATCAATCATATCTACGTCAAATGATAAGATGAATCTACACTTACTCATTTCACTCTTCTATGTTAGCTTCATTCGTACTCTTCATATAAATGGATTGTTTATCCAAATTATTCGCTGATGATAAAACTCTAATTTTCAGCCCGTATGTATCATGAAAACATACTTATTATCATTCACGACCTTTCCACTTAAATTTCGGGACGAAATTTCTTTAACGGGTAGGTACTGTGACAACCCGGAAATTTCCAACCAAATTTAAACTTTAATCTTTATATGTTTCTGACACAATAAGCAATATTTGTTAAGTTAAATTTCAAGAATTTTAAACTATGTTCATACATTCATTCAACTTCGACCAAGTTCCAACGATTCACGAACCATTAAACGAATATGATTATATATGTATATGTGTATATATATTATAACTTGAAACGTAAACGAAATATTAGATTAAATACTTTATATGATTGTATCTGTTTCAAAATGTTTATCAATGGAATTAGAAGATAAGATCAAATGATTGAATTATCAGATATATTAAATTATGATTACAAGTCTCTGTTGAAAGGCCCACGTTGATTTGAGAAATCTTTCCAGTTTAACAATATTCGGAAAATGGTAAAGTAATTTATAAATAAGAACAAATTGTCAATCATTGAGAACTAGACAAAGGATAGTGGAAGATTGAATCTCATAAAGACTCGATTGATCTATTTAGTTTCAAACGTACAAAAACGTTTTTCAGTTTAAAAAGAACTTTATTATTAAAACGTATATAACTTTTATAAATATCTAGAACCACTTTTGACAACTCATTACTTAACTAGTATGATAAAGATAACGATATTTATATTTTATTTTATTATATATATATAACGATTTAAATTAATATTATATATATTTATACGCGTATAATACGTACATAGTTTTATACTTTTACTATACTTAAACTTTACCTTTACTTTATTTTTACTTTACTTTAACTTTAATAATTCACTTTAATAATTCATACTTTAATAATTCATACTTTAATAATTCACTTTAATAATTCATACTTTAATAATTCACTTTAATAATTCATACTTTAATAATTCACTTTAATAATTCATACTTTAATAATTCAAAAATCTATTATAAATAGAATTCAATAGGTTTCATTATTTTATAGAAACTTGAAAATATTTTTCTCTAAACTCTCTCAATCGATTTACATATATATATTTACTCCATATTATTTCAAGATATTATTAATATACATAAAATATTACGACGGAGTGTTGTCCGAGTGATTTCGAAATTGTTTTTCGAGTAGGATAGGATTAAGGAAATTATGGGTTATAGCTATGGAGGTGATTGAGTATGGTTCATGAGTATGCTCGTGAGGTCAATATAGTGTTTATCATTTCCGTTGCGTCTACGTACCTTTCCTGCAATATTGAATCTCAATATTGATACGTGAGTACTCATAATTTAACTTTTACATACTAATAGTGTATCCCTGACTAGTGCTCGAGTATTTAGGATTATGCATGCTTGTACTTTCGATATTGCCCTTAGACAGGTTAGGTTGAATCTTGAATTAGTTACACTTGCGGTTGAGATAAGGTATAAGATATGCATGTCCTTGGAAAGCTAGCGAAAAATTAAGAACTTTTCCTTTAGATATCGAATGGTTTCGATGAACGGATTAGAAGTTATAATCAATTGAATTTTCGATATTTTTATTAAAAATGATTATTATTATCGTCGTTTTTATCGTCGTTCTAGTTTTATCTTATTATTATCATTATTATTATCTTTATCAATAAAAAGGATTTATCATTAAAAATTGTTTTTTTTATTACTATCGTTATTATCGTTAAAGTTATAATTAGTATTATTATTATTATTATTATCCAATTATCATTATTATTATTATTATTATTATTATTATTATTATTATTATTATTATTATTATTATTATTATTATTATTATTATTATTATTATTATTATTATTATTAGTATTATTATTATTATTATTATTATCATTATTAATATATATATATATATCATTATTTAATAATGGTTATTGTTATTGTTATTATTATTATTACTATATTATCATTAAGATAATTATTAGTATTATCGTTAATAATATTATAGTAACTATCATTATTAATATTAGTGTAATTAAAACAAATAATTGTAACACCTAAATATTTTGATTACTATTATTATCATTATTATGAACACGATATAAAAGACGATTAAAAGCTATTAAACGAAACGATTAGGAAATAATGAGTAAGAGTATCATGATGAAATTAAAATATTATAAGATATTAATTTAGATAAAATTATCGTTCTTATTATTTTTATCATTGCTATTATTATTAAAAGTATCGTTAGTATTAAAACTATCATTTTAACAAAAATTATCATTTTAATAGAAATGTCATTGTTACTATAAAATATCATTATTATTATTATTTTAAATAGAATTATTATTTTAAAGATAATATTAAAAATTATCGTAAATATTAAAGTTATCATAATTAGAATTATCGTTTTATCATAATGTCATCTTAGTAATTATAAATATTGATATTTTTATAATAATAATTATTATTACAAAATAATACAACTTTTACTTACTATCATTATAGATATTATTTTATAAAATAAATATGTGATACAAACATATTTTACTACGTGTAATAACTTACTTTAATAATACCTATCATATTATCTTTATGATATTAAATGAACCCTATAAATTTTATTACTTAATATATATAAAAGTATATTTGATTATATAAATTTAATATAAAATTTTATTTATTAATAAATAAATTATATTATTTACTCTAATAAATCTTTTTAAAATATTTAAAAATATAAAACGACGATATTTAAACTATATATTAATCATGTATAGATTTTTAGAAATTATTTTGAGTCAAATTTACTTTTGTTGACTTTTGCATATTAGTCTCGAGCATTAGGATTGTGGTACACTATGACTTGACCTAATTTGTTAGACAAATATTGACCAACATATAAATATATATAATTAATTTAGGTTCGTGAATCCGAGGCCAACCTTGCACTTGTTCAATGACGTTATATGTATTTTTACTACGAAATACAGTATGGTGAGTTTCATTTGCCTTTTTACCCTTTATATTTTTGGGCTGAGAATACATGCGCAACTTTTATAAATGTTTTACGAAATAGACACAAGTACGTGAAACTACATTCTATGGTTGAATTATCGAAATCTAATATGCCCCTTTTTATTAAGTCTGGTAATCTAAGAATTAGGGAACAGACACCCTAATTGACGCGAATCCTAAAGATAGATCTATTGGGCCTAACAAACCCCATCCAAAGTACCGGATGCTTTAGTACTTCGAAATTTATATCATGTCCGAAGGAGGATCCCGGAATGATAGGGGATATTCTTATATGTATCTAGTTAATGTCGGTTACCAGGTGTTCACCATATGAATGATTATTTTTGTCTCTATGCATGGGACGTATATTTATGAGAACTGAAAATGAAATTCTTGTGGTCTATTAAAATGATGGAAATAAATGATTATGATAAACTAATGAACTCACCAACCTTTAGGTTGACACTTTAAAGCATGTTTATTCTCAGGTGTTAAAGAAATCTTCCGCTGTGCATTTGCTCATTTTAAAGATATTACTTGGAGTCTTTCATAGCATATTTTGAAGAACGTTGCATTCGAGTCATTGAGTTCATCAAAGATTATTATTAAATCAATTTATAGTTGGATAGTGGATATTATGAAATGGTATGCATGCCTGTCAATTTTCGATGTAAAGAAAGTTTGTCTTTTAAAAACGAATGCAATGTTTGTAAAATGTATCATATAGAGGTCAAATACCTCGCAATGTAATCAACTATTGTGAATCGTTTATAATGTATATGAACGGGTCCTTTCAGTTCAGGTGCTATTTCTACTTAGTTCTCTTCCTGATATTAGTGAGACGCTGGTCGTAACACTCAGCAACTCAGCCCCAAATGGTAAACTTACCATGTCAATGGTCAAGGATGCCCTATTCAGTGAAGAGGCAAGGAGAAAGGACATGGACACAGACCCATGCCTTTGTCACAGAGAATCAAGAGAGACAAAGAATGAGTAGCAAAAACAAATGGAGAGGCAGAAGCAAGAGCAGGAGCAGATCTGCTGATAGCAGAAAACCAATATATAAATGCTATCATTGTAGATTAGAGGGATATATGATGAAGAACTACTACATATTGAAAGAGGAACAAGATCAGAGAAGTTTGCAGCCGAAGAATAAGGGTGGAGAAACATTAGTGACTATCTCTGGTGATGTAGCTTATTGTTCAACCCATGATGAGACATGCCTTCAAGTCTCACGAGAAGACACGGAATGGATGGTAGATACTGAAGCTTCCAACCACGTGACTCCATACAAGGAATTCTTCACAACATACAAAGCTGGTGACTTTGGAGCTGTAAAGATGGGAAATTTTAGTTCCGCTGAGATTGTCGGAATTGGTGATGTCAAGATAAAGACAAGTTTTAGGAGCACAATTACTCTGAAGGATGTCATCCATGTGCCAGATCTTTGGCTGAATCTACTTTCTGGAGTAGCTCTAGACAAACTAGGCTATGATAGTCATTTCACTAAAGGCACATGGAAATTTTCAAGAGGCGCTATGATAGTCGCTCGAGGACACATTTATGGCACACTATACAAAACTCATGTGAAGATCTGTACAGACAGCCTTAATGTTGCAGAAAAGGAGGCTTCACAAAATTTATGGCACCAGAGACTCGGTCACATGAGTGAGAAAGGGTTGTTTACCCTAATAAAGAAGGAGCTTATCAATGTAGACAAGGATGATGTGCTAGATCCTTGCAATCATTGTCTGTTTGGTAAGCAGCATAGAGTCTCGTTTAATTCCTCTTCAATGAGAAGATCAGAGTTACTCAGTCTGGTGCACTCTGATGTTTGAAGTCCCTTGGAGGTTGAATCAATTGGCGGCAACCGATACTTTCTAACGTTTATTGATGATGCTTCTAAAAGGTGTAGGTATATTTCTTGCAGACGAAGGACTAGGTTTTCGATTACTTCAAACAGGTCCATGTCATGGTAGAACGTGAGATAGGAAAGAAGTTAAAGTGTCTTCGATCCGACAACGGCGATGAATACTCTTCCAGGCAGTTCGATGCCTATTGCAGATCATATGGCATCCGACATGAGAAGAAAGTTCCACGTACCCCTCTACACAATGGTATAGCAAAAATAATGAACCGAACAATCATGGAACGTGTTCGGAGCATGCTCAGTATGGTTAAGCTGCCAAAGCCATTCTGGGGAGAAGCTGTCAGAGCCGCATGTTACTTAATCAACCGATCTCCATCAGTACCACTGAATTTTGAAGTTTCGGAGAAACTTTGGTCTGGAAATGATCCATCATACTCTCACTTAAGAGAATTTGGATGTTTGGCGTACACACATGTATCCAAGGAGCTCAGACAGAAGTTGAATATAATGACTACTCCATGCATATTCATAGGCTATGGAGATGAAGAATTTGGATACATATTATGGGATCCAAAGGAGAAAAAGGTGATCAGAAGTAGGGATGTGGTGTTCCATGAAAGCCAGACAATAGAAGATACTGAAAAGCCCACAATATCTCAAAAGACAAATGTTGCTGCTCAGGTGCCAGAGGCAACAACGGAATCATTCATGAGAAATGAATTTTCAGTGAAAGAAGAAATACCAGAAGTAGAAGATAATGAGGAAAATGATGGTGCTGAGCAGGGGAGCCACAACTCCATCTGCCAGATATTCCAGAACCATCACAAGGCCAAGATGGTGGTGGATCTCCTCAGAATATTCCAGAAGTTCGTAGATCTGAACGAAGCCGGATTCCATCGAGTAGATATGCAGAATCCGAATACCTTCTACTTACTGAAGATGGAGAACCAGAGAGTTTTCATGAACTAGTAACTCATAAGGATAAAGAAAATTGGTTCCTCGCAATGCAGGATGAGATGGATTCTCTGAAGAAAAATCAAACTAATGAGATTGTAGAACTTCCACGCGGGAAGAAGGCACTGAAAAAAAATGGGTGTTAAAACTGAAAAAGGATGGCAGTGGAAAAGTGGTGAAATACAAAGCACGGCTTGTAGTCAAAGGATTCCAACAGAAGAAAGGGATTGATTTTGACGAGATATTTTCACCAGTAGTCAAGATGACTTCAATTAGAGTCATACTTGGATTGATCGCAAGTATGAACTTGGAACTTGAACAGATGGATGTAAAGACAGCTTTTCTTCATTGAGATTTATAAGAAGAAATTTACAT
This sequence comes from Rutidosis leptorrhynchoides, assembly GCF_046630445.1. Classification (NCBI taxonomy): domain Eukaryota; kingdom Viridiplantae; phylum Streptophyta; class Magnoliopsida; order Asterales; family Asteraceae; genus Rutidosis; species Rutidosis leptorrhynchoides. The sequence continues at coordinate 190,046,817 of NC_092336.1, forward strand.
GGAGTAGCCTGAAGGTTTTGAGGTTTCGGTAGATAACCTCGTATGCAAGCTGAAGAAAAGTTTGTACGGATTAAAGCAGGCACCTAGGCAGTGGACAAGAAGTTTGACTTGTGCATGGTAAGTCAAGGGTACAAGAAAACTGCAGCAGATGAGTGTGTCTACATTCAGAAGTTTTCTGGAGGAGATTTCGTTGCTCTTCTACTATATGTAGACGATATTTTGATCATCGGGAAAGACGCAACGAAGATCAACCAACTGAAGAAGGGACTCTCTAAGTCTTTTGACATGAAAGACTTAGGACAGGCTCAACAAATTATGGGAATGCAGATTACCCGAGACAGGAAGTATAGAAGGTTATGGCTGTTTCACGATTCAATATGAACAATGCCAAATCTGTTAGCATTCCATTAGCCAACCATTTCAAGTTAAGTAATAGTTCATGTCCTTCTTCCAAGGAAGAGATCGGGGAGATGTCGTCAGTACCATATTCTTCAGCAGTTGGAAGTTTGATGTATGCAATGGTGTGTACAAGGCCCGATATTGCTCACGCAGTGAGAACGGTGAGTCGTTTTCTCTCCAACCCCGGGAAAGAGCATTGGAATGCGGTAAAATGGATTCTTATATATCTTAAAGGTACAACGAAGATATGTCTTTGTTACGGGGGAGCTGATCAAATCTTGGAAGGCTATACAGATGCTGATATGGCTGAAGATCCTGATAGTAGAAATTCTACTTCAGGATTCATTTACACTTTTGCAGGAGGATCTGTTTCATGGCAGTCAAGACTACAGAAGTGTGTTGCATTATCCACAACCGAAGGAGAATATATTGCTGTCACCGAAGCTGGAAAAGAAATGTTGTGGTTAAAGCGTTATCTCCAAGAATTTGGAATCAAGCAAAAAGAGTACAAGGTACATTGTGATAGTCAGAGTGCTCTAGATTTGAGCAAGAACTCCATGTACCATTCTCGTACAAAACATATTGATATTTGCTATCATTGGATACGCGAGGTAATTGATCCACAACTGTTGAGACTAGTGAAGATCCATACAAAAGAGAATCCTACAGATATGTTAACAAAGGTGGAGACTCGAGAGAAGTCAGAGTTATGCAGAGACATAACCGGGATGTGTTTTCTTGTATACGGCTAGAGGGGGAGAATTGATAAGTTCCCGCCGTAATCTAGATTTTTCTAGATGTTCAAAGAAGCCGGTTGAAGAAGTCAAATTGGAAACAATGATGGCTAATAGCCAACTTTGACAACACATGGAAGTAGCAAAATTGAACACAATGACGGCTAGCCACCATTTTGCGTTCACACCGTTACGCGTTCACACCATTCCACCTCCTCAAAGTTTTCTATAAATAGGGGTGAAATCCTCCTTTGTAATTCATTCACAAAAAGTGTAATCACAACCTAGTTAGTGTGTGTGAGATATGTGTAATCCTAACCAAAAGTGAATACATCCTTAGAGAGTGGTGAGAATTCCAAGTGTGTTAGTTTGAGAGTTTTTTGTTTTTGAGTTTTGTAATACTCTGTAATCTATTCTTGTGAGTAATAGAGTTATTTTCTCTCAAATTTCTGTCTACCAACGTCCAGGCGATCCTCATAAATCACAACAATATTTTCAGGCTATTTTCCAGTTAAACTACATAATTTTAGGACATGCATATTTTAAGGCTTAATACAAATATTGAACAAAACAAAACCTGCATAAACTTCTAATAGCTTTTACCAAGACTGCATATTTTCATACAAAATGTCAAACTATCTTCATGTTTCAGTTTTTGAATCCATTACAAACATATTATATTGAAAAATACAACCCATTTCAGCTAATTGAACTAAAACAACCCAATTTCATCTCCACTCAGTTTCATCTCCAAATTGATGCTAACGGAACATAGACAACCCAAACTAGAACAAGGAACTCAACGTACTGTCTTATAATCTGCATCTCTGTGCATCAAATAAAGGAATTATCAAAAAGGGTCAAACAAATGATATATTTATGAATCCGGAAACAATAATAACTAAAACAGACAAAATAATAACTTAAACTGACACACTTTTACCAAAACTGCATATTAACATACAACACTTTTATATGCTACCTTTATCATATAACTGCATGTCTATGTCTGCATCTCTCTGCATCAAATAAAAGAATTATTAAAAAGGGTCAAACAAATGATATATTTATGATGTGGAAAACAATAATTAACTAAAAAAAATAAAAAAAAATGAAGAAGCAGTTCATACCTTGCATATGATTAATGTGGACTATTCTCACTCGATGAACAAGAATAGGCCTAAAAACGAACTATAACAAGTGAACGGCATGGTTAAGTATTAAAGATATACTTAAAAGGCTTGAGACATAACCTGTGTTCCCAATATTTCTCCCGTGTTGCACGAAGTGTCGATGAGTCATGAATCTTGTTTGTTTTTCAGGCTCGAATATGAACAAATCAAGAAATAAGTAAAATCCATTTTATGAACTCAATATGCAGAACTTCAGTAGAGAGATTATAGCGTTTACCTTCAAATCATGTGCCCCAAACAAACACTGGATTCCTTCTCACGTTGAGCCATTATGAAACACAAATGTTACAATGTAACAACAAAAGATGAAGAAAATGGTTTAGAAGAGGATCATGCATGCTTAATCACATATATAACAATATTGTACGATCGTCAAAGTCAGAGTAGTAGTTAAGGGACACAAATATGGATTCAGTAAGATAAAAGAAAAACTTATAATGTGTGAACAACAACAACAACAACAACAACAACAACAGTACCCAATACTACTTGAGTGGTGTATGGGGGAGGTGAGATGTAGACAATCATTCCTTTATTCGAGAATAAAAACAAGTCATTTCTCCACTCAGAAAAGTAGAGAAAGTCATCCCTCTCTTTATTCGGCGGATAAAGAGATTGCTTCCGAGTGAAATAATTGCAAGAAATATCTCAAAAATATAGTCTGAGCAGAGAACTAAAACATAAATATATGAAATAAGTGAAATAATAGACAAAAAGTTGGGCAGTACGGTCCCCGAATATGGCTTATTTACTGTGTTGTTAAGAACATATAATACAAGTTGCATATTTGAATACAACGGAATGACTATTTTATCTTACAACAAACAACAACAAAACTCAATACCACATGAGTGGTGTACGGGGAGATGATATGTAGACAATCCTTCTCCTATTCGAAAACAAAGACAAGTCATTACTACATCCAGAGTGAAACACTCTCAAGAGTAGAGAAAGTCACCACTCTCTTTATTTGACGGATAAAGAGATTGCTTCCGAGAGGACCTCCGGCCTTTAAGTGGGAAAAAGTTTTTTTTTTAATAATAAAAAAGCTAAAGTAAAAATAATAATAGACGCCATTAAATTAGTAGAATCAAATTTTCATGGGTTTTAAATCTTGCCTGAAATTTAATTTAGGCTCTAAGAGTCAGTCAAGTCGCCAATAAATCGACGATTGATGTGGACTCAATAGAGCGGTAAACTAGAATTATCTTAATACTAGAATTATGTATTACTCTATTCAGCATGAGGCCACGTACAATCATACACTTCTTTCACTGAACTTCTCTCCTCCACTCAGCACCACATCAGCACAAACCCTTTAACATTCATTTCACATTCCTTTCACTAAACACTCACAATCATACACTCTATTTCAAACTTTAACCAATTTTAAATTATTATTTAAATACATAAAATAAATACCAATAACATTTTATTAAATAAAATTAAATAAAATTAAAACATTACATTATTAAGAAATTAAAAAACATTACATAATTAAAAATAAAAGACAATACATAAAATAAAATAAATAAAAAAACGTTGCATAATTAATAAAAAATAAATACGAACTTATTATTAAAAAAAGAGCTACTCGAGTGGTGTCGGGTCGTCGTCTTCGTCTTCGTTTTGTTGTTCTTCGGTGTCTTCGTCGGTTAACAAGATCGTCTTCATTTTTTGTCTATACTTTTGAAGTATTTGTTGGTCTTCCGTTAGCAAGTCCGGGTTGATGCTTGTGTTGAAAATTCGAAAGGCGCGATTCATTACTTTCATTAAAGACGATTGCCGTTTTTGTTTTTGAGTTAAAGCAATTTCTTTTTGGGCGACCAACAGTTGAGAACGAACTTCTTTGGATGAACAAGACGAGGCGGCATCGGACGAAGCCGAACTTTTTCGGCTTTTTCTACCGGCTTGTCGATCCGGTGGACGCCGGATTGCGTCTTCACCGAATAAAGTAGTGTGATCGGGGTTTGGATCAACCCTTAAAGGTTGATCGTCCCCCAAAGTGATCGGTGACTCGGGTATTGGACGCCTACGGGATGTCATTATGCCATCCGGGACAGAAAACTTCGGACACCTTCTGAGGACTTTCCATGCTTTGTAATGTGTAAACACGGCACTTTGACGCTTTCGATATTCATCACGCGCCGCTTCAATGATATCCGCGTCATTAGCTCCACTTGGCCAATTTTTTTTTAATTGGTTGTAAATACTAATAAAAACTTTGATATCTCTTGTCATTTTCGTCCATTTTCGGATTATTTGATCGTTGTTTCTTTTTCGATTGGCGACTTGATTATAGTTGTATACAACCGTAGTCCAAAACGAATCGGCAGGTTGTGAATTTCCAATTTTCGGATTTTCCGTCGCATCGAGCCAACGTTCGGCCAAAATTACTTCTTCTTCCAGAGTCCAATGCATTAATTGACGTTTCTTTTAGATTTTTTTTTCGGTCTCGGGTTGTGTTTCGGGTACGCTTTCAAGCGTCGGTTGTGTTATATGTTGTGACGAATTGTATGGAAGTTGTTGTTGTTGAGATTGTGAAAAGAATTGTTGTTGGGGGATAGGAAATTGTGGTTGTGTATAGTATGGATTCATGTTTTGATATTGTAATTGTTGTTGAAATGGTAGTGTTGGTGGTTGAACAAATTGTAATTGTTGTTGAAATGGTGGTTGTTGTGATGGGACAAATTGTTGTTGTTGAGAAAAACTAGTTTGGCTTGGAGACGAATTGCTAGCTTGGTTCGATGATGAATGATTCGGTGACGGGATTAGATTGTTTAACATATGGTTAAAGAAATCGTTGTTATGTTGTTGAGACATTTTTTTTGGAATGAAAGATTGGGAGTGTATAAAAGTGTTTGAGTTTAAATAAAGATTGAGAGTGTTGAGTGGGTTGAGTGGTTTTGTTTGTGTAGTATGTGTATGTATATATAGATAGGTAAATAAATATGTAAAAGAAAAATAAAATAAAATAAAAACTAAAAATTAAATTATGTAGCCGGGGGGGGGGGGGGGGGGGACGAAAAAGAAAATAGTGGGCCCCACAAAAAGACCATTAGAAGGGGGTGAGGGGTGGCTGGCGGGTGATGTGGCGGATCGGTGGTGGTAGGGGTAAGACAGGTGGCGGTGGGTGGCGGCTCCTTTCACGAGCCATTACAAGTGGCATCACAATTATCGCACAACTCTCACTTTGAATTATTGAAATAACAGGTTGTTGTACTATCAGAATGATCCCTCAGATTCTGAACTCGAGTGTATTTATAAAATTTGATAATTTATACTGAATCTAGTGAAGATGTCAAATATTTCATTTTCAATTACACTAATAGTGTGTTTACCGATACAAATGACTTTAGAAAATTATCATATAAATAAAAAAAAAACAAAATAAAAAACAAAAAGTAAATTATTTGATTGGTCCCCCTTCATCTCACGCCACATAATGTGCAGGTCAAATCTCCGACTGACGCCCTACTCCGTCAGTTTTTGACGCCCGGTTAGGGGCGTCACTTTCCGTTAAATGGCAATACATCATCTGAAAGGACCCGTTCATATACATTATAAACGATTCACAATAGTTGATTACATCGCGAGGTATTTGACCTCTATATGATACATTTTACAAACATTGCATTTGTTTTTAAAAGACAAACTTTCTTTACATCGAAAATTGACAAACATGCATACCATTTCATAATATCCACTGTCCAACTATAAATTGACTGATATCCACTGTCCAACTATAAATTGACTTAATAATAATCTTTGATGAACTCAATGACTCGAATGCTACGTTCTCGAAATATGGTATGAAAGACTCCAAATAATATCTTGAAAATGAGTTAACGCACAGCGGAAGATTTCTTTCACTCCTGAGAATAAACATGCTTTAAAGTGTCAACCAAAAGGTTGGTGAGTTCATTAGTTTATCATAATAATTCATTTTCATCATTTTAATAGACCACGAGAATTTCATTTCCAGATCTCATAATATACGTCCCATGCATAGAGACAAAAATCATTCATATGGTGAACACCTGGTAACCGACATTAACAAGATGCATATAAGAATATCCCCTATCATTCCGGGAAATCCTTCGGACATGATAAAAACAACATCGAAGTACTAAAGCATCCGGTATGTAAGATCTAGTTTTTCTCTGTTGTGTTGGACGCCGTCCAACAGGGCTGAACGCCGTCCAGAAATCTGGGCGCCGTCCAGATGGCCTAACGAGCCAGCTTTAGTGTTTTGATATTTAAAAAGGGGTAACTTGGTAATTTCACTTTGTGGACGACTTTATGACCCTAGATCAGTTTTGGTGAGCCTCATTACTCCATTTCCATCTACTTTATCTCCCTCCACTAAATTCTAGAGAGAGAGGAAGTTCTAGAGTGAGAGAGCTCCATTAAAGGAAGAAAGAGGTTGATTCGGGTCTTGGAGCGAGTTTTAAAGTGGTTCATCTAGTCGCTAGCTACGTGGTGATTCTGTGGGTAAGTCTTAACCTTGATTTCTTTACTTTAACTAGTTTAAGGGTTAGGGTTTGGTTTAGTGTTGCACACAAAACCTATTTGATAGTGATTTGGGAGTTTTGGGTAAGTTTGGGTCATGAAAACCCAAAAGATGACTAACCTAGGGTTTTGAAATGTTAAAGTGTGTAAATGGGTCTTAAAAGGCTTAGTAAATCACTACCACACTTGTAGTTAATGCTAGTGGGTATCATTTGGGTTGTTGGTGACCCAAATGGGCGTGTTGACCTTGAAATGGGTCAAATGGGTCTTGGGCGACCTAGGTTGTTAAAGGCGTATGAGAACGCACTAAACTTGTGATTTTAAAGTGTTTAAGACCATATTTGACTAGTGCTAGGGTTTTGTTGGTGTTGACCCAAATATTGAGGTTAAGGGTGCAAATAGGTCGGAATTGCACCTTGGGTCAAAATGGCACTAGAATGGTGAGTGAGTTGGTTGACCAACTTGAGTCATGATTGATTATTGTGCTAAATGTAATAGGTACGTTACATTGAAGTTGCAAGCTCGGTTATCTTTCACAAAAGACTTTGAGGTGAGTGGAATAATTATATATGTATGTATATGATTTATTTACTTGTGGGGTAAGGGTTTAAAGTTCATTGTTGACGATACCCTACCCTAGAGTATATTGTGGTGTTGATGAGGGTTTAAAGTTCGTTGTTGACGATACCTCATATGTGGGTTTAAAGTTCGTTGTTGACGATACCACATTAATATAAATGTATGGAATTTAAGTTCGATGTTGACGATGCCATACGACTATGGTAGGGACGTTGGATGAGGGTTTAAAGTTCGTTGTTGACGATACCTCATATGTGGGTTTAAAGTTCGGTGTTGACGATACCACATTAATATAGGCGAATGGGTTTTAAGTTCGATGTTGACGATACCATTCGTTGGGCTAGCCTTAAGACCTTGAGTACTATGGATGTTGTGAACATCAATGTTATATATTCGTGTTGTAGCATATTGTATTGTTGTATTATATGCTATTGTTATACTAGCGTGGTTTTCGGGGTTTTAGCGATATACATTATAAAGGTATGCTAATTTTGTAGCTAGTATGTATGCGAATTTGGCGTAAGTGTTTGCAAGCTTCGGCATGGACAAAGGCAAAGGTATTCGGTTGGATTAGTGGCCTCCCGCTTATTTTGATGGGGGATGCTTTTGGGTTAGCTTTTGGAAGTTCGGCCAAGATTTGGGTAGTTTAACCCCAAACACCATGCTCTAGTGTCGTTTGGAAATTAAACTTGTATTGGTCGAAACTTGTATTTTTGATCGAAACGCGTATGATGGGTCGATGTGGGCCCGATGTTGTAAAACTTGTTTTGAGGATGTAAATCTCTTATTTTATTATATTGTGATACGTTGTAAAAAGGTTTTCGTTTAAAAGTGTCGGGAAGCGGGATTTCTGCTCACGTGAGTTGGACCCGGGGGGACAGCAGCTTCCAGGCAATCTGGATGCCGTCCAGATATGCTGGACGCCGTCTTGGTCTTAAGTGCTGGACGCCGTCCAGAAATCTGGACGCCGTCTAGATAGGCAGGTCCAGAATTTTTTTTTTTTGGGCGTGTTTTTGGTTTAGCGAAGTCGGGTTGTTACAAGTGGTATCAGAGCATGGTCTAAGGGATTTAGGTGATTTGAGATAGGTTCCTAGACTTAGACTTTATTGTGTGTGCGCTTTATGCGGGACTTGTAGGACTTTGGGTCAGAACGGGAATTGCTAGTGCTAGTGTTTATGTGAATTAACCTTGCACTAATTGTTTTGTGTTGTTTTAGCAATTGTCAAGCGAGATAGACGTTGTACTAGCGAGTTAATACGATGTGCTCGCGTAACAACGATTAGCTACCGTTGTTACGGGTTCAAATCGTGTCAAACAAGCGATGTACGACGATTGTTGAGCAAGATGGGGTAGTGTGGTGTATATGTATATACATATGTGTTAAGTCCTTTCGTCTTGTTGCTTAATTTACTTTGTTTTATAGAATGAAGATGAGAAATGGACACGACACCAATGACGGAAGTACGAGTGAGGACGTTGAACTCACGACCAAGGTTGAGGCCATCTTTAAAAGGCTAAGAAAGGATTTTCTCGACGATGTTCGAAAGGTCTTCCAAGAGTCGGTTGATGGACAAGTGACCGAAATGATCAATGAACGAATGAAAGCCGCAATAGAGGAGGTTTTAGAAGCTAAAAACATTTATCCTCGAGGCGAAGGGGGTGAAAGTAATGGTGGGGGTGGAAGGCGGGACTTCAACTACAAAAAATTTCAAGGATACTCAACCTCCGATGTTTAATGGGGTGAGGGATCCATTGAAAAGCACTTGTTGGATTTCCGATATCGAGGGGGCGTTCCGTACCGCGGAGTGTCCTCCCGAGAAGAAGACGAGGTATGGGTCTAGCATGTTGCGCGAAGAGGGCAAGTTGTGGTGGGACGATAAAATCAAATTATATGGTGAAGAGCAATGCATGAGCTTGACATGGAAGGAGTTTAAGAAGGAATTTTTCCAAGAATACCAAACTTCTTCCGATCTTGATAGAATCTGTGACGAGTTGCACAATTTGCAACAAGGTTTAATGGACTTGGTTACTCTCAAGTCTACCTTCTTGGCAAAGACTCGTTTTTGCCCGGAATATTTTGGTGATGATCACAAGCTAATGAAGGATTTTTACCGTACTTTGAATGATGAGTTCAAGGGTAAGATTAGTCGGGGTATGGCTAAGTCATTTGAAGAGTTATTTAAATTTTCTCGAGGTTTTGAGCCGGAGGTTCCAAGGAAAAGTGATTTCTCTTTTTCTAAGAGAAAGTTTGAAGGTTCTAGTCATTCTAACGTTTCTAACAAGAAAAACAAGAAGGGTTCCGAAAGTGCGAATAGTGTGAAGAAGGGTGGTTTTGGAAACTTTGTCCCTACTTGCTACAATTGTGGGGTACGTGGACATATGGTTCGAGATTGTCCGAAGCCAACTTCAACAAACAAGCTCACTTGTTTTAATTGCAACAAAGAAGGACACCGAAAGTCGGAGTGTCCCGATTTACGAAACGGTGATGCTAAGCGTCTAGAGAAAGCGGCGGATACGGCTAGGGGTCGCAACTATTTGATGACGAATGATGAAGCCAAGCAATCCAACGAGGTGGTCTCAGGTACTTTTATGGTTAACTCCAATCCGGCAAGGATTCTATTTGATAGCGGTGCAAATTTGTCGTTTGTATCTCCAAAATTTGTGCCTAAATTTAATAGACCGTTAGCTAAGTTAAGTCGTCCGGTTGAAGTCGAAATAACGGACGGCAAGACGGTGCTAGTGGTTAATGTGTGTAAAAATTGTGATGTCCTTTTTGGTGCCAAAAACTTTAAGATAGATCTTATCCCGATGACTTTGGGTGATTTTGATATCGTTGTTGGTATGGATTGGCTCGATCATAATAGGGCCGATATTGCATGCCATGAAAAATTTATTCGTGTGAAGACCCCAAGTGGGGGAGAGTTAATTATTCACGGTGATAAGCGTAGAAGACTTGTGCCGATATGCACTTTTGCACGGGCACATCGTTTCCTTGTTAGTGGTGGCATGGCTTTTCTTACCCATGTTGTTGATACTCGTGATGAGCCACCACCCATTCGTGAAATTTCGGTGGTAAATGAGTTTGAAGACGTTTTTCCAGATGAGTTACTGGGTGTTCCGGCGAAAAGACAAGTTGAATTTCGTATTGAGTTGGTTCCGGGAGCTACTCCCATTGATAAAACTCCTTATCGTTTAGCGCCGACGGAAATGCAAGAATTGTTAAATCAAACCTAAGATCTACTTGAAAAGGGTTTTATCCGACCGAGTGCTTCGTCATGGGGTGCTCCGGTTTTATTTGTGAAAAAGAAGGATGGTAGTATGCGGATGTGTATCGATTACCGGGAGTTGAATAAAGTGACGATCAAAAATCATTATCCATTGCCTCGGATTGACGATTTGTTTGACCAACTCCAAGGTGCAACGTATTTCTCTAAAATCGACCTACGGTCCGGCTATCACCAAATGCGGGTCCGTGAGGAAGATATCGAGAAAACGGCGTTTCGAACGCGTTATGGGCATTTTGAGTTTGTAGTTATGCCTTTTGGTCTTACGAATGCACCGGCGGCATTCATGGACCTTATGAACCGAGTATGTCAAACTGTGTTGCACAAGTCAGTAATTGTGTTCATTGACGACATACTTGTCTATTCAAAGAGTATGAAGGAACATGAATATCATTTGCGGAGTGTGTTAAAGACGTTGCGAAAGGAGAAGTTGTATGCTAAATTCTCCAAATGTGAATTTTGGCTAAGGGAAGTTCAATTCCTTGGTCACATTGTGAACAAAGACGGTATTCAAGTAGATCCGGGGAAGATAGAGACGGTGAAGAGTTGGAGACGACCGACTACGCCTACGGAAATCCGAAGTTTTCTCGGATTGGCCGGTTATTATCGTCGGTTTATCCAAGACTTTTCTAAGATCGCTTCTTCGTTGACGAAATTGACGAGGAAGAACACGAGATTTATTTGGGATAACGAGCAAGAAATTGCTTTTCAATTGTTAAAAGAAAAGTTGTGTCAAGCTCCGGTGTTAGTGTTTCCGAAAGGTGTGGAAGACATGACGGTGTATTGTGATGCCTCTCTAAATAGGCTCGGGTGTGTTCTAATGCAAAGAGGTAAAGTCATCGCTTACGCCTCTCGACAATTAAAGGAACACGAGACGAAATATCCGACTCATGATCTTGAGTTGGCGGCAGTTGTGCATGCATTGAAAATTTGGCGCCATTACTTGTATGGTGTCAAGAGTACGATTTATTCGGATCATAAGAGTTTGAAACATCTCTTTAACCAAAGAGATTTGAATTATCGTCAACGTAGGTGGATGGATGTGGTAAAAGATTTTGATTGTGAAATACTTTATCATCAGGGCAAGGCGAATGTGGTCGCGGATGCGTTAAGTCGAAAGAGTCATCACCCGGCGTTAGGATTGGGATTGTTACGTATGATTATTATTAATGATTTTCTTGAAAGACTTGGTGTGATTCAAATAGAGGCTTACGTTCACAACAAGCATGAGGAACGAATAGTGGGGCAATCGGAGTTCATTACTATAGGCTCGCGTGGTTTGTTGTCTTTTCAAGAAACAGTGTGGGTGCCTAAGATGGGAGATTATCGACAAGTGCTACTGGATGAAGCACATAATTCAAAGTATTCAATTCATCCGGGCGCAACGAAAATGTATCTTGATTTAAGGAAAGAGTATTGGTGGTCGGGCATGAAACGTGATGTTGTAAAGTATGTTGAGCAATGCGTCACGTGTTTGCAAGTTAAAGCCGAACACCAAAAGCCGTATGGTAAGTTACAACCGTTAGAAATTCCAAAGTGGAAATGGGAGCACATTACCATGGATTTCATCACAAAGTTACCTAAAACGGTGAGAACCCAATTCGATTCGATTTGGGTGATAGTTGACCGATTGACGAAAAGTGCTTTGTTTCTTCCCATTCGGGAAGCGATATCGTCGGAGACCTTGGCTAAATTGTTTATCAAGGAAGTAGTCGCTCGACATGGGGTTCCTATATCTATTATTTCGGATCGAGATACCCGTTTTACATCTCAGTTTTGGGAAAAGTTTCATGACGATATGGGTACACAATTAAAATTTAGCACGGCATATCATCCTCAAACGGACGGACAAACCGAGCATACGAATCAAACATTAAAGGATATGTTACAGGCGTGTATTATTGATTTCGGTGGTAGTTGGGACGAGCACTTACCTTTGGTGGAATTCTCGTACAATAATAGTTATCATACTAGTATTGGGATGCCACCTTATGAGATGCTTTATGGGCGGAGGAGTCGAACTCTAATTTGTTGGGGTGAAGTGGGTCAAAAGGAAATCGGGAGTACCGATTTGGTTTTAGAGACGAATAGCAAGATTGATATGATTCGGGATCATTTGAAAAAGGCGCAATATAGACAAAAGTCGTATGCCGACAAACGTAGATGAACGATTGAGTTCCAAGAAGGTGACATGGTGATGCTTAAGGTTTCGCCATGGAAAGGTATTATTTGGTTTCGAAAACGGGGAAAGTTAGATCCTCGGTTTATTGGTCCATTTAAGGTCTTAGCTCGTGTTGGTGAAGTCGCATATCGTTTGGAATTACCCAAAGAACTTGCGGGGATCCATAATACATTTCATGTATCCCATCTCCGTAATTGTCTTGCAGATAATTCTTCGTAGGTGTCATTAGACGAAATTGAACTAAACAACAAGCTAGAGTATATTGAGGAGCCGGTTGCCATACTTGACGAAAAAGTAAAAAGATTGAGAAATAAGGAGGTGAGAACTTTTAAAGTTCAATGTCGGCGTAGTATAGGTTCTGAGTTTACTTGGGAGCCCGAAGAGTTTGTTCTTGTGTATCTTCCTGCTTGTCATGCGGCTTGGATTGTAAGGTCGCAATCCGGTTCAAGTGGGGGAGAGTTGTAAGATCCAGTTTTTCTCTGTTGTGTTGGACGCCATCCAACAGGGCTGGACGCCGTCCCATTTTGAAGGGCTGGACACCGTCCAGAAATCTGGACGCCGTCCAGATGGCCTGACGAGCCAGCTTTGGTGTTTTGATATTTAAAAAGGGGTAACTTGGTAATTTCACTTTGTGGACGACTTTATAACCCTAGCTCAGTTTTGGTGAGCCTCATTACTCCATTTCCATCTACTTTATCTCCCTCCACTAAATTCTAGAGAGAGAGGAAGTTCTAGAGTGAGAGAGCTCCATTAAAGAAAGAAAGAGGTTGATTCGGGTCTTGGAGCGAGTTTTAAAGTGGTTCATCTAGTCGCTACCTACGTGGTGATTGTGTTGGTAAGTCTTAACCTTGATTTCTTTACTTTAACTAGTTTAAGGGTTAGGGTTTCGTTTAGTGTTGCACACAAAACCCATTTGATAGTGATTTGGGGGTTTTGGGTAAGTTTGGGTCATGAAGACACAAAAGATGACTAACCTAGGGTTTTGAAATGTTAAAGTGTGTAAATGGGTCTTAAAGGCTTAGTAAATCACTAGCACAGTTGTAGTTAATGCTAGTGGGTGTCATTTAGGTTGTGGGTGACCCAAATGGGCGTGTTGACCTCGAAATGGGTCAAATGGGTCTTGGGCGACCTAGGTTGTTAAAGGCGTATGAGAACGCACTAAACTTGTGATTTTAAAGTGTTTAAGACCATATTTGACTAGTGCTAGGGTTTTGTTGGTGTTGACCCAAATATTGGGGTTAAGGGTGAGAATGGGTCGGAATTGCACCTTGGGTCAAAATGGCACTAGAATGTTGAGTGAGTTGGTTGACCAACTTGAGTCGTGATTGATTATTGTGCTAAATGTAATAGGTACATTACATTGAAGTTGCAAGCTCGGTTATCTTTCACAAAAGACTTTGAGGTGATTGGAATAATTATATATGTATGTATATGATTTATTTACTTGTGGGGTAAGGGTTTAAAGTTCGTTGTTGATGATACCGTACCCTAGAGTATATTGTGGTGTTGATGAGGGTTTAAAGTTCGTTGTTGACGATACCTCATATGTAGGTTTAAAGTTCGTTGTTGACGATACCACATTAATATAAATGTATGGAATTTAAGTTCGATGTTGACGATGCCATACGACTATGGTAGTGACGTTGGATGAGGGTTTAAAGTTCGTTGTTGACGATACCTCATATGTGGGTTTAAAGTTCGGTGTTGACGATACCACATTAATATAGGCGAATGGGTTTTAAGTTCGATGTTGACGATACCATTCGTTGGGCTAGCCTTAAGATCTTGAGTACTATGGATGTTGTGAACATCAATGTTATATATTTGTGTTGTAGCATATTGTATTGTTGTGTTATATGCTATTGTTATACTAGCGTGGTTTTAGGGGTTTTAGTGATATACATTTTAAAGGTATGCTAATTATGTAGCTAGTATGTATGCGAATTTGGCGTAAGTGTTTGCAAGCTCCGGCGTGGACAAAGGCAAAGGTATTCGGTTGGATTAGTGGCCTCCCGCTTATTTTGATGGGGCATGCTTTTGGGTTAGCTTTTGGAAGTTCGGCCAAGATTTGGGTAGTTTAACCCCAAACATCATGCTCTAGTGTCGTTTGGAAATTAAACTTCTATTGGTCGAAACTTGTATTTTTGATCGAAACGCGTAAGACGGGTCGATGTGGGCCCGATGTTGTAAAACTTGTTTTGATGATGGAAACCTCTTATTTTATTATATTGTGATACGTTGTAAAAAGGTTTTCATTTAAAAGTGTCGGGAAGCGGGATTTCCGCTCACGTGAGTTGGACCCAGGGGACAGCAGCTTCTAGGCAATCTGGACGCCGTCCAGATATGCTGGACGCCGTCCCGGTCTTAAGTGTTGGACACCGTCCAGAAATCTCTACGCCATCCAGATAGGCAGGTCCAGAAATTTTTTTTTGTGCGTGTTTTTGGTTTAGCGAAGTCGGGTTGTTACACGGTACTTTGGATGGGGTTCGTTAGGCCCAATAGATTTATAAAACATTTTATAAAATTATTCTACATTGAGGTGTAACAAAAATATTTAAAGAAACAACTAAGATTATAATTCGTAATTCGTAATCCATGCTAAACAGCATATAATAATCAATAGTTCTATTCCACAATCTGAGGTGTAACCAAAAATATTTGTTGATACAACTCAACATAGAATTTATTTTTGACATAACTATTTTGTAAATCAAAAAGTTCATTTATTTATCCCAAAAACATTTAAAGAGTTTTAAAAATGGGATCAAATGAAACTCACGCAAAATCAGTTTTAGTATTTGTATTCATTTCATAAAACAGTTATAAAACAGCGCATGTATTCTCAGCTCAAAAATGTAAATTGCAAAGCAATTAAAAAGGGAGTAAATGAAACTCACCATACTGTATTTCGTTGTAAAAATACATATAACATCATTGAACAAGTGCAAGGTTGGCCTCGGATTCACGAACCTAAATTAATTATGTATATTAATAGGTTGGTCAATATTCGTCTAACAATTTAGGTTAAGTCATAGTGTACCACAATCCTAATACTCGAGACTAATATGTAAAAGTCAACAAAAGTCAATTTGACTCAAAATGATTCCCAAAATTTATACATGATTATCATATAGTTTAAATATCGTCGTTTTATATTTTTAAATATTTTTAAAAGATTATATTAGAATAAATAATATAATTCATTTATTAATAAAATTTATATAATAAAAATATACTTTTATATATCTTAAGTAATAAAATTTATAAAGTTCATTTAATATCATAAAAATATTATGTTAGGTTTTATTAAGGTAATTATATTATTTGTATTACATATTTATTTGATAAAATAGCATTGATAATAATAATAAATGAAAGTTGTATTATTTTGTAATAATAATTATTATTATTCTATTAATAAAAATATCAATATTTATATTTACAAAAAGTTATATTATAATAAGACGATAATTCTAATTATGATAACTTTAATATTTACAATACTTTTTAATATTAACTTTAAAATAATAACTCTATTTAAAATGATAATAATAATGATATTTTATAATAACAATGGCATTTCTATTAAAATGATGATTTTTGTTAAAATGATTGTTTTAATACTAACGATACTTTTAATAATAATAGTAATAATAAAAATAAGAACGGTAATTTTATATAAATCAATATCTTACAATATTTTAATTTTATCATAATACTCATACTCATTATTTCCTAATCGATTCGTTTAATAGCTTTTAATCGTCTTTTATATCGTGTTCATGTTAATGATACTAATAGTAATCATAATAATTAGGTGTTACTAATATTAGTTTTTAATTATAATAATACTAATAATAATAAATGTTATGATAATATTAATGATAATACTAATAACTATTTTAATGATAATAATAATAATAATAATAATAATACTAATTATAACTCTAACGATAATAACGATAGTAATAATAAAAATAATAATTTTTAATGGTAATACTTTTTATTGATAATGATAATAATAATAATAATAATAATAATAATAATAATAATAATAATAATAATAATAATAATTAGATTAAAACTATAACAATAATAACGACGATAATAATAATCATTTTTTAATAATAATACCAAATTTCAATTGACTATAACTTCTAATCCATTCATCGAAACCATTCGATATCTAAATGAAAAGTTCTTAATTTTTCGCTAGCTTTTCAACGACATGCATATCTTATACTTTATCATAACCACTTATGTAACTAATTCAGGATTCAACATAACCTAACTAAATGCAATATCAAAAGTACAAGCATGCATAATCCTATATACTCGAGCACTAGTCAGGGATACACTATTAGTATGTAAAAAATAAATTATGAGCGCTTACGTATCAATATCGAGATTCAATATTGCAGGAAGGGTACTGATATGTGCAGCGTGGGTTACGAAATACTATTATATTTAATACGAAATACGGTACAATTTACACAAGTTTTAATTATTTATTTACAGATGGGATATACCTAAACCTTGCTACAACACAATAGGCAGTGTACCTAATCGTAGAGTAGTATAGTTTTTAGTAAGTCCGGTTCGTTCCACAGGGAGAAGGCTTATTTTACACTATATTTTTATATAACTATATTTGTACAAAATATAAATATATATATATTACAATTATTATTATTATAAAAAGGGGGGTTTACCGTTTAATGACCGGTTTGTCGATTTTATATTTTAAGCGAAGAGTAAAGTAAATGACGATATTTAACTAACGATAAAATAAATAACAATAATTAAAATAACAATAAATAAAAGTACGAGGAAATATGAAATAAAATATATTATGCTTATTTAAACTTCCGTAATCATGATGTTTGACGTTTTGATTTAATTTATTACCCTGGGTTAATTGTCCTTTGTCCTGGATAATTCGATAAGTCCATCTGATTTTGTCCATAATAGTCCATCGATCATAATTATAAAGTGCGAGGGTCTTTGCTAAATTAACCTTATACCCGAAGTCAAATATTCCAACTAATTAGGGATTTAAACCGTAATAAGGTCTTAATACTTTGTTTAATGATTACACCAGGTTATCGACTGCGTGTAATCCAAGGTTTTAATACTTTATTAACAATTACACCAATTACCCTTGTATGTAATCCAACCGTGTTTTAATGAGTCCATTGACTATTAATCCATCCCCCATTTTCGGTCAAATGAACAATTATTAGTATTTATAAATATCCCGCCTACCGTACCCGATCAAGCGTATGTGGTTATATATAACTACGTCAAATTGTAAATCTCTATATTAATCAAATATAAAGTCCATTAATAACCCATAGTCCCATTTCCACAAGTTTCGTTCTTTTGTCCAAACCCCAATTATGGTCCAAAGCCCAATAACCCCGTCTTAATATTTAGCCCAACATCTCGATTACTTCGGCTCAAATAAGCATAATAATAACTTAAATACGAGACATTAATTTAAAAAGGAGAACATAACTTACATTGATTATTTATCGCGTAGCTTTACACGGACAGAATTTCGACTTTAAAACCCGTAAAATAACCTTTACATTACCCAAACTAAACTAATATAAAACTAAACTATATATATATATATATATATATATATATATATATATATATATATATATATATATATATATATATATATATATATATATATATATATATATATATATATATATATATATATTATATATTAAACAGAGAGTGAGATTGAATTGGGATGGTGTATGGATTCAGCAGAAAGCTCGAGCTTTATAGGCACATTTTTGTTCTTGGCGGCTCCGCGAGTGCGGAGGTTTTGTGGCTCATAGCTCCGCGAGTGCGGAGGTACTAAATCCAGCTCACACTTGTTTTGGAACTTATTTTATTTAATAATAAATATAATATATAAATAAGTTATATAATTATTTATATATTATATTATATTCTTGTGCATAGTTGACTTGTAATTTTAGGTCCGATGACTTGCGCGTTGAGACTCGGTTCATGTCCCGGTTCCGGATTTCGAACGTCCTTTCGTATAATTTAATATCTTGTACTTTGCGTTTCGCGACTTGTACTCTTGTCAATTTTAGACGTTTCTCATCAATAAATTGAACCACTTGAATTGTATCTTGTACATTTGAGCTTTTTAGACGTTTGCGTCTTCAAATCTTCGTTTTCGCCTTTTGTTTTCGTACTTATTTATTAAAACGAATATTACTTGAAAATAGAACAATTGCAACTAAAAACTTTACATATTGGAAGGATATTGGTACTAAATATATGTTCATTTGGAGCACTATCAAATATCCCCACACTTGAACGTTGCTTGTCCTCAAGCAATACAGAACTTGAAATTAAATCACACTTCACTCGAATCACTTTTTTATTCTCACAATTTATACATCAGTGATTTTGATACGGCGGTATAAAAAATGATAGTAACGATGTGGTTTACAGTCCCACGTGACTATGAAAATTTAGATCCTTTAAGGAAATTGGATCTTTATGAAAACATTTGATCTTTTGAAAATTCATTCTAGATTTTACCCTAGATAAGTTTTCTGATTTGACCCACCATCGGTGTTGCAAAATATTTTTGTGGATCAATATTTTGGCTACAACTTTTAGGTTCGTGTAATCCACTGTTATCCCTGTATCGGAAAGCACACATCCAGTTTACTTGTTCCGTATATTACCTTTCGACAAACTACCGTCCGGTTGTAAAGGAAAGCGATGAACAAGAAACTGTTAAGGCAAAGTCTAATGACATGCATTTGTTCATGGTCTAAAACGTGTCGGATGCAATTACTATCCTTTGTAGGAGCAATAGTAAAGATCTCCCTATGATTTTTTTGGTCTGGCACAAGGTCCTGTCTCCGACCATGCTATGCAACCACCGTTCTTACGGTTGACACCCGATTTGGTTCAGGTGACCTAATGAATTCTGATAAATTCTCAGAATTTTACATTCAATGGTAATGAACGCATTGAAAATAGGTTTTCAGAAAACAAATCGGTTTTAATTTTTGATCAAATTATTTTCTCATTCAAGCTCGAGTTTAGATATCATCGAATTCCATGAGTTTGTAATTCTCAATCTTTAAGGTCAATCTCAAGGATTGAGTAATATCAGATTTTTAATCTTTAAGGAGATTATCCTTTCTGGGGGTCTGATTCATTAGTCTTATCAAGCTAATTTGCATGGCGCCCTCCCCATTTTATGAGACAGATCCTCTCATGGTTAGGATAAGTCTGACCACTTGGCGACCCTGTTGATGCTGAGGTCCGTGGATTTCCTGCTGATTTTAGAGATGACTTTTCTAGATTTTTCGTCAACCTACAGCTGATCTGGACGACAACTTCCTGACCTAAATCAAGAAGCACGTGTCTTTTTTTGAAGACTTTACTTCCTTTTAATGATGGAATTGATTCATCGTGTAGATCCATCTTTCTTTCATCTTTATTACAATTTACCGGGTAAAACAGTTAATTTAGTCCAAAACAAAAGCACCTGCAATAACTTTATAGAAACATGTGATAGATAGTTTTTAATTGAATAACTTGGTATATTCTCCCCATACTTGGCTTTTATTTATTTCTTTCTTTGCCTTTTTATTCTCCTCTTTTCCATTTTAAATGAATTCAAGCATTTTAGGTTGTTTCTCAATTTATGTCCTTTCCGAGGTAACGATAATTTCGGTATTAACACCTAGTTTTCATCGTTCATAAATATGTATAAACATGATTTTGAATTCATTTAGTTGAAAATTTTTCAAATTTTCACAAAATTTGGCAAATAAACCAAGTTCAAACCCGAGAGAATTTATAACCCTTTCCCACACTTAAGATCATGCAATGCCCTAATTTGCATGAAATCAGACTATAATTATAAATTCATGAGGGTGATTAATGTAGAAAAGTGATTAAAAATACCCAGTTTGTAATTGCTAAGCTCGTAGAATGATAGATGGCGCACCTCATCGTTCATTCCTTTTGTTGTTTTATCACACATGTTTTTCTTCAAAAATGGTTGCTTTTTTGAACTGTTTGCTAATTTTTGAAAATACGTATTTTACCCTAATTTATCATGCATTTTTATTAACGAGTTATGCACTAACCTGGACCCCTAATTTAACGTTAAATGGGGTTAGACTTCCCCACACTTAACTGACGACATGTGAAGTCGGTAGAATAAGTTCCACGAATTAAAATAGTGAGCCAGTTATTTACATCTCGGGTGGTGTATAATATATCAATGGGTTTAAAGTTTAGACCCACCCGAGTGTCACTACTTAATTCTTTTTTAAGTGTAGCTTTTAGTAAATGGATACGTCTCTTTTCTGGTTCTTGGTCAAATGGATCGATATACACCGACATACATATTTCTATAGGGTAAACAATTCCTAACATTTCCTTCCATTTATTCTCGAGATCAAAGTTTTCACCTCTATTACCCAATTGGGTGAAATCCGAGGTGTCAATATCTATTACAGTTCGTAGTTCATCTTCGGTAGATGACTCATCTATTGAGAATATTGGGTTGGAAGGTTGTGGAATTTTGAATTTCGAGATCGAAGTAGATTCTTCTTCATTAACGGTCCTTATCGGTCCCACCACTTTGGTCTCGGGGGTAAAGTTTTCAACGTTATCGTTTTCCCAAGAGTACCAATTTGTCACCCTTACTTCTTCTTCATCCATTGATGGGTCGATGATTTCGCCGGTAGAGGCTAATGTGTCGATATGTTGTGAAATTGGTAAGACTGAATAAAAAGTATCATAGGGATAGTTGGTGATTTCGGAGCTCTCGAATTCATCAAAATTCGATGATATGAGGTTTTCTTGCACAATACTCCTCAGATTAACAGGTGTGTAGTCTGATAGAGTTTCAGCTTGCCTATTTACAAACTCTCTCATTTGTTCACTTTGAGCATCAAGTTCTTCGAGTTTGATTTTCATATAATCTAAAGAATTTTCAGACACATAATTTTTCTCGTCCTCTGGTTGTTGAGTTTGGATATATTCTTGGGAATAATCCCAATTTGAATTGTATTCTTCATAATCATTCCATTCAGGTTCCATGGGTGCATAATTTTCCATAGGAACGTAATAATAACATTCCTATGTTGAATGATAATCTCCACAGATTTCACAACCAGTTATTGTTTCGTTATTCGTGATCAAAGATTGACCGAACGAATTATCATCAACACACATTTGAGGGTATTGATTTCGTATGTCATAAAGAGTTTCCAAAATATTTTCGAGATTTTCCATAATGCAATTTTTACCAAATTTTAGCTACAATGTGGTGCATTTACTAATTATTCTATTAGTTATAAAACTAAAAATTATATAAGTTATCAAATTAATAGACTTTTCTGCTTTTGCCCACGTTTCGAATAGCCAATAGATGCAGCAGGTAACCAGGATCCTTTAAATCGGAAGTCCACAACTCGCCACTAATAAATCCAACTATTACTACGAATCAGAAAATTTGGATGTCTATCAATTTAATAGCTTACAATAATTTTTCGTCGAAATTTAAAGATTAAAAATTCTATGTCCTAAAACTAGCGCGTAGAAATGAAAAAGAAAAAAAGCGTCGAAAAACGTCAAAAAATAAAAATGAGAAAGAAAAAAGTCGAAACGTAAAAGTCTAAAAATTAAATCTAAAAAGTTGCGCCTAAAGGTCTAAAGGTAAATGCAATTTTATTCGGAAAACGGCAATTACTTAAATTGGCACTAAAATCTATTAAAAACTAAAGCAAAAAAGGGCGTCGCAAAATTCTAAAGCACCTAAATTCTAAATTTAAAGAAAAAGCACTTAAGGGATTTTACGGCAAAACTTAAAAGTCTAGAAATATAAAATTAACTACGGCAAAATCTATAACTTAAAACTATATATTACGAACGACAAATATTACGAAATAAACGATAAAAATACAAATTTTAACTAAAATGATAAAAATACAAATTTTATAAAAGAATATAATTTTTATATTATTATTGTATAAAAATATTAATCTATAAATTTAATAATAATATTAAAACTTAATATTACTAATTATATATTAAAACTAGAAAATTAAATAAACAAACTCTAATTAATAACAATAATTTAATTAAACCCTAAAAATTAAATAATAAATAAAAATTTAACCTAAATTCGTAATTAATGCAGCTAGGGTTGACCTGTCAGACGACTCCGCGAGTGCGGTCTGCTGGTGCCAGAAAAGCTCCGCGAGTGCGGAGTTAACTGTGCAGGCTCAAACTGGTTCGGCAGGTTCAGTTTTTTTTTTTTAACTTTTATATTGTTTTTCTAAAAATTATATATAAATATATTTATAAAAATATAAATTAAAAATATAGCGTTTCGCCGAGTCCCCGGCAGCGGCATCAAAAACTTGATGTGTGCAGCGTGGGTTACGAAATACTATTATATTTAATACGAAATACAATACAATTTACACAAGTTTTAATTATTTATTTACAGATGGGATATACCTAAACCTTACTACAACACAATAGGCAGTGTACCTAATCGTAGAGTAGTATAGTTTTTAGTAAGTCCGGTTCGTTCCACAGGGAGAAGTCTTATTTTACACTATATTTTTATATAACTATATTTGTACAAAATATAAATATATATATTACAATTATTATTATTATAAAAAGGGGGGTTTACCGTTTAATGACCGGTTTGTCGATTTTATATTTTAAGCGAAGAGTAAAGTAAATGACGATATTTAACTAACGATAAAATAAATAACAATAATTAAAATAACAATAAATAAAAGTACGAGGAAATATGAAATAAAATATATTATGCTTATTTAAACTTCCGTAATCATGATGTTTGACGTTTTGATTTAATTTATTACCCTGGGTTAATTGTCCTTTGTCCTGGATTATTCGATAAGTCCATCTGATTTTGTCCATAATAGTCCATCGGTCATAATTATAAAGTGCGAGTGTCTTTGCTAAATTAACCTTATATCCGAAGTCAAATATTCCAACTAATTGGGGATTTAAACTGTAATAAGGTCTTAATACTTTGTTTAATGATTACACCAGGTTATCGACTGCGTGTAATCCAAGGTTTTAATACTTTATTAACAATTACACCAATTACCCTTGTATGTAATCCACCCCTGTTTTAATGAGTCCATTGACTATTAATCCATCCCCCGTTTCCGGTCAAATGAACAATTATTAGTATTTATAAATATCCCGCCTACCGTACCCGATCAAGCATATGTGGTTATATATAACTACGTCAAATTGTAAATCTCTATATTAATCAAATATAAAGTCCATTAATAACCCATAGTCCCATTTCCACAAGTGTCGTTCTTTTGTCCAAACTCCAATTATGGTCCAAAGCCCAATAACCCCGTCTTAATATTTAGCCCAACATCACGATTACTTCGGCTCAAATAAGCATAATTATAACTTAAATACGAGACATTAATTTAAAAAGGAGAACATAACTTACATTGATTATATATCGCGTAGCTTTACACGGACATAATTTCGACTTTAAAACCCGTAAAATAACCTTTACATTACCCAAACTAAACTAATATAAAACTAAACTATATATATATATATATATATATATATATATATATATATATATATATATATATATATTAAACAGAGAGTGAGATTGAATTGGGATGGTGTATGGATTCAGCAGAAAGCTCGAGCTTTTATAGGCACATTTTTTATCCTGGCTACTCCGCGAGTGCGGAGGTTTTGTGCCTCACAGCTCCGCGAGTGCGGAGGTACTGCATCCAGCTCACACTTGTTTTGGAACTTAGCTTGTCGACGTTTTATTTAATTATAAATATAATATATAAATAATTTATATAATTATTTATATATTATATTATATTCTTGTGCATAGTTGACTTGTAATTTTAGGTCTGATGACTTGCGCGTTGATTCTCGGTTCATGTCCCGGTTCCGGATTTTCGAACGTCCTTTCGTATAATTTAATATCTTGTACTTTGCGTTTCGCGACTTGTACTCTTGTCAATTTTAGACGTTTCTCATCAATAAATTGAACCACTTGAATTGTATCTTGTACATTTGAGCTTTTTGGACGTTTGCGTCTTCAAATCTTCGTTTTCGCCTTTTGTCTTCGCACTTATTTATTTAAACGAATATTACTTGAAAAATAGAACAATTGCAACTAAAAACTTTACATATTGGAAGGATATTGGTACTAAATATATGTTCATTTGGAGCACTATCAGGTACGTAGACGCAACGGAGACGATAAACACTAGATTGACCTCACGAGCATACCCATGAACCATACCCATCACCTCCATAGCTATAACCCATAATTTCCTTAGCCCTATCCTACTTATAAAATCCATGCTAAAATAGTTCGCGTGTAGTCCTTGTCGTAGTATTTTATGTATAATACCTAATAATAATAATAATAATATTAACCTTGATAATATCGATAATAATAATAATAATAATAATAATAATAATAATAATAATAATAATTATTATTATTATTATTATTATTATTATTATTATTATTATTATTAATATTATAATATATATATATATATATATATATATATATATAAAGAGATTTGAGAGACAGAAGGATAGAATGAAGTGAATTTGAGACAAACGAGCGAGCTTTATACAAGTGCCACCTACTTTCACCCCATGCGATCGCATGGGGTATCTACTACATATGTATGCGATCGCATGCAAGCATTCTCCAGCTCATATGCATGATCTAAACGTTGCCGACACCTTTTTTACAACATATGTTATAAATATATAATATTTAATATAAAATATATTAATTCTTTAGAATTAATTAAATATTATATTATATTCTCGTTCATGGCAAAAATATAATTTTTACTCAAATGACATGGACGTTGTCACTCGACTCATGTACCACTTTCGATTTTTCGAACGCATTTTCGTACGTTTAGAAAATTAGCCTTTTACGTTACGCGACGTGTACCCTTATTAATAATTTGACTTACTCATCAATAAATTATTTTGTGATAAATGTTACTTGTAAAATTGAGTGTTGGGTCATTTTCTTCTATAAATCAGTGACTCTTTGTTTGTCAAAATATATTATTTTAAATCAGGACGTTTTATGACTAAGTTAAAATATATATTTTCATTTCAAAATATAAGTTTGAACTCTTTACTTAATATATAGTTTTTCGAAACTAATGATATTCAAAATTTATGTATTTAGGAATTGTTTAAATATCAAGAATTACTATTTCGTAACATTTGTATTTTTAAAGTTTAAAATTGATATACTTTATTTATATAAAACGTTTACAAAGACATTTTAATATTCCAATTACTTTATATTCCAAATCATTTTATCACAACGGTTATAATAGAAGAAGTTGTTATGTCATAAGACATTCTTAAAAAGTCTATTATATCGAAATGACGTTTTCGTTTATGAAAGTAAAAAATCATATATAAATCATATCAGGTTTCAAGGTTTTAACTTCCAGTTTAATCATGACTCGTAGAATTAAGTCTAAAGGATAATCAAACGTAAGGAATCATCTTAATGTAAAATGTCGATCTATTTAACTTGTCAATATCTATTCTCTAATTTACCTATAATCCCTAATTTTACTTTCACAATACCTAATATGAAGGTTAATTAATTTATCTTATCAAAAGTCACGAGGCAATTATTGTAAGGCATGTATTGGAATTTAACAGAAATTTTCACCAATCTGACTTGCTCTCACTACTTGACACTTTGTCCTTACTCGAAGATCACTTTACCATTTATTCCGAATATCGTTAAAAAGGAAAGGTTTTTCTAAATCAAAGTGGACCTCTCAATAGAGACTCGAAATCATAATTCAATGTATTTGATATTTCAATCTTTTGATATTATCTTTTAATTCCATCGATAATTATTCTAAATATATTTTGAAATAAATACGTTTATGTAAAGTATTATACGTCTAATACTTGCTAACGTTTTCAAGTTATAATATATACATATATACATATATAATCATATCCGTTCCTATAATGGTTCATGAATCTTTGGAATTTGGTCGAGGTTAAATGAATGTATGAACACAGTTTAAAATTCTTGAGATTCAACTTACAAACTTTGCTTATCGTGTCGGGAATATATAAAGATTAAAGTTTAAATTTGGTCGAAAATTTCCGGGTTGTCACATCATCTGACGAGCTTGATTTCACGCCGGGTTAGTATTAGTCTAATGTAACCTAAACTTATCATGTACACACATTATACGCCACACCACATTTGCTCTAACTGGAATATACTCAAAATTTCACTTGTAGATTTGAATCACTAGCATCAAAAAATTCAGATCAAATTATGTAATTATTCCTTCGATTTCATTAGCAAGATATCAATATTACAGTGACAGAAATCAATAACACTAAATCTCATTAGCAACAATAATTCATACAAATACGAGCAACAGCAATTCAACAGAAAACTGAAGACTAAATCAAGCATATGATCAAGGTTAAAAAATTAAAGACAAATAGCCCAAAAAGGTAACATAAGTTACCATATTATTCAATAAAGGTAACATTTATAATTTCACGCTCGGAAAGGATTGTCAACTAAAAATTGATGCAATTAGGGGAATGGATTACCGTTTGAAAAGGTATCAGGTTACGATACTTATGTGTCATTTTTATATAATAAAGTAACTACATTAATATTTATTTTGTGAACGGGTGGACATCATCATCTTCCTTCCATTAAAAAACCAAACGAAACCCACTTATACTATCTCGTGCAAAACTAAATCTGTAATCCATATTGTTATTCATTTCGTACAAAATCAAAATAAAAATATGAATAGCAATTTTAAAACCCAACTGTAAATATAAATGTATACAAATCTGAAAAGACATATGTAAATATAAATGAACACAAAACTGAAATGACAGAAGTCATCATCAATTTGACCTTTCATTTCATGAAGTCATCATCAATTTAACCTTTCATTTCATGAAGTCATCATCAATTTTTGACAATCAACCTTCTTTTTCACGATATGATCATCAATTTGATGATTTTTTATTCATAGATCTTAAAACCCAATGTACAACCGCCAACGAATTTGTATAATGTTGGATCTGAAAAGATGGAAGATGGACCACTGAAACTTGTTTTCTCCAACCGGAGTTGCAGGTTTCCGACGATCGTTCCATCGACGGTACAGATTTCGGAGTTGCGTTACTTTATTTATTAGTATTGATTTTGAGATCTGGTTTGTGACAACCCGGAAATTTCTGACCAAATTTAAACTTTAACTTTATATTATTCCGACACGATAAGCAAAGTTTGTTAAGTTGAATCTCAAAAACTTTAAACTATGTTCATACATTCATTTAACCTCGACCAAATTCTGACGATTCACGAACCATTATATAAATGGATATGATTATATATGTATATATATATATATATATATATATATATATATATATATTATATCTTGAAAATGTCAACAAAATATTAAATGTATAATACTTTACATAAACGTATTTTCTCCAATATGTTTATCGATGGAATTAGAAGATAATATCAAATGATGAAATTATCAGATACATTGTGATATGATTACGGGTCTCTATTATGAGGTCCACTATGATTTAAGAAATCTGTTCTTTTTAACAACATTCGGAAAATGTTAAGTGATCTACAAGTAAGAACTGTGTTACTAAAATATTTTGAATATATAAAAGAAAACAATATTAATTTTCTTGTAATATATATATAAGGATTTAAAATAAATAATATAAATGTCGAGAGGTAGAAACATATTATAAAACTTTAAAGATTATTAAAATTATTATCATTATCTTTTATTGTTATAAATTTTAGAAATTATATAAAACGATTTAAGTGTCATGTCTTCTTTAAAACAAATATAATTTTATAAAATATCTAGAACCACTTGTGGTTGAGTCATTATGATAAAGAGAAAGGTTTTAACGGTATCCTAAACTTTAGAATCTTTCTAGAAACATTTTGACGAATTATAAATGATAACGGTCCGTGATTCAATTAAATATATGAATAAGTTGCAACGTGTAATTAAAACGTGTTTATGTATATTATAGTTCAATTTAGTTAGTAAACGATAGTAGCATTCATTTATTCGATTGATAGTTGAGTAAGATAATTAGAACGTTTGAGAAGTTAAAATAAGGCTAGCTATAGTTTTAAAGTATCAACGTTATTTAATATAATATTTTCTATTATTTAAGAGATTTAGAATTTATATTTTTTTTTATAAACTTTAAATATAATTAGTTTTGAAAAAAAAAACTATGGATTATATCATTTCGAGTATATATATATTTGTTATACATATTTCTAAACGATAATATATATATTCTATATGTGACAAAATATAATATTTATTTAATTATATAACTATTTGATTATATTTATCTTTCTTATAATAAAGAATCTAAATAATATTATTTGATACATTTTAATAAATATCGAGAAGATGATTTATAGAAGCAAATGACCAAAACACTTAAATGATTAAGTTACACTTCGAGTGATATTGATGTTATGCGAGGTGTATACGAAATAGTTATATTTTTATTGCGAAATACTATTAAATACGATACAATTTTACACAAGTTATTTATTTATTTATAGAGTGGATATACCTAAACCTTGCTACAACACTTATAGACAGTGTACCTAATCGTAAAGTAGTGCAGTTTTTAGTAAGTCTGGTTCGTTCCTCAGGGAGCTAGCCAAGTTTAACGCTATATTTATTTTAAACTATATTTGTATAAATATATATATATATATATATATATATATATATATATATATATATATATATATATATATATATGTATAAGAAATATTATTATTATTATAAAAAGGGGGGTTTTTACCGTTTAATGACCGGTTTGTCGATTTTATGTCTTAAGTCGCAATTAAAACCTAATGTAAAATATTAAATATAAATACAACATAATTTAAAGCGTAAAGTAAATGACGACAAATAAAAATGCGATAATTAAAAGTGCGATAAATAAAATGACGGTAAATAAATTTGCGATAATTAAAAGTACGATAATTAAAAATGCGATAAGATATAAAATAAATGAATTATGCTTATTTAAACTTCCGTAATCATGATGTTTGACGTGTTGATTCTAGTTTATTACCATGGGTTAATTGTCCTTTGTCCTGGATTATTCAATATGTCCATACGGTTTTTGTCCATAACAGTCCATCTGTCATAAATATAAAGTGCGAGTGTCCTCGCCAAATTATCCTTATACCCGAAGTCAAATATTCCAACTAATTGGGGATTCGAACTGTAACAAGGTCTTAATACTTTGTTTAATGAATACACCAGGTTATCGACTGCGTGTAATCCAAGGTTTTACTACTTTGTTAACAATTACACCAATTACCCTTGAATGTAATCCACCCCTGTTTTAATGAGTCCGTTAAGTATTAATCCATCTCCGTGTCCGGTAAAATGAACAATAATTTGTATTTATAAATATCCCGCCCACCGTACCCGATTAAGCGTATGTGGTTATATATAGATATGTCAAATTGTAACCTTTATATTAAATTAACGAGGTATCGTTTAGTAAATATAAAGCACATTAATAGCCCATAGTCTAATTTCCACAAGTGTAGTTCTTTTGTCCAAACCCCAATTATGGTACAAAGCCCAATTACCCCGTCTTTAATATTTAGTCTAACATCATGATTACTTCGGCTTAAATAAGCATAATAATAACTTAGCTACGAGACATTAATTTAAAAAGGTTGAACATAACTTGTAATAAATATTAATCGCGTAGTGTTACACGGACAGAATTTCGACTTACAAACTTACAACATTCGCTACCATAACCTTATTATTATTAATCTTAAATTAAAATTAAAATTATAAAATAAATATAAATATATATCAGAGAGTGAGAGAGATTGAATTATATTGTGTTATATTTCGGCCAGAAATCGTGAGATTTATAGGACTTGGCATGCTACAGGAAGCCATGCGACCGCATGGTTTTTGTGTCTCCAGGCCATGCGATCGCATGGCCAGCTGGATCAGACCACATTCACTTGTTTGCTAGTTTGCCGACGGTTTTTAATATATAATATAATATATATATAATTTTAAGAATTATTTATATATTATATTATATTCATGTGCATAGTTGACTTGTCATTTTAGTTCCGTTGCATCGCGCGTTGATAGTTGGTTCATGTCCCGGTTCTGGATTTTCGAACGTCCTTTCGTACGATTTAATATCTTGTACTTTGCGTTTCGCGGCTCGTACTCTTGTAACTTTTAGACGTTTCTTATCAATAAATTGAACCACTTGAATTGTATTTTTGCACATTTTAGCTTTTTGATCATTTGCGTCTTCAAATCGTCGAATCTATCTTTTGTCTTCACCTTTTATTATTTAAACGAATATCACTTGTAAATAGAACAATTGCAACTAAAAGCTTGTCTTTCTTGAGGGATAATGCTATGAAATATATGTTCGTTTTTAGCATTATCAAATATTCCCACACTTGAGCGTTGCTTGTCCTCAAGCAATATAGAACTTGAAATAAAAATATACTAGAATCACTTCTTTATTCTTCATACTTTGTACATCAGTGATTTTTATACGGCGGTATGAACAATGATAGTAACGTTGTGGTTTACAGTCCCACATGACTATGAAAATTTAGATCCTTTAGAAAATTGAATCTTTATGAAAACATTTGATCTTTTGAAAATTCAATCTAGCTTTTACCCTAGATAAGTTTTCCGGAATAACCCTTCACCGGTGTTTGCTAATTTTTATTGTGGGTTTTGTGGATTTTAGATTTGAAAATTTTAGCTCAAAACTTATGGTTTTGTGTCACCCACTTGCTAACCTTGTATTAGGAAATCAACATGTCCAGTATACTTGCTCCGTATATATAACTACCATCCGGTTGTAAAGGAAAGCGTTGAATAAGCAACTGTTAAGGCAATGTCCCGTGACATGCTTTTGATTATGGTCTATATCGTGTCGGATGCAATTACTATCCTTTGTAGGAGCAATAGTAAAGATCACCATATAATTTTTCGGTTTGGCACAAGATCCTGTCTCCGACCATGCTATGCAACCACCGTTCTTACGGTTGACACCCGATTTGGTTCAGGTGACCTAATGAATTTCAGGTGAATTCCTAGGATTTTACGTTCAATGGTAATGAACGCATTGAAAATGGGTTTTCAGAAGAAAAAAAAATCGGTTTGTAATTTGATCAAAATATTTTCTCGTTCAAGCTCGAGTTTAGATATCATCGAATTCCATGAGTTTGAATTCTCAATCTTTAAGGTCAATCTCAAGGATTGAGTAATATCAGTCTTAAAAGCTGATTTTTGATCTTTAAGGAGATTATCCTTTCTGGGGATCTGATTCATTAGTCTTATAAGCTAATTTGCACGGTGCTCCTCCATTGTATGAGACAGATCCTCTCATGGTTAGGATAAGTCTGACCACTTGGCGACCCTGTTTGATGCTGAGGTCCGTGGATTTCCAGCTGATTTTCGAGAAAACTTTTCAAGGTTTTTCGTAGACTCTACAACTGGTCTGGACGACAACTTCCTAACCTAAATCAAGAAGCGCGTGTCTTTTTCTCGAAAGATTTTACTTCCTTTTAAATTCCATTTATATTACAATAAACTGGGTAAAACTAATTAATATCGTCTAAAACAAAAGTATCTTCAATTATTTGTACAAAAATATGTGATATATGTTCTAAATAACTTGGTTAATTTTTTCCACACTTGGCTTTTATTTTTTTTTTCTTTGCCTTTTTATTATCCTCTATTCCATTTTAAATGAATTCAAGCATTTTGGGTTGTTTCTTAATTTATGTCCTTTCCGAGGTAACAATAATTTCGGTGTTAACACCTAGTTTTATCGTTCATAAATATATATAAACATGATTTTGAATTCATTTATTTGAAATTTTTTAAAAATTTTACTAGAATTGGGTAGTCAGTATATAAGACTAGGGCAGTTCTTTATTATCAGAGAGCACTAGATTCTAATACAACTACTGCGTTACTAGTATTTTTAATGGTAACCAAGTGTTTAAATTAAAATTTTTTAAAATCCGAAAGAATTTAACCCCTTCCCACACTTAAGATCTTGCAATGCCCTCATTTGCAAGAAATCAGTAACAATTTAAATTATTGAGGGTGATTAGCGAAGAAAAATGATTAAATTTTACCAAAGTTTTCAAACATATTGTTGTTTATGTTGAATGATAAATGGTGCACATCATTTGTTCATTCCTGCAGTTGTTATTTCACATTTATTTTGCATCTTGTCGTCAAAATTAGTTGCTTTTGCTGAACTTAATGTCAGTC
Source organism: Rutidosis leptorrhynchoides (assembly GCF_046630445.1). Taxonomy (NCBI): domain Eukaryota; kingdom Viridiplantae; phylum Streptophyta; class Magnoliopsida; order Asterales; family Asteraceae; genus Rutidosis; species Rutidosis leptorrhynchoides. The sequence goes on from NC_092336.1 coordinate 190,080,177, forward strand.
TTTGAAAATGCGTTGTTTTACCCTGTTGTGTACATGAGATAAAATACATACAATAAAAATATAAACATGCATGGCAATTTGAAATGGGACTTAATATCCCACTTTCAAATTACAAAAATGAAATATTAGAACAAAATAATAAAAATATTAAATATTACATTAAAGTATCAAAATGTTAAATGTTTAGCATAAATAGATAAAAATAATAAAAGAGAAGACATCACCAATGGAACACTATTGATTTGGATAGGGGTTCCAGTTCATATCATCGTTCGGGTTCCATGGTTGGTGATAGGTGTTCTGGTATGCTTGATTGGGGTCGTACAAGTCATAGGGTGGTCGCATGTCAGGCTGATGCTTGATTAATGTCATCCGCTTCCTCCATCTCCTCATCCGAACCCCTCTCTACCTGTGGATGGCGGCCCTGATATTGTACTGCCTGATTGCGTCTCCTAGTCAATACCTTTGCACCTTGATAGACTTGCAAACCTAAAGTCTCGTCCTGTTTCCTACATACAATCATCGGACCCCCTTGATCCCTATCTATACCTAAATACTCTCCAATGAGAGTAACAAAAATACCTCCTCCTATTATTCCCCCTTCTTGTATTCCTTCCACCATTTTGGACAGATAAAAACCAACACAGTAGGGGATATTAACAAAGCTTCTAGTGTTTCGAATGAACTTAAGGTAAAATAAATCGTGTAAGGTCATTTTCTCCTTGTTGTTACCTCTTTGTGTAATCAAGTTTGCTAAGAATCTATGTATTATACGAAGCTCGGCTTTATTAATATCTAAATAGGAGTGTCTTCCTCCCCGCGTAAACAAATTAAAATTTGACATACGCCTCCAGATGGCGTTAGCGTCAAAATTTCTATCTACCCGCTCACCATGATAAATCAAATTTGTACAATCAGGTGATAGTAATTCAGCGGGAGTATAAATCTGTAAAGCCCTGGCCATGCCCAGTATGGACATCCTGTACATCCTACGACCAAGTAAAAATCTAAGAAAACTCTTATCGTCTAACCTATCTACATCTTTATTAAAAGCTATAGTACTCATTATCTCAACACACCATTTTTTATATACAGGCCTACGAGTGGTAAATAAACGTTCTCAATCGGAAAAAGAAGAGCTACCATACCTTTGGATTAGATGATGTCTAACTGGTTTAGCTAGGTGGACCCTTTCCAAAGGCTCCCAATCTATTACCCTTAGTACTTCTACATTTTTGGTCCAAAGCTTAAATTTTTTACTTTGGTACGTCGGGTAATCTCTCCAACTTCTATCAATCCTTAAATTGGGATGCAACTGTTCTTCATGAATTATTGGGTGTTCTATTATATGGTGAACAGGAAATACAACGTAGGCAATAAAAAATTGTGGTTCTGGTTCATAGTATGGTACGTGTTGATCATAATGTTGTTGTTGTTGTTCCGGTTCGTGATATTGCATCTCTGGCTGTGGTTCCGGATCAGGTTGCCTAGACGATGATGCACTGTCCGTATCTGTATTTCTCTGCAAAACACATTAAACACAAAATTTGTGCATCCAAATACGCATTAGTGTTAGCAAAATAACAAATTAAAATAATTACAATAACATGTTTAAACCATATTAAACTTATACTCATTTTCATATTTTTATCAATTTTAAAATTTTTCAAATAAGCATATATGAAAAGGTATACGAAGTTCATAAGCATTCAACTCAAATAACATGTGAAAATAATCATTACTAGCAATTAAACAAGTTTCAAATGACATTTATATCAAATTAATCAAGTTCATGAATTTTAAGCTTAAAAAGTCCACTTTAATTCTCAAAAATCATGTTTAGGATCAAAGTTTGGATCATTTAGCTACCTAAACATGTTACACTACTTAATTTAGCAATAATTCATGACAAAAATCGACCATAACCTGTTTATATCAAAAAGCCTCAAATTGCTCAAGAACACAAACCCTAGATTTCTAAAAAATTTGAAGTTTTTGGCTTCAAATCATGTTAAATAGCATCAATCTAGGTTATACATACATAATATACTAACAATTTAACTCTAATTACACTAGAAATTAACAAAATCAAATTAGGTAAAAATTAGCTCAAGAACACTAAAATTCGAATTTTAAGAGTTTTAGGGGTGAAATCTTTACCTTTCTACTTCCCCATCTGAGAAAAAACATGATTAGAGCAAGAAATTTGATGGATTTTGGTTGAAAAATGCGAATTTTTGAGAGTGTTTGTGTGTTTACGTTTGTGTATGTGTGTGTTTGTGGGAAAGACAAAGAGCTCGCTGGAATTTTGTTTCTGCCCAGCTTTTTGATGCCATGCGATCGCATGGCTTGACAGTTCAAACCCCATGCGATCGCATGGGGTCCCGGTATTTTTTTTTTTATATAAAAACCTTTTACTTGTTAAACTAAATAATAGATTAATTTTAAATTTTTTTTTGTTTTTTTTTTAAGAATGAGGGCGTTTCGGAATGTTGTCCTAGTTCGTCTCTCGACAAAATTTTAAAATTTGTCACTTTAAAGCGTTGTTTTAAAACAAAGATTTTTAGGTTTTTAAATGTTTTTGGCATACTTTAGATCAATAAAATTAAAAATAATGATAATAAAATTTCTCGTCCCTCCCCTGGTAAAGCAATTTTGGTTCCACGACCTAGTCTTCAACTTACGACGAATTTTAGAAATCATATTTTTAACTTAATGAAATAAAGTACATTTTTGTTTTTAAATTCACACCAAACTTAAATTTAAAATGCATAAAATTAAAACTTCATTTAAATATAATTAATATTTTTAATTTTACAAACTTATATTGAAAATATTAGTTTTTAAAATATTTACAAACTTAAATATATTGATTTTTGTTTTTTTAAAATTTTCAATATTATGGTAAAAATAAAATTAAAAATATTTTTGGTCTTTTATCCCACTTTAATCAATCAAATATTATCAAAAATATACGTTCCTCTTTTGGGTAAAGTAATTTCGGCTATATTACCTAGTTTTACTCTTGACGAATTTTTGAAATATTTTGGATTGATTGATTAAAGATATTTATACCTTATGAATAAACGGTAAATTTCACAGTGATGTAATAAATTTTTGTATGATATCAATAATTTCGGTTTCGCATATCTAATTTTATTGAATATCAATTTAATACTTTATAGCGAATGATTCAGCGTTTATTATCAAAAGGTTAAAAGCAATAAATAAAATAAAAACTGTACATACTTACCTGTGAGAAAGAATTCTCAGAGACTTGCTTTAGTCGACTCATAGGAGAGTCGTGTGATTTGGTTTTCCATACCTACACAAGCGTAACCTCGATTCTTCAATAACTTTTCTTCTAAACATATGAACGGTCCTTCTCTGCATAGAGTAACAAATTCGGTATTTGAATATGTTTGATTGTTCGAACATTTACCTTCGTGTGACCATTTTCCGCATTTATGACATCTTTCAAGGTGTCGTGCTCTTCTTTTTGTTGTGGATTTTGATTTTCCTTTACCAAAATGTGTCTTATGATGATCTTTCCTGAGTTCTTTCCTCACTTCGTCCATTTTGCCTCTTATGAATGATACCAGTTCACTTAGAAAGATGTTATTATTACGTTTAGTAATCATAGCGTATAGTAGTAGACCATGGTTCAGATCAAAGGAATTATTCATCTCGTAAAACCTAAAAAAATAAAAATTCAGAATGGAGGGAGAAGACTAGTTCTTTAGGGTCTGCTAGGGAAAGACCATTCGGATTCCATTCTCGGAAACTACATGAGAACAGAATATCTAACTCTAACAGAAATACATATTACCCTTAAAAATACTTGATTCTCCCCACACTTAGTTAGCTGTGGTGTCGAAATTGTGATTAACTTCATCCCCAACTTCCATCGGACCATGTATGTAATGTTTAACTCTGTGACCATTAACTTTAAATTCAATCCCATTTGAATTTATTAATTCTATTGTTTCGTATGGGAAAAATCTTTTGACTATGAATGGTCTAGACCATCTTGATTTCAATTTTCCAGGAAATAGCTTGAATCGTGAATTGAAAAGAAGGACTCTGTCTCCTTCCTTAAATTCTTTTGAACTTCTGATTCTTTTATCATGCCATTTCTTCGTTCTTTCCTTATAGATTAACGAATTTTCGTATGCTTCATGTCTTAACTCTTCTAATTCGTTTAATTGACTTAATCGTAGACGTCCGGCTTCATGCAAATCAAGATTACATGTCTTCAAAGCCCAAAATACTTTGTGCTCAATTTCTACTAGAAGATGACATGATTTTCCGTAAATGAGTTTAAAAGGTGTGGTTCCAATTGGAATTTTGTAGGCTGTTCGAAAAGCCCAGAGTGCATCCTCCAATTTCATGGACCATTCCTTTGGATTTGATCCAACGGTTTTCTCTAGAATACGTTTTAATGCTCGGTTGGTATTTTCAACTTGTCCACTTGTTTGTGGATGATAAGCGGTTGAGATTTTATGAGTTACTCCATATCTTTTGAGAACTTTCTCAAGTTGATTATTACAAAAATGAGTACCCCGATCACTTATTAAAGCTTTCGGTGTTCCGAACCTAGCAAAAAGACGTTTTAAGAAGTTGACTACAACTCGTGCATCGTTAGTTGGGAGAGCTTGTGCTTCCGCCCATTTAGATACATAATCAATGGCAACGAGAATGTAGAGATTATTATGAGATTTTGGAAATGGACCCATAAAGTCAATACCCCAAACGTCAAATACTTCACATACTTGAATGACATTTTGTGGCATTTCATCACGTTGACTTATTTTTCCTGCCCTTTGACAAGCATCACAGGATTTACAAAGAAGGTGTGCGTCTTTGAAAATTGTAGGCCAATAGAATCCAGCGTCGTAAACTTTTCTTGCTGTGAGTTGAGGCCCATAATGCCCTCCTGTTGGTCCTGTGTGACAATGGTTTAAGATTTGACTAGCTTCATCTTTGAATACGCATCAGCGTATTATTCCATCGGAACAACTTTTAAACAAATGTGGATCTTCCCAGAAATAGTGTTTTATATCACTAAAGAATTTCTTTCGTTTTTGGTACGACAATCCTTTTTCAAGGAATCCACATACTAAGTAGTTTGTATAGTCTGCAAACCATGGAATTTCATTATAATCAATTTTCAAGAGATATTCATCAGGAAAGTTATCTTGTATAGCCGATTCATTTAGAACTTCTAATTCGGGATTTTCAAGACGAGAAAGATGATCGGCTGCGAGATTTTCTGCTCCCTTTTTGTCTCGGATTTCAATATCGAACTCTTGTAAGAGTAAGATCCAACGGATTAATCGTGGTTTGGCATCTTGTTTCGAAAATAGGTATCTAAGAGTAGAATGGTCGGTATAGACCACCGTTTTAGCTAAAACGAGATATGAACGAAATTTGTCAAAAGCAAAGACAATAGCAAGGAGTTCTTTTTCAGTAGTTGTGTAATTCGTTTGTGCTCCTTGTAACATCTTACTAGCGTAATAAATAGGTTGAAATCGTTTTTCAATCCTTTGTCCTAAAACGGCTCCCATTGCAAAATCACTTGCATCGCACATAAGTTCAAATGGTAGATTCCAATTTGGAGTTATCATGATCGGCGCATTAGTGAGTTTTTCTTTAAGAATATTAAAAGATTTGATGCATTCATCTGAAAATATGAATGGAGCATCCTTTTCTAGGAGTTTATTCATAGGAGTGGCAATTTTAGAAAAATCTTTTATGAAACGCCGGTAAAAACCGGCATGCCCTAGAAAACTCGTAACTCCTCTAACATTGGTGGGATGTGAAAGTTTAGCAATTACATCTACTTTAGCTCTATCCACTTCAATTCCTTCCTTTAAAATTTTATGACCAAGAACGATGCCTTCTTTAACCATGAAATGGCATTTCTCCCAATTAAGAACTAGATTTGATTGTTTGCATCTAATAAGCATTCGTTCAAGATTAACTAGACATGATTGAAAAGTATCACCGAAGACTGAGAAGTCATCCATGAATATTTCCATGCATTCTTCTATCATATCGTGAAAAATCGCCATCATGCACCTTTGAAAGGTTGCAGGGGCGTTGCAAAGTCCAAATGGCATGTGTTTGTAAGCAAAAGTACCATAAGGGCACTTGAATGTGGTTTTCTCTTAGTCCTCGGGTGCTATTGGAATTTGAAAGTATCCGGAGAAACCGTCCAGAAAACAATAGTAACTATTCCTGGCTAATCTTTCCAACATTTGATCAATGAAAGGTAAGGGAAAGTGATCTTTTCTGGTGGCGTCATTTAATTTTCTATAATCAATACAGACACGCCATCCTGTTACAGTCCTAGTAGGAATAAGCTCATTTTTTTCATTTGTGATGATAGTCATGCCACCCTTCTTAGGTACGCATTGAACTGGGCTTACCCATGGACTATCAGAGATTAGATAAATTAAACCTGCATCGAGCAGTTTAATAATTTCTTTCTTAATAACATGTTGCATATTAGGATTTAGTCTTCGTTGGCGTTGCACATAGGTTTTATGGCCTTCTTCCATAAGGATTTTACGTGTGCAATACGAAGGACTTATTCCTTTAATATCATGAATCTTCCATGTATTAGCTGGTTTACGAGCTTTTAGCACAGAAATGAGTTGAGATTTTTCATTTTCCGTAAGAGAAGACGATATTATTACAGGTAATTCAGATTCACCATGTAAATAAGCATATTCCAAATGGTTTGGAAGTGGCTTTAACTCTAATATCGGTGGTTCTTCTATCGATGATTTGTATCGATATCTGTCTTCTTCTTTTTGCATTTGAAGTTCTTATGTTGTTGGTTCGTATTCATTAGCCATGAGTGCGGCTAACATTTCAGCTTCATTAATTGGTTCAGTTCCTTCTCCTAAAGAACATTCTCCTGTTCCTTGTAATTCTGAAAATTCTTCTAACAATTCTGCATGTGAATCTATAGTTTAAATATAATAACATGTATCATCTGCAGATTGCGGTTATTGCATGGCTCTATCAACAGAAAAGGTAACACTCTCGTCCTCTATACTTAGGGTCAATTTCTTATCGAATACATCTATTATTGCTTTAGCCATGTTTAAGAATGATCTTCCTAATATGAGAGGAACTCCAGAATCTTCTTCCATGTCCAGAATAACAAAATCTACTGGAAATACTAAAGTACCAACTTTAACTAGCATGTTTTTCATTATCCCTCTAGGATATTTTACTGATCGATCGGCTAGTTGTATGCTTATTCGTGTTGGTTTCAATTCTCCAAGGTCTAGTTTAGCGTATAGAGAATACGGCATTAAATTTATACTAGCACCTAAGTCTGCCAATGCTTCTATTGAACTAAGACTACTCAGAAAACATGGAATTGTGAAACTTCCTGATCTGATAATTTTTCTGGTATCTTATTCAACAGTACTGCAGAATAATTAGCATTCATTGTAACAGCCGAGAGTTCTTCCATTTTCTTTCTATTTGTGATTAGATCTTTCAGGAATTTAGCATATCTTGGCATTCCTGAAATCACATCAATGAAAGGAAGATTGACATTTATTTGTTTAAACATATCCAAGAATTTGGATTGCTCGGCTTCAAGTCTTTCTTTTCTCATTTTACTTGGGTAAGGAAGCGGTGGTTGGTATGGTTTAACATAAGGTTTAGCCTTAACTGTGTTATCTTCATTAACCTTTTCAACTACCGGTTCTTTTTCCTTATCTTGCTCAGATTGTGGTACTTGTGTAGTAGGAATAGGGTCATCAGAAATTTCAGGTATTTCAGGTGGTTTAAGTGTAATACCACTTCTTGTGGTAATAGCTTTAGCTGTTTCATTCCGGGGGTTAGCATTTGTATCGCTAGGTAGACTTCCCGATTTTCTTTCACCTATCAACCTTGCTAGGTTACTTACTTCTTGTTCCAGATTTTGAATAGAAGCTTGTTGATTTCTAAATTCTTGAGCATTTTGTTCATTAGTTTGTTTCTGAGATGTGAAAAACTGCGTTTGAGATTCAACTAGTTTTGACATCATATCTTCTAAATTTGGCTTTTTATCATCGGTTTGTGGTGGTTTAATTGGAAAAATAGGTCTTTGCTGATTGTAAGTATTATTAGATACTTGTTGATTGCTAGGACCTTGTTGGTTGTTGTATGGAACATTTCGGTTATAATTCTGATTTTGATTGTAATTTGGTCTTGGCGGTTGATAATTATTTCCAGGCCTTTGGTTCATGTATGAAACATTCTCTCTTTGTTCCATTGTTTGTTCAATACTGAGACAATCTTTTGTCAAATGTGGTCCTCCACACTGCTCACAACTAATTCGTATTGCGTGAATATCTTTAGTTATCTTTTCCATTCGTCTTTCGAAAGCATCTATCTTTGCAAAAATGGAATCAAAGTCATGGCTAGAATCGGCTCTAGCCGCTTTAGATGAGCTAACGATATCTTTTTCTTGATGCCACTCATGTGAGTGGGAAGCAGTGTTATCAATAATTTTGTAAGCTTCAGTTGCGGTTTTCTTCATAATGGAATCACCAGCTGCTATGTCAATGTCTTTTAGTGTAGTAATATCGCATCCTTAATAGAATATTTGTACTATTTGATAAGTGTCTAAACCATGTTGCGGACATCCTCTTAACAACTTTCCAAATCTTGTCCATGCCTCATATAGAGTTTCATTTGGATTTTGCGTGAACGTAACTATTTCTCCTTGAAGTCTCACGGCTTTAGATGCCGGAAAGAATTATTTAAGAAATTTTTCAACTAAAACATCTCATGTATCAATCGCCCCTTCAGGTAACGATTCTAACCAATCTTTGGCTTCTCCCTTTAAAGTCCAGGGAAATAACATGAGATAGATCTGTTCATCCTCAACTTCTCTGATTTTGAATAGAGTACAAATTCTATTAAAAGTTCGAAGATGTTCGTTTGGATCTTCCTTCAGCGCACCACTAAATTAGCATTGATTAGTTACCATGTGTAGGATTTGTCCTTTGATTTCATAATCTGGCACATTAATGTCTGGTTGAGTAATTGCGTGACCTTGGCCAGTGCGTTTAGCTCTCATTCGGTCTTCCATACTTAGAGTTTCCAGATTTTCCATGATTGAAATTGTTGAATCTGAATCATTAGAGGATTCTGATTTAATAATTTCTTCCTCGACAATCTCTGAATGAGTGAATTGTGGTTCAGGAGGAATGATTAGTGGTTCAGGATTTCTGAATTGTCCCTGAATATCCTCGGGATTCTCAATTGTGAGGTCGGGTTCAAAAAATGGATTATCGAAAATTTGAATCGGAGTACTTGGTCGACTAGATGACGATTCTAAAGAAAAATCAACGGCGACAATGTTGGCTAGATGTCTTGATCAAGTTACAGGTGGTGAACGTATGAAAGGTGGTGAACGTTTTGCTCGGTGCATTCACTGAGTATCATATTAGTTATAAAGATAAAAATTATATAAGTTATTAAATTAATAGAGTTTTCTGATTTTGCCCACGTTTCGAATAGCCAATAGATGCAGCAGGTAGCCAGGACCCTTTAAATCGGAAGCCCACAACTCGCCACTAACAAATCCAACTATTACTACGAATCAGAAAATTTTGGATGTCTATTAATTTAACCGCTTAAAATAATTTTTCGTCGAAATTTTAGAGAAGAAATAGAAAATTCTATGTCCTAAAAACTAGAGCGTCGAAATGAAAAAGAAAAAATGCGTCGAAAAATAAGAAGTCGAAAAATAAGCGTCGAAAAAAAAGGTCGAAAAATAATAAGAAAGAAACTAAAGCGTCGAAAAATAATAAGAAAGAAACTAAAGCGTCGAAACTTAAAAGTTGCATCTAAAGGTATTCAAACTTAAAGGAATTCTATATCCAAAATGGCAATAACTTAAAAAGGTACTAAAATCTATTAAAAACGGCGTCGCAAAATTCTAAAGCACTTAAATTTTAGTCTAAAGAAAAAGCACTTAAGAGATTTTACGGCAAAGCCTAAAAATCTAGGAATATATAAGAACTACGGCAAAAACTATATCTTAAAACTAGTTACGAACGATAAATATACAATTAAGTACTAAATAATAAAAAGATACAAAAATATAAAAATATAAAAATAAAACTTAAAGTTATAAAAATATAAATTTAATAAAAATATTATTTTTATATTATTATTTTATAAAAGTATTAATTTTAAAAATAATTAAAACTTAAAATACAAATTAATTAAAACTAAAACTAACTAATATTAAATTAAAACCCTAATTAATATTAATTAATAATAATAATTATTAATAACCTAACCCTAATCGTACCAGTTTAAGGATCAGAGCTATCTTTTCAACTCATGCGATAGCATGAGTTGTATGTTATATGTCCATGTGGTCACATGGATCCGGATACCAGGCCAGTTCTTGGGCTGCTACAGTGCTTTGGCCCGATTACTTTTAATTAATTTTTTTCTGTTTTATATTTTATAGAAAATAAAATGTAATAAAAACTAAAAAAAAATTTACTTATTAGTTTTAATTTTTAACAAAAGAAATAAAAAATATAAACTTTTTAATTTAAACACTTAAAAATATAGAAATATATTTTTCTTTTTATGTTTTTAAATTTTTATATTTAAAAGTTTTTATATTTTTACAAAAATAGTTTAAAAAACTTAATAAATTTTTTTTTATAGCGTTTCGCTTTCGGCGTTGTTGAAGTCCCCGGCAGCGGCGCCAAAAATACTTAATGTTATGCGAGGTGTATACGAAATAGTTATATTTTTATTGCGAAATACTATTAAATACGATACAATTTTACACAAGTCATTTATTTATTTATAGAGAGGATATACCAAAACCTTGCTACAACACTTATAGGCAGTGTACCTAATCGTAAAGTAGTGTAGTTTTTAGTAAGTCCGGTTCGTTCCGCAGGGAGCTAGCCAAGTTTAACGCTATATTTATTTTAAACTATATTTGTATATATATATATATATATATATATATATATATATATATATATATATATATATATATAAGTAATATTATTATTATAAAAAGGGGGTTTTTATCGTTTATTGACCGGTTTGTCGATTTTATGTCTTAAGTCGCTATTAAAACCTAATGTAAAATATTAAATATAAATACAACTTAATTTAAAGTGTAAAGTAAATGACGATAAATAAAAATGCGATAATTAAAAGTGCGATAAATAAAATGACAGTAAATAAATTTACGATAATTAAAAGTACGATAATTAAAAATGCGATAAGATATAAAATAAAGGAATTATGCTTATTTAAATTTCCGTAATCATGATGTTTGACGTGTTGATTCTAGTTTATTACCATGGGTTAATTGTCCTTTGTCCTGGATTATTCAATATGTCCATACGGTTTTTGTCCATAACAGTCCATCAGTCATAAATATAAAGTGCGAGTGTCCCCGTCAAATTATCCTTATACCCGAAGTCAAATATTCCAACTAATTGGGGATTCGAACTGTAACAAGGTCTTAATACTTTGTTTAATGAATACACCAGGTTATCGACTGCGTGTAATCCAAGGTTTTACTACTTTGTTAACAATTACACCAATTACCCTTGAATGTAATCCACCCCTGTTTTAATGAGTCCATTAACTATAAATCCATCCCCGTGTCCGGTAAAATGAATAATAATTTGTATTTATAAATATCCCGCCCACCTTACCCGATTAAGCGTATGTGGTTATATATAGATACGTCAAATTGTAACCTTTATATTAAATTAACGAGGTATCGTTTAGTTAATATAAAGCCCATTAATAGCCCATAGTCTAATTTCTACAAGTGTCGTTCTTTTGTCCAAACCTCAATTATGGTACAAAGCCCAAGTATGGTACAAAGCCCAATTACCCCGTCTTTAATATTTAGTCTAACATCACGATTACTTCGGCTTAAATAAGCATAATAATAACTTAGCTACAAGACATTAATTTAAAAAGGTTGAACATAACTTACAATGAGTATTAATCGCGTAGTGTTACACGGACAGAATTTCGACTTACAAACTTACAACATTCGCTACCATAACCTTATTATTATTAATCTTAAATTAAAATTAAAATTATAAAATAAATATAAATATATATCAGAGAGTGAGAGAGATTGAATTATATTGTGTTATATTTCGGCCAGAAATCGTGAGATTTATAGGACTTGGCATGCTACAGGAAGCCATGCGACCGCATGGTTTTTGTGTCTCCAGGCCATGCGATCGCATGGCCAGCTGGATCAGACCACATTCACTTGTTTGCTAGTTTGCTGACGGTTTTTAATATATAATATAATATATATATATATATAATTTTAAGAATTATTTATATATTATATTATATTCATGTGCATAGTTGACTTGTATTTTAGCTCCGTTGCGTTACGCGTTGATAGTTGGTTCATGTCCCGGTTCCAGATTTTCGAACGTCCTTTCGTACGATTTAATATCTTGTACTTTGCGTTTCGTGGCTCGTACTCTTGTTACTTTTAGATGTTTCTTATCAATAAATTGAACCACTTGAATTGTATTTTTGCACAATTTAGCTTTTTGGTTGTTTGCGTCTTCAAATCGTCGAATCTGTCTTTTGTCTTCACCTTTTATTATTTAAACGAATATCACTTGTAAATAGAACAATTGCAACTAAAAGCTTGTCTTTTTTGAGGGATAATGCTATGAAATATATGTTCGTTTTTAGCATTATCAGATATAGTTATTGGTAAATTAAGCCTAATTATTAATAAAGGTACAAGTCATGAAAGGTAAAGTACTATTTTTCTAAGCGTACGAAAATGCGTTCGAGAAACCGGAACCGGGACATAAGTCGAGCGACAACATACAAGACATCGGAACTAAAATTACAAGTTAACTATGCATGTAAATATAATATAATATATAATTAATTATATAAATTAAATATATTATATATATTATTATTATAAACGCCGGCAGCCTTAGAATGATTGAACATGAGCTGTAATGGAGAGCTCTGCAATTGCGGAGCATACACACACAACCATATCACAATCGCGGAGTTCATGGGGACCAGATAAGTAGGATATAAACTCGATCAGTTTGCTGAATCCATTCATTTTCCTTCTCTCGATCACCTCTCTCAAATAATTATATATTTTATTATTATTATTATTACTATTACTATTATTATTATTATTATTATTATTATTATTATTATTATTATTATTATTATTATTATTATTATTATTATTATTATTTATCGTATTATTATTATTAGTATTATTATTATTATTAGTATTATTATACATAAAATACTACGACGAGGTTATGAGCGAGTTATTTCAAGACGGGTTTTTCGAGCAGGATAGAGCTAAGGAAATTATGGGTTATAGCTATGGAGGTTATGGGTAATGTCCGGGGGTATGCTCGTGAGGTCAATCTAGTATTCATCATTTCTGTTGCGTCTACGTACTTTCCTGCAATATTGAATCACAATATTGATACGTGAGCATTCATATCTTGTCTTTTATATATTAATAGTGTATCCCTGACTAATGCTCGAGTATATATGACTATGCATGCTTGTATGTTTATTTTCGTCGTTAAATAGTTTATGATAAATCACGAATTTAATACATATGCTGCTGAGATAAGGTATATGATACACATGTCGTTGAAAAGCTGACGAAAAATTAATAACTTTTCATTTAGAAATCATATGGTTTCGATGAACGGATTAAAAGATATGGTTAACTGAATTATCATTAATTCTAATATTATTATTATTATTATTATTATTATTATTATTATTACTATCGTCGTTATGGTCATCGTCGGTATTATTATTATTATCTAATAATTATTATTATTATTATCATTATCGTTATCAATATAAGTATTATCATTAAAAATCGTATTGTTATTATTAATACCATCGTTATTATCACTAAGGTTATTATTAATATTATTATTACAATTATTATTATTATTATTATTATTATTATTATTATTATTACTATTATTATTATTATTATTATTATCATTATAATAATTATTAGTATTATCATTAGTATAATTATTATTATTATCATCATTATCATTAAAACTAATATTAGTATCATCTAATTATTATGATTACTATTATTATCATTATTATAAATGCGATATAAAAGATGACTAAAAGCTATTAAATAAATCGATTAGGAAATAATGAGTATAAGTATCATGATGAAATTAAAATAATATAAGATATTGATTTAGATAAAAATATCGTTTTTATTATTTTTATTATTATTATTAGTATTAAAAGTATCATTAATATTAAAACTATCATTTTTATTAAAATTATCATTTTTAATAGAAATATCATTGTGATTATAAAATATCATTATTATTATCATTTTAGTATAATTATTATCAAAAATTATCATTTTGAATAAATTTATTATTTTTATATAAAAATATTATTATTATTACAGTTAATATATAAAAAGTATCTTTATTATTAAAATTATCATGATTAGAATTATCATTTTATTATAATTAATATCAAAATTAGTAAGTAAATATAATTATTATCATTATTATTAGTAGAATAATAATAATTATTATTATTATTAAAAAAATAATACAACTCTTACTCATAATTATTATTATCAATATTATTTTATCAAATAATATGTGATACAATGATATTTTTACCACACGTAATATAATTATATTAATAATACATACCACTATATTTTTATTATATTAAGTGAACTTTATAAATTTTATTACTTGAGATATATATAAAATTATATTTTTATCATATATAAATTTTAATATAAATTTTTATTTATTAAATGACTTGTATTATTTACTCTAAAAAATCTGATAAATATATTTAAATATATAAAACGACTATATTTAAATTATATAAACATATATAGATTTTGAAAGTCATTCTTGGATTAGATGATTTTTGTTGACTCTTGCATGATAATCTCGAGCATTAGGATTGTGATACACTACGACTTGACCTAAATTGATAGATAGATATTGACCAACATATAAATATATATAATTAATATAGGTTCATGAATCCGAGGCCAACCTTAAACTTGTTCAATGACGTCATATGTATTTTTACTATAAAATACAGTATGGTGAGTTTCATTTGCCCCCTTTTTAAATGCTTTTACAATATATATTTTTGGGACTGAGAATACATGCTCTGCTTTTATAACTGTTTTACGAAATAGACACAAGTAATTGAAACTACATTCTATGGCTAGATTATCAAACCGAATATGCCCCTTTTTAGTCTGGTAATCTAAGAATTAGGGAACAGACACCCTAATTGACGCGAATCCTAAAGATAGATCTATCGGGCCCAATAAGCCCCATCCAGGTTACGGATGTTTTAGTACTTCGAATTTATCATGTCCGAAGGGAGTCCCGGAATGATGGGGATATCCTATATGCATCTTTTTAAGGTCGGTTATCAGGTGTTCACCATATGAATGATTTTTATCTCTATGCAGTTTGCCAAATGCCTGATATGAGATGATATTTATGAGAAATGGAAATGAAAATCTTGTGGTCAATTAAAATAATGGAAATGATTGTTTATGATAAACTAATGAACTCACCAACCTTTTAGTTGACACTTATATGCATGTTTATTCTCAGGTATTAAAGAAATCTTCCTCTGTGCATTTGCTCATTTTAGAGATATTACTTGGAGTCATTCATGGCATATTTCAAAAGATGTTGCATTCAAGTCGTTGAGTTCAATAAAGATTATTATTAAATAAATGACAGATTAGGTCATTTATAGTTTGGTTATTATGAAATGGTATGCATGCCTGTCAACTTTTGATGAAATGAAAGTTTGTCTTTTAAAAACGAATGCAATGTTTGTAAAATGTATCATATAGAGGTCAAATACCTCGCAATGTAACTATATGTTATTGTATTCGTCCTTATGGATTAGGACGGGTCGTCTCATGTGGTATCAGAGCGGTGGTCTTAGCGAACCAGGTCTTGCATTAGTGTGTCTAACTGATAGTTGTTAGGATGCATTAGTGAGTCTGGACTTCGACCTTAGCTGCATGTCAAAAAGTTTTGTAATGATACGCATAATGATCCGTCTCAAAATAGGCAAGCATCTCGGTAAAAACTATGTCCAGCGCTACGCGTCCCGGATTGCCAACTCCTTTTCTCGTCATCCGTCTCATGACCTCCCGGATATTCCTTCATGACGGACAAATGGCAAAGCTAAGAACCTGGATGACATACACGCAACCGGTATCATACAGCCGGTCATGAGAATCATAATCAAGCGTCGCGAAACCAGTCATCATAATCACAACCGTGAAGAAACACTTGGAACAAGTGTTCAGCGAAGACCCACCAGGCTAGACTGAGAGCACCGTGATGCCTTAACCGGAATCAACCTGCCGTCAATACCATCACGGCATTCCAACCCGACACGAATATATTCACCTGGGACAAGCACTCTGTCCCGGAGAAAGTGCACTATCCCGGAGAAAGTGCACTACCCCGGAAAAGACACTCTGTCCCGAAATGATCACCTGATAACGGAACGAGCATGCAAGCAAGTTGCATGCCACGTCTGCCCGCAAACCTAGGGAAGTTCGTTAGGATCTGTTATTCCCCACGAAAGGGACAGGTGCCACGTCACCCCTCGGGATTGACCAAATTTGTTACAACCATGAAAGGGACATGTACCACGTCATCATTCCCTCCATAACATCTATAAATACACAAGTGAAATCCTTCATTTGGGGAACACTGGATGCATAAACGTTACTCTGCCAAAATCAATGGCGACAACGTCACTTCAGTCATTAATTTAATTCCGATCGGTGCTCCGATCACCATCCGAGTTAATCCACGCTAAGATATTAACTTATTCGATTCTGATCGAATAAGGTTAATCCAATTGGTTGTTTTACGCCCTTGGAATCCAGATTCCAAATCGGGGTTTGCACAATTATTGGAGTTAAAACAATCAACCTACTCTTTTTCCCAAATTAAGCACTCAAACCCGAAATCTGTTTACACTTAACGATTTTGGTTTGATCATTTTGCTTATCATTTCTTGTCATAAATTACATGCGTATCATTCTTAGTCTAGACACGTCTTACTGAATGATTGCATAAATAGTGCATAGACAAAATTCATATCTTAGCGTATCTATTACTGTAAACTTTGCCTGTCATATTCCGTAAATTCCTCCGTAATCTACGAAATCTTTTGTTCTATATATATAGATATTCTATGTAATTAGAATACCATCCAATAGCCAGAAATCATATCATATCGAAAAATCCTTTATTCAATCGTACAAAATGGAACTCGCCACTAGTTCAAGTCCCTCGGATTCCGATATGGAGTTTCACTCGAGCTCCGAAAGCAGTGTAACCGGAATGGATCAACAAATTAGCCATCATCTATTTTGGATGAATTGGGGATGAGTTCGTAGCCTACTTAATCATTGGAGACAAGAAGAAGGTGATCCCTTCCATCCACCAAATTTCCCTCTTGGCGAAGAACCTGAAGCACTTACCGGCGAACCTGTTCGTAATACCATTTTCTCTCTCATTTCCAGAGTATCTCGTCATGACTATATACTATCTCGAATTTTAGATCTTATTCATCCGCTTGTCTGAACCGACAATCACCCCGGTGTAATAGAAGAAGTTAACGAGCTTCGCGCTAGGGTAGTGGCTTTGGAGAATATGGTGCAAAGGTTACAAGCACCAGCAGCATCTCCGGCATCAATAGTACCACCATCATCAACGCCAACAGTACCATTACCACCACCAACAACAACATCCGCATCTCACACCTCAACATCATAATCTGTACCTCGAGCATCAACGTCATACGCCCTGTAGATACCAAGGAATATTAACAACAACAAACGATGAAGTATTAATTCATAACTTCATTGAAGAAATATTTGCGGTGATTATGTAATCTCCAAAGTCTTAGAGATTATTTATTTCTGACTGCAAATAAGATGAATGAATGGATAGAGATAATAAAAGGGAGAATAGAAACTCTGACAAGAATAGTGCGTGATTTACAAGCTAGACTTATTATACAAATAGCACCAGCAGTACCGTCAGCATCACCAGCACTAGCAACACCTGCAGCATCATAATCTTCGCCAGTTCCATAATCACCACGGACATCATCACGAATCAACAACGAGCATGTTGTATTAACGAGTTATGAAGTATTAACTCATTCCCTCCGAAGAATTTATATGTATATCTTATATATATAAATTTTGAAACCACAATAAATCTTTTTCAGCTAAGCTATTACGTGTGAATCTTAGCTGCTAGATACTACTCGGCTAGTTCATATTACTAATATGCAATGATGTACATCCCTCATTAACGAATTAACCATCGTTAACTACAATCTCTGTTTCAAATTCAATGAATTCCGTTTCATAATAAACTAAGTGTATTATTCAAATACATGTTTGATATTACACCTTCATTTTCGATATACTCGAAAATTTCTAGAAATCATCATCTGTATCTTGTGAAATTCACAAGAATTCCACAAGCACCAACATTATTCATCAAGGAAATATCAATAAAAATGAATAGTGAAGTATTGATTCATAATTTCACATACGTTGAAGAGATAATCCGCAAAGATTACGAAATTTCTAAAGTTTTAGAAATTATTCATTTCTAGTTCCAGCCGAAAATCAAATGAGTTTAATTTAATATTAACTCATTAAATCTGTATTACATCTGAAGAAAATATATATATATATATATTCATAAAAACTGTAATAAAAATTCTCTTGTACAAAATATTATTTGTGAAACTTTTAACGGGTAGGTAATACCCGAGAGATATATAAATTCACAATTAATATGTTACATTCTTCGATTCTGATTCAGCAATTATTAACTATTCTCACTATTTTCTTTCATAGAAATTAAAACAATCATACTCATTCAAATCCAATTGCATATTCTGATTTTAATATATCAGAATCCAAGTCGAGATATAACCGATATCATCACTCTTAGATTCCTACATTTTTCAAAGTCATACTTTGAATTCAAATCTGTGATAGCACATCATTCCTATTCATAAACCCAGAAAAATATTTGTATCATTTTAAGTTCTAGAACATCATATGTATATTAACGATTACAATATGCGTTCAAACCATTCATGATTCTTGAAAACCCCTCAATTAAGAAATAGCCGAGAGGATGATCCAACCACACGTTATCAACGGAAAGAAGGATTACGCGTATAGTGATACACCTAGAAACTCTTAAAACCAAATTCATAGACTAACACATATCTGTGTCAGCTCCTTTGGCATTTATCACCAAAAATAACTTTGCAATCCCTTTCCAAAGTAGTCAGTTTTGTCACAGCTCCAGCAACTCAACTTCGACTTTTCAGTCGAAAGAGTCTTATTATAACTTCGATATATACGTTGCCCTTTCGCCATCATTACCGGGGAACCTTTTACATTCCACCATATTAACAGTTAACGTATCAACAACTTCATTACCCTTTGACTTAAGCCTCTCCGAAAAATCACTATACTTATTCATTGAAACCCTATCATGTACTCATCTGCATCTTGTAACGATAGTTGCCATACCAAAAAGCTTGAATCATTATTCTCGAATTTTGCAGCAATTCTACGCCAACAGTTATATATATACATATAACGTCTATCTCCTAGACTTACATACTTCGAATGTGAAGTTTCTGAAAAACACCCTAAACTGCGAACTAGTTCTCCGAATTTTGGAAAAATACTGATGAAGCAGCAAAAATTGTAAACGAACTTAACACTCGAGAGTTTGATGATAAAGAGTAGTGTGTTGAAAAAGTTCAGAAAATGAGAAAAATTTGGTGCTGAAAAACAGTTGAGCAAACCATGAAGGAGGCTGTGGACAAATCACAAGGACGAAATCTACCTTCAAAGAATCCAAATGATTCAGTGTCTGCTGAAATCATTAGCAAACACCTTACTCCTTATTCTAATCCTTCGCAGACAAATTTCTCGCATCATCCTTTGATTCCAGATATTTTAAAATTCTAAAACATCATCGAATCTTTCAGTATAAATATCCTCAATATTTCTGAAGATACCATCATAACTATCATTGTCCGAGATTATTTATCTCTTTGCGCTATCTGTATTACATCATAAAGGAAACTGTTTAGTTTCTATATTCTGTAAACCTTCGAGTTTAAATTATGAATATTTTTGAAGTAGTGTTGGGAACTGAAGCATGAGTTAGTATAATATAATGACACTTGATCAACGTGATTATATTACAGTAAGTCATGCTGAGTTTCTAATGGAACATGATGATTCACAGACCATACCGTCATCATGTGCCATGTTACATAACTCTTTCATTCTATTTAACCTCTAAAAATATCAAGAAAATATTTTTCTTGATGATTCGGTCTTTTCCGTAACCTCTGGTAATTTGACAAGTCAGATCGAGCTATCACAATTTCTTTCTTAGAACGTTAGCTATGTTCATTCTAAATATTATACCTACGAATTCTGGACCATTACTTGCTGTATTTAAAGGCGAGAAGAGAAAACAAAAGCACAAAGCTTCGAAATATAAAGGGAAGTATAAATCGCAGTAAATAGAAGAAATCATTAACTTTGGATGTCAATAATTATGGAAAGACAAATACAAGGAAGGATTATAAAAATCACCACACAAGGGCGAAATAGAAGTAAACAGATTCCTCCTGAGGGAGTTGGAAAAGAAGGATAATTGTTGCGACAGTTAGGAACATATCAAGGATCAGAACTGGATCAAGCATATTGACGAATGTTTTAGAAGTATGAATTGGGGAAGAAAGAATAGAAGGTATGAGTTGTGGAAATAAGGAACTGAAGGGAGTGGATTCATAGTGAAAAATCTGACAAAACAATCAAAACAGATTATCGCATTTAACCAAAGAGGATTCTAATTTCCTTAATTACCGAAGAATCAAATCTTATTACGAAGATTTCCTCTAAATTCCTTGAATTCTGGAAATCAACCGTGACTACGTCACCGGTTAAGTCAAACCTGCATTTACTCATTTCCACTCGTTTGCGATAGCTTCACTTGTACTCTTCACATAAACAAATCGTTTTATCTATATTACTCACTGATGATAAAACTCAAATTCCCAACTCGTATTAGTCATGAAAACATACTTATTGTTAGCCATGATGATCCCAATCAAATTTCGAGGACGAAATTTCTTTAACGGGTAGGTACTTTGACAACCCGAAAATTTCTGACAAAATTTAAACTTTAACTTTATATTATTCCAACACGATAAGCAAAGTTTGTTAAGTTGAATCTCAACAATTTTAAACTATGTTCATACATTCATTTAACCTCGACCAAATCCCGACGATTCACGAACCATTTTATAAATGGATATGATTATATATGTATATATATGTATATATATTATAACTTGAAAATGTCAAAAAAATATTAAATGTATAATACTTTACATAAACGTATTTGCTCCAATATGTTTATCGATGGAATTAGAAGATAATTGGTGTTTCGCGAGGTGTATATAAAATACTATTAATTTTTACAAGAAAATACTATTAAATACGATACAATTTTACACAAGATATTTATTTATTTAGAGAATGGATATACTTAAACCTTGCTACAACACTTATAGGTAGTGTACCTAATCGTACAGTAGTGTAGTTTTTAGTAAGTCCGGTTCGTTCCACAGGGAAATCTTTAAACAAAGCTTAACGCTATATTAGTTTACTTTTATAAAAATACAAATATATATATAAGTAATATTATTATTATAAAGGGGGGTTTTTACCGTTTAATGACCGGTTTGTCGATTTTAAAACTTTAGTCGCAGTTAAAACCAAATGTAAAATATTAAAAATAAATACAAGACTTAAATTAAAGCGTAAAGTAAATAACGATAATGAAATTGCGAATAATAAAAGTGCGATAAAATAAACTTGCGATAATTAAAAAGTACGATAATTAAAAGTGCAATTAAATACAATAACAATAAAAATGCGATAATTAGAAGTGCAATTAAATATAAAATAAAGGAAATTAAATATGAAATAAAAGAATTATGCTTATTTAAACTTCCGTAATCATGATGTTTGACGTGTTGATTTTAGTTTTATGCCTATGGGTTAATTGTCCTTTGTCCTGGATTATTTAATATGTCCATCTGGTTTTTGTCCATAACAGTCCATCAGTCATAAATATAAAGTGCGAGTGTCCTCGTCAAATTATCCTTATACCCGAAGTTAAATATTCCAACTAATTGGGGACTTAAACTGTAACAAGATTTTAATACTTTGTTTGATAATTACACCAGGATGTCGACTGAGTATAACCCAAGGTTTTAATATTTTGTTATCAATTATACCAAGTGTCCTTGTACATAATTTCACCCCTGTTTTAATTATTCTAGTGGCTATTAATCCATTCCCGTGTCCGGTTAAATGAACGATTATTCGTACATATAAATACCCTGCCCATCGTGTCCGATCGAGTGTATATGGTAATTTATCGGGACGCCCAATTGTAAATCTTTATATTAACATTAACAAACTATCATTTAGTTAAACAAATATAAAGCCCATTAATAGCCCATAGTCTAATTTCCACAAGTGTCGTTCTTTTGTCCAAACCCCAATTATGGTACAAAGCCCAATTACCCAATTTTAGTAATTAGCCCAACATCATGATTACTTCGGATTAAATAAGCATAATAATAACTTAGCTACGAGACATTAAATTAAAAAGGTTGAACATAACTTACAATGATTAAAAATAGCGTAGCGTTACACGGACAGAATTTCGACTTACACCCTTACAACATTTGCTAACATACCCTTATTATTAGAATTATAATTAAAATTAAAATTAAAATATAAATTATAAATATAAATATTACGATATAGATAGAGAGATGGATGAATATATTGTTGAAAAATGATCAGAATTCGGTTGGCTTTATAGGGAATTTGAGAATTTGGGGCTCCGCGACTCGCGGCCCTTTTTGCCTTCAAACTCCGCGAGTCGCGGAGTTTGTAAATACAGCTCACTCCTTTTGGAGTCTTTCTTGCCGACGAATTTTTATAATTGATATAATATATAAATAATTATAAGAATTATTTAAATATTATATTATATTTATGTGCATAGTTGACTTGTAATTTTTAGTCCGTTGCGTCGAGCGTTGAGAGTTGACTCTGGTCCCGGTTCCGGATTTTCGAACGTCCTTGCGTACAATTTAATATCTTGTACTTTGCGTTTTGAATCTTGTACTCTTGTAATTTCGAGACGTTTCTTATCAATAATTGGAACCTCTTTGATTGTATTTTGTACTTTTGAGCTTTTTGGTCGTTTGCGTCTTCAATTCGTCGAATCTGTCTTTTGTCTTCACCTTTTATTATTTAAACGAATATCACTTGTAAATAGAACAATTGCAACTAAAAGCTTGTCTTTCTTGAGGAATAATGCTATGAAATATATGTTCGTTTTTAGCATTATCAAATATTCCCACACTTAAGCGTTGCTTGTCCTCAAGCAATATCGTCTTGAAATACTAGAATCACTTCTTTATTCTTCACACTTTGTACATCAGTGATTTCTATACGGCGGTATAAACAATGGTAGTAACGATATGGTTTACAGTCCCACATGACTATAAAAATTTAGATCCATTAAGGAAATTGGATCTTTATGAAAACATTTGATCTTTTGAAAATTAAATCTAGTTTTTACCCTAGATAAGTTTTCCGGAATAACCCTTCACCGGTGTTTGCAAATTCTTTTTGTGGATTTGGTGGGTTTCAGATTTGAAAATTTTAGCTCAAAACTTGCGGTTTTGTGTCACCCACTTGCTAACCTTGTATTTGGAAAGCAACACGTCCAGTTTACTTGTCCCGTATATTACCTTTCGGTAAACTACCGTCCGGTTGTAAAGGAAAGCGTTGAACAAGCAACTGTTAAGGCAATGTCCCCTGACATGCTTTTAATTATGGTCTATAACGTGTCGGACGCAATTACTACCCTTGGTAGGAGCAATAGTAAAGCTCATCCTTATAATTTTTCGGTCTGGCACAAGGTCCTGTCTTTGACCATGCTATGCAACCACCGTTCTTACGGTTGACACCTGATTTAGTTCAGGTGACCTAATGAATTCCAAGTGAATTCCTAGGATTTTACATTCAATGGTAATGAACGCATTGAAAATAGGGTTTTCAGAAAACAAATCGATTTGTAATTTTGATCAAAATATTTTCTCGTTCAAGCTCGAGTTTAGATATCATTGAATTCCATGAGTTTGTAATTCTCAATCTTTAAGGTCAATCTCAAGGATTGAGTAATATCAGGCTTAAAAGCTGATTTTTAGTCTTTAAGGAGATTATCCTTTCTGGGGATCTGATTCATTAGTCTTATCAAGCTAATTTGCATGGTGCCCCCCCCATTGTACGAGATAAATCCTTCTCATGGTTAGGATAAATCTGACCACTTGGCGACCCTGTTTAATGCTGAGGTCCGTGGATTTCCTGCTGATTTTAGTGATGACTTTTCTAGATTTTTCGTCAACCTACAGCTGGTCTGGACGACAACTTCCTGACTTAAATCAAGAAGCGCGTTTCTTTTTCGGAAGACTTTACTTCCTTTTAATGATGGAATTGATTCATCGTGTAGATCCATCTCTCTTACAGTAAATCAGGTAAAACTTTTTAGTTTAGTCCAAAGAAAAAGTATTTTCAGTTATTTGTACAAAAATATGTGATATATGTTTTGAATAACTTGGAGAATTTTCCCACACTTGGCTTTTATTTTCCTTTTTATTGTCCTCTATTCCATTTTAAATGAATTTTAACATTTTGGTTTGTTTCTCAATTTATGTCCTTTCTGAGGTAACAATAATTTCGGTGTTAAAACCTAGTTTTATCGTTCATAAATATGTATAAACATGATTTTGAGTTCATTTAATTGAAAATTTTGAAAAATTTTACTAGATTTGGGTAGTCAGTATATAAGACTAGGGCTGTTCTTTATTATCAGAGAGCACTAGATTCTAATACAACTACTGCTTTACTAGTATTTTTAATGGTAACCCAGTGTTTAAGATAAAAATTTTAAAATCCGAAAGAATTTAACCCCTTCCCACACTTAAGATCTTGCAATGCCCTCATTTGCAAGAAATCAGTAACAATTTAAATTATTGAGGGTGATTTGTGTGAAAATGATTAAATTTTTACCAAAGTTTCCAATTATATTGGCGTTTGTTTGCTGAATGATAAATGGTGCACATCATTTGTTCATTCCGTTTTGTTGTTATTTCACATATATTTTGCATCTTGTCGTCAAAATTAGTTGCTTTTGCTGAACTTAATGTCAGTCTTTGAAAATGCGTTGTTTTACCCTGTTGTGTACATAAGATAAACTGCAAACATATATACATATTTTTGAAGTTTGGTATATTACCCCACATTCAAAAATTATTAAAATCTAAGAATAAAAGTTAGAAAATTATAAAAACTATTACAATATTAACATAAGTATTAAACGTATCAACATTACAAATTACAAAATAAATAAAACTAAGTAGACTAGGGATGATACTGATACCAATAGGGGTTCCAAGCATAACCATAGGTGCTATAAAATGCTTCGGCAGGGTTATACGTAGGATACGGTGGTTGCATCTCTATAGACCAGGGAGGGAATATGGGTTTCGGAGTAGGAATATAGTTTCTACCTATATGTTGGCAATGAGCTATGATTTGGTTTTGATGAACTTGCCAATCTTCAAATGCTCTCTGTCTAGCATTTTCGTACTCCTGTGAAGCTATAAACCTTTGCATTTCTTGCATTTCATTTCCCCCTCCTACATTACCTTGCTGTTGGTTTCTCTTAACCTGTAGATGTCTACCATGGTATTGTACTGCGGCGTTATTTCGCCTCTTCAAAACTTTCGCACCATGGTATACATTTAAACCTATTGTATCGCGGGATTCTGGTTCTTCGACTAATAATCCCCCCCAACTTATATCCACACCGAGATATTCAGCAATCAAAGTAATAAAAATACCACCTCCTATTATGCTATGCGGTCTCATCCCCCTAACCATAGCTGATAAATAATAACCCACACAATAAGGTATACTTACAGCACTTTGTGGGTCTCGAATACACATATGGTAAAACAAATCCTGTTCATTTACCTTTTCCTTGTTCTTACCTCTTTGTGTAATCGAATTAGCTAAAAACCTATGAATCACTCTTAATTCAGCTCTATCTATATCCAAATAAGAGTAATTCTCCCCTTTGAATCGGTGATGGCTTGTCATTTGACTCCATACACCATGTGTATCAAAATTTTCATCTATCTTTCTACCATTTAGTATCAACCCTCTACAATCGGCAGATGCTAACTCCTCAGGCGTATATATACGTAAAGCCTGAGCCATGTCTAGTAAAGACATGTGGCGCATCGAACCTCCTAACAAAAATCTAATAAAAGATCGATCGGTTAAACTAGCTACCCGATCATTTAATTCTATACTACACAACAATTCTTCACACCATACTTTATATACAGGTCTACGCATGTTGAATAAACGTACCCAGTCATTAAAAGTAGAATTACCATACCTCTGTGCAAGTAATTCCCTAATTGGCCCGGCCAATTCTACAGCTTCTAATGGTCCCCATTCTATGACCCTAGGTACCTCAACAACTTTAGAATGAAGAGTATGCAAACCCCTTTGGTATTTTGGATAATCTATCCAAAGTCTGTCAAATCTCAGGTTCGGGTGCAAATCTTCCAAGTGCATATCAGAAAATGTCATGACTGGATGAGGTATATCTTGCTTGTAGAAGTTATCCACCTCCTGTTGTTCCGCATTCTCAGCAGGAGCATTGCGAGCTTGGGATGAAGATTCACCCCTTTCAGTCTGCAAAACACATCAAACACAATTTTTGTGCATCCAAATATGCATTAGTGTCAGCAAAATCATCAATCAAAATAATTACAATGACATGATCAATTTCTATCAAACTTAAGCTCATTTTCATATTTTCATCAAATATACACTTTTTTAAATAAGCATATACGAAAATGTTCGCCAAGTTCATAAGCATTCAACTCAAATAACATGTCAAAATAATCATTACTAGCAATTAAACAAGTTTCAAATGGCATTATCTCTCAAAAATCAAGTTCATGAATTTTTAGACTTGAAAAAGTCCACTTTAATTCTCAAAATCATGTTTAGGCTCAAAGTTTGGATCATTTAACTACCTAAACATGTTACACTACTTAATTTAGCAACAATTCATGACAAAAATCGGCCATAACCTGTTTATATCAAAAAGCTCCAAATTTGCTCAAGAACACAAACCCTAGATTACTCAAAATTTGAAGTTTAAGGCTTCTAATCATGTTAAATAGCATCAATCTAGGTTATACAAGCATAATACATAAACAATTTAAGCATAATTACACTAAAAAGCATCAAAATCAAATTGGGGGAAAAATTGCTCAAGAACACTAATTTTCGGATTAAATGGTGTTTAGGTGTAGAAATTTACCGTTTTTCTTGAGTAATTCCTTGATAGCATCATTCTCAACATGATTTTAGTAAAAGATTTGATGATTAACGGTTAAAAATTGTGATTTTGGGGGTTTTTTTCGTGTATTTTCGCTGTATGTTCGCTGTATGTGTGGGTGGTAGTGTGGACTGATCTGTTCTTTACGTTTTATTTTTTTCCGAGTTTTGGTCCTCCCACGAGTCGCGGTGGTTGGACCCTTCAAACTCCGCGACACGCGGAGTTTGTTTTTTTTTTGTTTTCTTTTTTTTAACATCTTATACTAATTAAAACAATTAAGTAATTAATTTTAAAATTTTGTTTCCCTTGTTATTTAGGACGAGGTCGTTTCGGATCGATGTCCTAGTCCGTCCTTCGACAAAATTTTAAAATTTGTCTTTTTGTAGCGATTATTTTAAAAGCTAAGATTTTTTGGTTTTTTAATGTTTTTGGCATTCTTTAATTCAATAAGATTAAAAATAATGATAATAAAAGTTCTCGTCCCTCCCTTGGGTAAAGCAATTTCGGTTTAAAGACCTAGTCTTCAACTTACGACGAATTTTAAAAATCATATTTTTAACTTAATGAGATAAAGTTAATTTTTGTTTTTAAATTCACACAATTTAAATATAAAATTCAAAATTAATATTAAAAATTCACACCAAACTTTAAAATTTGAAATGCATAAAATTAAAAATTCATATTTTACAAATTAAAAATTCACACCAAACTTAATTTAAAAATTCATATTATAAATTCACACCAAACTTATATTAATTTTTCAAATATTTACTATTTTAAAAATATTGTTTTTACAAAGTTTACAATATTAATTTAAGATTTATATATTAATTTTAAAAACATGGTAAAAATAAAATTAAAAATCTTTTTGACTTTTTATCCCACTTTAATCAATCAAATATTATCAAAAATATGCGCCCCTCTTTTCGGTAAAGTAATTTCGGTTCCAAGACCTAATTTAACTCATGACGAATTTTTGAAATATTTTGGGTTGATTGATTAAAGATATTTATACCTTAAGAATAAACGTTAAATTTCGCAGTGATGTAATAAATTTTTGAATGATATCAATAATTTCGGTCGCCAAACCTAATTTTATTCAATACCAATTTAATACTTTATAGCGAACAAATTAGCATTTATTATCAAAAGGTTAAAAATAAAAATAAAAAAAATAAAAACTGTACAAACATACCTTTGAAATAGATTTCTTAGTTATACGATCTATCCCATTCATAAGATAGTCGGTTTAATTGGTTTTCCATGGCTACATAGGCGTAACCTCGAGCATTCAGTGTCTTTTCTTCTAAACATATGAACGGTCCGTCTCTACATAAAGTAACAAATTCGGTATTTGAATAGGTTTGATTATTTGAACATTTACCTCCATGTGACCATTTTTCGCATTTGTGACATCTTTCTAGGTGTCGTGCTATTCTTTTCGCTGCGGATTTTGATTTTCCTTTACCAAATTGTAACTTATTATCTTCGCATCTGGATTCTTTTCTAACTCCGTCCATTCTTTCTCTGATTACTGATACTATTTCACTCGGTAGTGTGTTATTATTACGTTTAGTGATCAAAGCGTGTAGCATTAGACCATGGTTTAGTTCACAGGCAGTCTTCATTTTGTAAAAACCTAAAAAAAATAAAAATTCAGAATGGGGGGAGAAGACTAGTTCTTTAGGGTCTGCTAGGGAAAGACCATTCGGGTTCCATTTTCGAGAACTACACGAAAACAGACAATCTAACTCTAACAGAAATACATATTATCCTTTAAAGACTTGATTCTCCCCACACTTAGTTAGCTGTGGTGTCGAAATTGTGATTAACTTCATTGTCGACTTCCATCGGACTATCTATGTAGTGTTTAACTCTGTGACCATTAATTTTAAATTCAATCCCATTTGAATTTATCAATTCTATCATTCTGTATGGGAAAATTCTTTTGACTATGAATGGTCCAGACCATCTTGATTTCAATTTTCCAGGAAATAGCTTGAATCGTGAATTGAAAAGAAGAACTCTGTCTCCTTCTTTAAATTCTTTTAAACTTCTGATTCTTTTATCATGCCATTTCTTCGTTCTTTCTTTATAGATTAACGAATTTTCGTATGCTTCATGTCTTAATTCTTCTAATTCATTTAGTTGACTTAATCGTAGACGTCCGACTTCATGTAAATCAAGATTACATGTCTTCAAAGCCCAAAATACTTTGTGTTCAATTTCTACTGGAAGATGACATGCTTTTCCATAAACAAGTCTAAAAGGTGTGGTTCCAATTGGAGTTTTGTAGGCTGTTCTAAAAGCCCAGAGTGCATCCTCCAATTTAATGGACCATTCCTTCGGATTTGATCCTACGGTTTTCTCTAGAATACGTTTTAAAGCTCGGTTGGTATTTTCAACTTGTCCACTTGTTTGTGGATGATATGCGGTGGAGATTTTATGAGTTACTCCATATCTTTTAAGAGCTTTCTCAAGTTGATTATTACAGAAATGAGTACCCCGATCACTTATTAAAGCTTTCGGTGTTCCAAACCTTGCAAAAAGACGTTTTAAAAAGTTGACTACAACTCGTGCATCGTTAGTTGGGAGAGCTTGTGCTTCCGCCCATTTAGATACATAATCAATGGCTACGAGTATATATAGATTATTATGAGATTTTGGAAATGGATCCATAAAGTCAATACCCCAAATGTCAAATACTTCACATACTTGGATGACATTTTGTGGCATTTCATCACGTTGACTTATTTTTCCGGCCCTTTGACAAGCATCACAGGATTTGCAAAGAAGGTGTGCGTCTTTGTAAATAGTAGGCCAATAGAATCCAGCATCATAAACTTTTCTTGCTGTTAGTTGAGGCCCATAATGCCCTCCTGTTGGTCCTGTGTGACAATGGTTTAAAATTTTACTAGCTTCATCTCCAAATACACATCGGCATATTATTCCATCGGGACAACTTTTAAACAAATGTGGATCTTCCCAAAAATAGTGTTTTATATCACTGAAGAATTTCTTTTGTCTTTGGTACGATAATCCTTTTTCAAGGAATCCACAAACTAAGTAGTTTGCATAGTCTGCAAACCATGGAATTTCTTTATAATCTATCTTCAATAGATATTCATCAGGAAAGTTGTCTTGTATGGCCGATTCATTTAGAACTTCTAATTCGGGATTTTCAAGACGAGAAAGATGATCAGCGGCGAGATTTTCTGCTCCTCTTTTATCTCAGATTTCAATATCAAACTCTTGTGAGAGTAAGATCCAACGGATTAATCTTGGTTTAGCATCTTGTTTCGAAAATAGGTATCTAAGAGCAGAATGGTCGGTATAGACCACCGTTTTTGCTAGAACGAGATATGATCGAAATTTGTCAAAAGCAAAGACAATAGCAAGGAGTTCTTTTTCTGTAGTTGTATAGTTCATTTGTGCTCCTTGTAACGTCTTACTAGCAT
Source organism: Rutidosis leptorrhynchoides (assembly GCF_046630445.1). Lineage (NCBI taxonomy): Eukaryota > Viridiplantae > Streptophyta > Magnoliopsida > Asterales > Asteraceae > Rutidosis > Rutidosis leptorrhynchoides. The sequence goes on from NC_092336.1 coordinate 190,111,327, forward strand.
AATATATAGGTTGAAATCGTTTTTCAATCCTTTGTCCTAAAACAGCTCCCATTGTAAAATCACTTGCATCGCACATTAGTTCAAATTGTAGATTCCAATTTGGTGTTATCATGATCGGCGCATTAGTGAGTTTCTCTTTAAGAATATTAAAAGATTTGATACACTCATCTGAAAAGATGAATGGAGCATCCTTTTCTAGGAGTTTATTCATAGGAGTGGCAATTTTAGAAAAATCTTTTATGAAACGTCGGTAAAAACCGGCATGCCCTAGAAAACTCCTAACTCCTCTAACATTGGTGGGATGTGGAAGTTTAGCAATTACATCTACTTTAGCTCTATCCACTTCAATTCCTTCTTTTGAAATTTTATGACCAAGAACGATGCCTTCTTTAACCATGAAATGGCATTTCTCCCAATTAAGAACTAGATTTGATTGTTCGCATCTAATTAGCATTCGTTCCAGATTAACTAGACATGATTCAAATGTATCACCGAAGACTGAAAAGTCATCCATGAAAACTTCCATGCATTCTTCTATCATGTCATGAAAAATCGCCATCATACACCTTTGAAAGGTTGCAGGGGCGTTGCAAAGTCCAAATGGCATGCGTTTGTAAGCAAAAGTACCATAAGGGCACGCGAATATGGTTTTCTCTTGGTCCTCGGGTGCTATTGGAATTTGAAAATATCCGGAAAATCCATCTAGAAAACAATAGTAACTATTCCCGGCTAATCTTTCCAACATTTGATCAATGAAAGGTAAGGGAAAGTGATCTTTTCTGGTGGCGTCATTTAATTTTCTATAATCAATACATACACGCCATCCTGTTACAGTCCTAGTAGGAATAAGCTCATTTTTTTCATTTGTAATGACAGTCATGCCACCCTTCTTAGGTACGCATTGGACTGGGCTTACCCATGGACTATCAGAAATTGGATAAATTAAACCTGCATCTAGCAGTTTAATAATCTCTTTCTTAACTACATCTTGCATATTAGGATTTAGTCTCCGTTGGCGTTGCACATACGTTTTATGACCTTCTTCCATAAGGATTTTATGTGTGCAATACGAAGGACTTATTCCTTTAATATCATGAATCTTCCATGCAATGGCTGGTTTATGAGCTTTCAACACAGAAATGAGTTGTGATTTCTCATTTTCATTAAGAGAAGACGATATTATTACAGGTAATTCAGATTCACCATGTAAATAAGCGTATTCCAAATGGTTTGGAAGTGGCTTTAACTCTAATTTCGGAGGTTCTTCTATCGATGATTTGTATCGATATCTGTCTTCTTCTTTTAGCATTTGGATTTCTTCTGTTGTTGGTTCATATCCATTAGCTATAAGTGTAGCTAACATTTTAGCTTCATCAATTGGTTGATTACCTTCTCCTAAAGAACATTCTCCTGTTCCTTGTAATTCTGGAAATTCTTCTAATAATTCTGCATGTGCATCTATAGTTTGAATATAATAACATATATCATCTGCAGATTGTGGTTGTTTCATTGCTCTATCAACTGAAAAGGTAACACTCTCATCCTCTATACTTAGGGTCAATTTCTTTCCGAACACGTCTATCATTGCTTTAGCCGTTTTTAAGAATGGTCTTCCTAATATGAGAGGAACTTGAGAATCTTCTTCCATGTCCAAAACAACAAAATCTACTAGAAATACTAAAGTACCAACTTTAACTAGCATGTTCTCCATTATCCCTCTAGGATATTTTATTGATCTATCGGCTAGTTGTATGCTTATTCTGGTTGGTTTCAATTCTCCAAGGTCTAGTTTAGCGTATAGTGAATACGGCATTAGATTTATACTAGCACCTAAATCTGCCAATGCTTCTATTAAACTAAGACTACCCAGAAAATATGGAATTGTGAAACTTCCTGGATCAGATAGTTTTTCTGGTATCTTATTCAACAGTACTGCTGAACAATTAGCATTCATGGTAATAGCCGAGAGTTCTTCCATTTTCTTTCGATTTGAGATTAGATCTTTCAAGAATTTAGCATATCTAGGCATTCCTGAAATTACATCAATGAAAGGAAGATTTACATTTATCTGTTTAAACATATCCAAGAATTTGGATTGCTCGGCTTTAAGTTTCTCTTTCTTCATTTTACTCGGGTAAGGAAGTGGTGGTTGGTATGGTTTAACATAAGGTTTAGCCTTAACTGTGTTATCTTCATTAACCTTTTCAACTACCGGTTCTTTTTCCTTATCTTGATCAGGTTGTGGTTCTTGTAGAGTAGGAATAGCTTCATCAGAAGTTACAGGTATTTCAGGTGGTTTAAGTGTTGTACCACTTCTTGTGGTAATGGCTTTAGCTGTTTTATTCCGGGGGTTAGCATTTGTATCACTAGGTAGACTTCCCGGTTTTCTTTCACCTATTAACCTTGCTAGGTTACTTACTTCTTGTTCCAGATTTTGAATAGAAGCTTGTTGATTTCTAAATGCTTGAGCATTTTGTTCATTAGTTTGTTTCTGAGATGTGAAAAACTGCGTTTGAGTTTCAACTAGCTTCGTCATCATATCTTCTAAATTCGGCTTTTTATCATCGGTTTGTTGTGGTGGTTTGTTTTGAAAATTGGGTCTTTGCTGATTGTAATTATTATTGGATACTTGTTGATTGCTAGGACCTTGTTGGTTGTTGTATGGAATATTTCGGTTATAATTCTGGTTTTGATTGTAAATCGGTCTTGGCGGTTGATAATTATTCTGATAATTATTTCCAGGCCTTTGGTTTATGTATGAAATATTCTCTCTTTGTTCCATTGTTAATTCAATACTGAGACAATCTTTTGTCAAATGTGGTCCTCCACACTGCTCACAACTAATTCGTATTGAGTGAATATCTTTAGTCATCTTTTCCATTCGTCTCTCCACAGCATCTATCTTTGCAGAAATGGAATCTAAGTCATGGCTAGAATCGGCTCTAGCTGCTTTAGATGATCTAACGATATTTTTTTCTTGGTGCCACTCATGTGAGTGGGAAGCAGTGTTATCAATAATTTTGTAAGCATCAGTTTCGGTTTTCTTCATAATAGAACCACCAGCTGCTATATCTATGTCTTTCCTTGTAGTGATGTCGCATCCTTGGTAGAATATTTGTACTATTTGATAGGTGTCCTTAACAACTTTCCAAATCTAGTCCACGCCTCATATAGAGTTTCATTCGGCTTCTGTGTAAACGTAACAATTTCTACTTGAAGTCTTACGGCTTTAGATGCAGGAAAGAATTGTTTAAGAAATTTTTCAACTAAAACATCCCATGTATCAATCGCCCCTTCAGGTAACGATTCCAACCAATCTTTGGCTTCTCCCTCTAAAGTCCAGGGAAATAACATGAGATATATCTGTTCATCCTCCACTTCTCGGATTTTAAATAGTGTGCAGATCCTATTAAAGGTACGTAAATTTTCATTTGGATCTTCCTTCGGCACACCACTAAATTGGCATTGATTAGTCACCATGTGTAGAATTTGTCCTTTGATTTCATAATCTGGCGCATTAATGTCTGGATGAGTAATTGCGTGACCTTGGCCAGTGCGTTTAGCTCTCATTCGGTCTTCCATACTTAAAGGTTCCAGATTCTCCATAATTGAATTTGTTGAATCGGAATCACTAGAGGATTCTGATTTAATGGTTCGTTCCTCAACAATCTCTGTTTGAATGATTGGTGGTTCCGGAGGAAAGTTTAGTGGTTCAGGATCTACGAATTGTTCCTGAATATTCTCCGGATTCTCAATTGTGAGGTCGGGTTCAAAAAATGGATTATCGGAAATTTGAACTGGAGTACTTGGTCGACTGGATGACGATTCTAAAGAAAAATCAACGGTGGTAATATTTGCTAAATGTCTTGATCTAGTTACAGGTGGTGAACGTACAAAAGGTGGTGAACGTCTTGCTCGGTGCATTCACTGAATATCCTATTAGTTTTTAAAAGGAAAGAAAAATTATAATAAGTTATCCAATTAATAGACTTTTCTGATTTTGCCCACGTTTCGAATAGCCAAAAGATGCAGCATAGGGGCAGGATTCGTTTGGTCTCAATATACTTGAGGACTGTTTGGCTCCAATAACCCGGTCCACGTACAAATCCAACTATTACTACGAACCAGAAAATTTTGATGTCTATTAATTTAACCACTTAAAATAAATTTTCGTAATTTTAAGAAATTTAGATAAGAAGTAGAATAAAAATCTATGTCCTAAAACTAGAATAGCGAGAAATAAGAAAGAAAAAGAGCTCGTCGGAAAAAGGTCGAAAAAGAAAAATAAGAAAGAAAAATAAAAGATGACGAAAAAATAAAAGAAACTTATAAAACTTAAAAACACTTGACTAACCTAACCTTATTACTACAACTAACTTAAAATTATAATCGCAAATTGAGATTACTAATTGGAATGATAATTGATACATAGGTAAAAGGTGTCTAAAAATATTAAAGCTTACAGGAAAAACTATATCCCAAATGGAAATAACTTAAAAAGAAACTAAAACTTAAAAAGGCGTCGCAAAGTTCTAAAGTACCTAAATCTTAGTCTAAAGAAAAAGCACTTAGGGAATTCTACGGCAAAGCCTAAAAATCTAGAAGTAAAAATAACTATGGCAAAAACTAAGTTTAAAACTAAATATGAGCCAAAAATACAAATATTACGCTAAAACGATTAAAAAGGGACAAAATATAAAAATATACAAAAAGTTGTAAAAATTACAATTTTTATAAAAATATTATTTTTATATTATTTATTTATTAAAACTATTAATTTTACAATTTAATTAAACTAATTTAACTAAATAAAACTAATTAAATAAAAAGAAACTTTAAAATAAAACTAATTATAATAATAATAGGTAATTAGGGTTTATAATAATAATTATTAATAAATACCCCGTAATTAATGCTGAATTAGGGTTCTGTCAGCGCGTCAGAGCAGCTCCGCGAGTTGCGGTATTCCAAGCAGCAAACCCCGCGAGTCGCGGGGTTTCAAAATTCAACTCTGGTACAGTTTCAAATTAGACGCGTTTTTTTTTTGTTTAATATTTTATGTTTATATCAAAATATTTATATAATAAAAACTTATATTTAAAAACTTAAATAAAAATAGAACTACTTTATAAATTTAAAAATATCTTAAAAATAGATTTATATATATATATAAAAAATTCGGTTTTTTTTATATGTTTTAAATAAAAACAAAATACTTAAATAAAACTTATATAAAAATAAAGAAACTTTATAAAACTTAAATATTTAACAAAATCTTAAAAATACTTATATTTTTGTTTTTCTTTTTATATTTTCGAATATTTAAAACGTATTTTTATAAAAACGAATTTTAATAAAAGTAAACTAAAAATCTTTTTTTTTTTTTATTAGCGTTGCGCTTCCGGCGTTTAAGAGTTCCCCGACAGCGGCGCCAAAAATAACTTGGTTTTTCGCGAGGTGTATATAAAATACTAATAATTTTTACAAGAAAATACTATTAAATACGATACAATTTTATACAAGATATTTATTTATTTAGAGAATGGATATACTTAAACCTTGCTACAACACTTATAGGCAGTGTACCTAATCGTACAGTAGTGTAGTTTTTAGTAAGTCCGGTTCGTTCCACAGGGAAATCTTTAAACAAAGCTTAACGCTATATTAGTTTACTTTTATAAAAATACAAATATATATATAAGTAATATTATTATTATAAAGGGGGGTTTTTACCGTTTAATGACCGGTTTGTCGATTTTAAAACTTTAGTCCCAGTTAAAACCAAATGTAAAATATTAAAAATAAATACAAGACTTAAATTAAAGCGTAAAGTAAATAACGATAATGAAATTGCGAATAATAAAAGTGCGATAAAATAAACTTGCGATAATTAAAAAGTACGATAATTAAAAGTGCAATTAAATACAATAACAATAAAAATGCGATAATTAGAAGTGCAATTAAATATAAAATAAAGGAAATTAAATATGAAATAAAAGAATTATGCTTATTTAAACTTCCGTAATCATGATGTTTGACGTGTTGATTTTAGTTTTATGCCCATGGGTTAATTGTCCTTTGTCCTGGATTATTTAATATGTCCGTCTGGTTTTTGTCCATAACAGTCCATCAGTCATAAATATAAAGTGCGAGTGTCCTCGTCAAATTATCCTTATACCCGAAGTTAAATATTCAACTAAGTGGGGACTTAAACTGTAACAAGATTTTAATACTTTGTTTGATAATTACACCAGGATGTCGACTGAGTGTAACCCAAGGTTTTAATATTTTGTTATCAATTATACCAAGTGTCCTTGTACATAATTTCACCCCTGTTTTAATTATTCTAGTGGCTATTAATCCATTCCCGTGTCCGGTTAAATGAACGATTATTCGTACATATAAATACCCTGCCCATCGTGTCCGATCGAGTGTATATGGTAATTTATAGGGACGCCCAATTGTAAATCTTTATATTAACATTAACAAACTATCATTTAGTTAAACAAATATAAAGCCCATTAATAGCCCATAGTCTAATTTTCACAAGTGTCGTTCTTTTGTCCAAACCCCAATTATGGTACAAAGCCCAATTACCCAATTTTAATAATTAGCCCAACATCATGATTACTTCGGATTAAATAAGCATAATAATAACTTAGCTACGAGACATTAAATTAAAAAGGTTGAACATAACTTACAATGATTAAAAATAGCGTAGCGTTACACGGACAGAATTTCGACTTACACCCTTACAACATTTGCTAACATACCCTTATTATTAGAATTAAAATTAAAATTAAAATTAAAATATAAATTATAAATATAAATATTACGATATAGATAGAGAGATGGATGAATATATTGTTGAAAAATGATCAGAATTCGGTTAGCTTTATAGGGAATTTGAGAATTTGGGGCTCCGCGACTCGCGGCCCTTTTTTCCTTCAAACTCCGCGAGTCGCGGAGTTTGTAAATACAGCTCACTCCTTTTGGAGTCTTTCTTGCCGACGGATTTTTATAATTTATATAATATATAAATAATTATAAGAATAATTAAAATATTATATTATATTTATGTGCATAGTTGACTTGTAATTTTTAGCCCGTTGCGTCGAGCGTTGAGAGTTGACTCTGGTCCCGGTTCCGGATTTTCGAACGTCCTTGCGTACAATTTAATATCTTGTACTTTGCGTTTTGAATCTTGTACTCTTGTAATTTCGAGACGTTTCTTATCAATAATTGGAACCTCTTTGATTGTATTTTGTACTTTTGAGCTTTTTGGTCGTTTGCGTCTTCAATTTGTCGAATCTGTCTTTTGTCTTCACCTTTTATTATTTAAACGAATATCACTAGTAAATAGAACAATTGCAACTAAAAGCTTGTCTTTCTTGAGGAATAATGCTACGAAATATATGTTCGTTTTTAGCATTATCAATAATATCAAATGATGAAATTATCAGATACATTGTGATATGATTACGGGTCTCTGTTATGAGGTCCACTATGATTTAAGAAATCTATTCTTTTTGACAACATTCGGAAAATGGTAAAGTGATCTACAAGTAAGAACTGTGTTACTAAAACGTTTTGAATATATAAAAGAAAACAATATTAATTTCCTTGTAATATATATATATATAAGGATTTAAAATAAATAATATAAATGCCGAGAGGTAGAAACATATTATAAAACTTTAAAGATTATTAAAATTATTATCATTATCTTTTATTGTTATAAATTTTAGAAATTATACAAAACGATTTAAGTGTCATGTCTTCTTTAAAACAAATATAATTTTATAAAATATCTAGAACCACTTGTGGTTGAGTCATTATGATAAAGATAAAGGTTTTAACGGTATCCTAAACTTTAGAATCTTTCTAGAAACCTTTTGACGAATTATAAATGATAACGGTCCGTGATTCAATTAAATATATGAATAAGTTGCAACGTGTATTTAAAACATGTTTATGTATATTATAGTTCAAATTAGTTAGTAAATAGTAGTAGCATTCATTTGTTCGATTGATAGTTGAGTAAGATAATTAGAACGTTTGAGAAGTTAAAATAACGCTAGCTATAGTTTTAAAGTATCAACGTTATTTAATATAATATTTTCTATTATTTAAGAGATTTCGAATTTATATTTTTTTATAAACTTTAAATATAATTAGTTTTGAAAAAAAAAACTATGGATTATATCATTTCGAGTATATATATATTTGTTATATATATTTCTAAACGATAATATATATATTCTATATGTGACAAAATATAATATTTATTTAATTATATAACTATTTGATTATATTTATCTTTCTTATAATAAAGATTCTAAATAATATTATTTGATACATTTTAATAAATATCGAGAAGACGAATTATAGAAGCAAATGACCAAAACACTTAAATGATTAAGTTACACTTCGAGTGATATAGTTATTGGTGAATTAAGCCTAATTATTAATAAAGGTACAAGTCGCGAAAGGTAAAGTACTAGTTTTCTAAGCGTACAAAAATGCGTTCGAGAAACCGGAATCGGGACATAAGTCGAGTGATAACATACCAGACATCGGAACTAAAATTACAAGTTAACTATGCACGTCAATATAATATAATATATAATTAATTATATAAATTAAATATATTATATAATAAATTATTATAAACGTCGGCAGCCTTAAAATGATTGAACATGAGCTGTAATGGAGCCGCAATTGCAGAGCATACACACACAACCATATATCAATCGCAGAATTGATGGGGACCAGATAAGTATGATATAAACTCGATCAGTTTATTGAATCCATTCATTTTCCTTCTCTCGATCACCTCTCTCAAATAATTATATATTTTATTATTATTATTATTATTATTATTATTATTATTATTATTATTATTATTATTATTATTAATCGTATTATTATTATTATTAGTATTATTATTATTATTATTATTATTATTATTATTATTATTATTATTATTATTATTATTAGTATTATTATTATACATAAAATACTACGACGAGGTTATGAGCGAGTTATTTCAAGACGGGTTTTTCGAGCGGGATAGAGCTAAGGAAATTATGGGTTATAGCTATGGAGGTTATGGGTAATGTCCGGGGGTATGCTCGTGAGGTCAATCTAGTGTTTATCATTTCCGTTGTGTCTACATATTTTCCTGCAATATTGAATCACTATATTGATACGTGAGCATTCATATCTTGTCTTTTATATATTAATAGTGTATCCCTGACTAATGCTCGAGTATATATGATTATGCATGCTTGTATGCTTATTTTCGTCGTTAAATAGTTTATGATAAATCACGAATTTAATACATATGCTGCTGAGATAAGGTATATGATACGCATGTCGTTGGAAAGCTGACGAAAAATTAATAACTTTTCATTTAGAAATCATATTGTTTCGATGAACGGATTAAAAGATATGGTTAACTGAATTATCATTAATTCTAATATTATTATTATTATTATTATTACTATCGTCGTTATGGTCATCATCGTTATTATTATTATTATCTAATAATTATTATTATTATTATCATTATCATTATCAATATAAGTATTATCATTAAAAATCGTTATTGTTATTATTAATACCATCGTTATTATCACTAAGGTTATTATTAATATTATTATTACTATTATTATTATTATTATTATTATTATTATTATTATTATTATTATTATTATTATTATTATTATTATTATCATTATCATTATAATAATTATTAGTATTATCATTAGTATAATTATTATTATTATTATTATCATTATCATTAAAACTAATATTAGTATCATCTAATTATTTTGATTACTATTATTATCATTATTATAAATACGATATAAAAGATGACTAAAAGCTATTAAACAAATCGATTAGGAAATAATGAGTATAAGTATCATGATGAAATTAAAATAATGTAAGATATTGATTTAGATAAAAATATAATTTTTATCATTATTATTAGTATTAAAAGTATCATTAATATTAAAACTATCATTTTTATTAAAATTATCATTTTTAATAGAAATATCATTGTTATTATAAAATATTGTTATTATTATCATTTTAGTATTATTATTATTATTAAAAATTATCATTTTGAATAAAATTATTATTTTTATACAAAAATATTATTATTACAGTTAATATTAAAAAGTATCGTTATTATTAAAATTATCATGATTATAATTATCATTTTATTATAATTAATATCAAAATTAGTAAGTAATTATAATTATTATCATTATTATTAGTAGAATTATTATTATTATTATTATTATTATTATTATTATTATTATTATTATTACAAAATGATACAACTCTTACTCATAATTATTATTATCAATATTATTTTATCAAATAATATGTGATAAAAAGATATTTTTACCACACGAAATATAATTACATTAATAATACATACCACTATATTTTTATTATATTAAGTGAACTTTATAAATTTTATTACTTAAGATATATATAAAATTATATTTTTATCATATATAAATTTTAATATAAATTTTTATTTATTAAATGACTTGTATTATTTACTCTAAAAAAATCTGATAAATATATTTAAATATATAAAATGACTATATTTAAATTATTTAAACATATATAGATTTTGAAAGTCATTCTTGGATTAGATGACTTTTGTTGACTCTTGCATGATAATCTCGAGCATTAGGATTGTGATACACTGCGACTTGACCTAAATTGATAGACAGATATTGACCAACATATAAATATATATAATTAATATAGGTTCGTGAATCCGAGGCCAACCTTACACTTGTTCAATGACGTCATATGTATTTTTACTACAAAATACAGTATGGTGAGTTTCATTTGCCCCCTTTTTAAATGCTTTTGCAATATATATTTTTGGGACTGAGAATACATGCGTTGCTTTTAAAACTGTTTTACGAAATAGATACAAGTAATTGAAACTACATTCTATGGCTGGATTATCAAACCGAATATGCCCCTTTTTAGTCTGGTAATCTAAGAATTAGGGAACAGACACCCTAATTGACGCGAATCCTAAAGATAGATCTATCGGTCCCAACAAGCCCCATCCAGGTTACGAATGCTTTAGTACTTCGAATTTATCATGTCCGAAGGGAGTCCCAGAATGATGGGGATATTCTATATGCATCTTGTTAAGGTCGGTTATCAGGTGTTCACCATATGAATGATTTTTATCTCTATGCAGTTTGCGAAATGCCTGATATGAGATGATATTTATGAGAAATGGAAATGAAAATCTTGTGGTCTATTAAAATAATGGAAATGATTGTTTATGATAAACTAATGAACTCACCAACCTTTTGGTTGACACTTGTAAGCATGTTTATTCTCAGGTATTAAAGAAATCTCCCGCTGTGCATTTGCTCATTTTAAAGATATTACTTGGAGTCATTCATGGCATATTTCAAAAGACGTTGCATTCAATTCGTTGAGTTCAATAAAGATTATTATTAAATAAATGACAGATTAGATCATTTATAGTTTAGATATTATGAAATGGTATGCATGCCTGTCAACTTTCGATGAAATGAAAGTTTGTCTTTTAAAAACGTATGCAATATTTGTAAAATGTATCATATAGAGGTCAAATATCTCGCAATGTAACTATATGTTATTGTATTCGTCGTTATGGATTAGGACGGGTCGTCTCATGGTTTTGCAAGATCATGTTGAAACCACCGGAGTTACCATTTAACATGTACCCAAATCAAAGTCCGTTAACAGCGATCTGAGCTCGTTAACTTTACGTTCCTTTTGAGTTTATCAGTTTAACTTTGAGTTCCAGATCTCTTATATATGCCACGTATTATTTTAAGTATTATTTTTTATTTCCATTATTGCCACGTTGATTTTAACTTGATGACTCACCATCAATTCAGGTTTTCAGGTTAACATTACCCTAATATGCAACTATTTTAAGTATATAGTTTTTTTTAGCACGAAATAATCAATGTTACCTTTATTAGGAAATATGGTAGCTTACGTTACCTTTTTGAGCTATTTGCCCAAAAATTAATTTGTGTGAAATCAGGTGTTCCGGCAGATGAAGACTGAAACTGAAGAGATCGGTGGTTGAATTGAGAAAAAATTAGCCCATAAATAAAGTGAAATCAGACAATTAAAACTGAATAGCAACAACAATAACCGATAACCGAAGTGAAATCGGTCTATCATACTGCTTTCTAATCAGTGTTTTATTTAAAGTAATTTTGGTGTATGATTCGGGAAAAATGGAATTTAGGGTTAATTAATAGAGAGAGAAATAATCGTGTATATTTTTCAGCGTAATATTGTCTTTAGGCGTTCACTTTTAGGATGAACTTTTAAAGGCTTTTGATTGATGATGTTATAACGTTTTTTTGACGCTTATGAGTATCATGAGCATTTTTCTCCCAAACAAACGTCAAAAATTGATGACACTAGTGACAAGTTTAAGTGTCAAAAATGTTTTTGACACGTAAAGGTGTTATAGATATATGAAGCAGCAGTGAGTAACTTTTTAACGAATGTAAGTGTTAAAAAATGCAAAATAGTTTTCACGCATGTACCAAGTGTTGAAAAATAAGCGTCAAAAAAAGAACTTTTTTTTTTGTAGTGAACAGTGATGTTCCATTTGATTAATGTTTGGTTCCCATATCTATGCATTTACCATGTTTTATATAAATACAAAAGAAACCGGTTTTTTAGTAAGAAACGGGTCTCTTTGGTCGCCTTATAAGAACCGGTTAGCTGTAAATAACCGGTCTCTAATGTGTGGCTTAGGAATCGTTACCAACTCTTAAAAACTCCCCTTTACAAATCGGTTTTAAAATAGGTTTCAAAACTCTAAAAAATTAGTTTTCAATCTTCTTTTTTTTTTTGTAGTAGTGATTGTAAGTATTGTTTATTAGGGATATTTTGATAATTTTACTATTTATTTTTCTTTTGTATATGGCGCCTTATTTCTTCTTCCTCGCCCATATATAGCGGGACCCAACAACCCTCGTTGCATATGAAATGGAGTTTAAATTCCATTCTGTCAAGCCAAACAAAATAAGAAGTTAAATTCAGATAACAATTTACATCGAACTCTAGCGAACGTTAATAAATATTTAGGACATGAGACTAACTTATAGAGTACATGTAGACCACTATCTCATAAGTGAAAAGCATGCAAGATTTGACGACGCAAGAGCAAGGTAAATGAATTCATTCATATATATATATATATATATATATATATATATATATATATATATATATATATATATATATATATATATATATATATATATATATATATATATATATATATATATATATAGTGGTAGGATCAAGAGGGAAGTAACCAATCGGGGGAAGCGGGGGGAAGCAAAAACTTTTTTTTTCTTCGTTTTTTGAAAAAAACTTTGTTCACGAACATTAAAGATGTGATGAAAATATGAACATTTAGTAGAGACAATTTGTGATAAATGTTTTTATTTTGGCGGGAAAACGCTTGAAGAAGTAATATATAACAATTATCGTGTTTTTAGAGCGTATGTTGAAGTTTTAGCTATTGGAATTTAGATATTAGGGTTTAGATATTAGGGTTTATAGGGTTTAGATATTAGGGTTTAGAAATTTAAGGTTTATGGTTTAGATTTAGGGTTTAGATTTAGGATTTAGATTGAGTTTTTAACACGAACGGTTAAGAGTTTAGGGTTTAAGGTTTAGGGTTTAGGGTTTGGTGTTTTGGGTTTATGGAATAAACCCAAAACACCAAAACCTAAATCCTAAACCCTAAACCCTAAACCATAAACTCTAAATCGGGCTAAATTTACTTCACAAAACATGAAAGAAAAAAAAACGTTCATATTCTTCACGAACAATATTATTTTGAATGTTATTTTTGTTGATCGTTTTCCCGCCTAAATAATAACATTCATTACGAAGTGTCTCTTCTAAATGTTCATATTTTCGTGTGATCTTGATGCCGGAAAAAAAATTCCAAAAAAAACGAAAAAAAATTTTTTTTGCTTCCCCCCGCTTCCCCCCGATTGGTTACTTCCCCATTGATCCTGCCTATTATATATATATATATATATATATATATATATATATATATATATATATATATATATATATATAATTGGTTTTTGAGTCCGTACATTGCGCGGATGTCTAAAAAACCGTGCAAAAAATGTAATTTGCAGTTAATATTGGTATATAAATAGCGATATTAAAAGAAATAGAAAAAGTATAAGAATTATTTAAGAGTTCGTGGTGTTGTCAAATTATAAAAATTCTTTTGATTTTACCTGTGGTGTTGACAAATTTTAAAAATTCCTTTTGACTTTAATAGTTCGTGATGTTGACGAATTTTAAAAGTTCTTTTAAGTTTAAGAGCCCGTAGTGTTGACAAATGTTAAAAGTAGTTTTGGTTGATGTTAGTAACTTAATGTCTACAATTTTTTTAAATTGTAGACATTGTGTGACGATCACTCCAAATCCATATGGACAATACGTCATTCATTAATTTCATTGCGAGGTATTTGACCTCTATATGATACGTTTTGTAAACATTGCATTCTTTTGAAAAGGCACACCATAAATGAATATTTAAATCAAAGGTTTTTAACATCTGATGATTTCTACATATAGACAATCACTGTAAATAATAGTTTACAATAGTACTTCCGTTGACAGTACAGTCAAAATAAGATACATGGTGATGATTTGGTGAATGCAACGTTTCCTTGAAAAATATGCCATGTATGACTCCATGCACATAGCTTGTCTAACATATAAGCAAACAGCGGAAGACTTCTAGAAACCTGAGAATAAACATGCTTCAAGTGTCAACACAAAGGTTGGTGAGTTCATAGTTTTAATATTACACATAATCCGTTTATCAATGTGGATTTACAAAAGTTCAGTTGTTTTATTCAAAACGTTTATCAATAGGTTTTACATAAAAGGTGGATCACAAGATTTCAGTTATTTAATCCGAAACGTTTATCAATAGGTTTTACATAAAAGGTGGATCACAAGATTTCAGTTATTTCATCCGAAACGTTTATCAATAGGTTTTACATAAAAGGTGGATCACAAGATTTCAGTTGTTTCATCCGAAACGTTTATCAATCGGTTCTACAAAATTGAGCACCCTGGTAACTAAACTTTAATGCTTATATAATTTGTACCCTTTGTATAATCATCTTAATAATACACGCAAACCAACGTGTACGCTTCTCAAATAGCATACGTCCGTTAAAAGGCTAGCGCTCTAGCTCGGACGGGGATATCAAGCCCTATGGATCCATATACTACTACTCGCGCCCACCAGTTCTTATAACTGGCAGTTACTAGTTACCAAAGCTAAGGGATTTTCGGTTCAAACTCAGTGTAGAATTTAGTATGTACTTGTATCCATTGCGTTTAAAATAAAGTGCATGTATTCTCAGCCCAAAAATATATTGCAAAAGCAATTAAAAAGGGAGCAAATGAAACTCACACATATAAATATTGTATATCGGTTAATAAAGCATTTGCATGTATTCTCAGCCCAAAAATGTAGAGAGTAAAAGGGATCTTATGAAACTCACACAAAATCAGTTTTAGTATTTGTATCCATTTAGTAAAACAGTTTATAAAACTGCGCATGTATTCTCAGCCCAAAAATATATGTAAAAAGGGATCAAATGAACTCACTGTTTAATATTGATATACAATATTGCAGGAAAGCACGTAGACGCATCGGAGATGATAAACACGAGGTTTGATTCACAAAAAAAATACCCCCGAACATTACCCATAACCTCCTTGGCAATAACCCATAATTTCCTTAGCTCTAGCTTGCTCGAAAACTCATTTTGAAAATTACTTGGACAGCACTCCGTCGTAATATTTTATGTACATTATTATTTTTGTATCGCAAAAATAATAACACTAATAATAAAAATAATAAGATTAATAATAATCTTATTATTATTAATAATAATAATAATAATAATAATAATAAAATAAATAAATACGGAGTAAAAATAATATATATGTGTGTGTGATTTATCTGGCCAAAACTCGAGAATTTATAGCACTTGGCCTGAAATCTGGAGTCATGCGACTCGCATGGAAATGGCCTTCTGGCCATGCGACTCGCATGAGGACCAGGGACAGCTCACATTGATTTGTAATTTAGCTCGTCGACATAATTAAATATTAATATAATATATATAATTTAAATAATTAATTATATATTATATTAAATTCACGTGCATAGTTGACTTGTAATTTTTGTTTCGATAAGTCGTACGTCATCACTCGACTTATGTCCCGGTTCTGGTTTTTCGAATGTCCTTTCGTACGCTGAGAAAACTTGCATTTTACGTTTCGTGACACGTACCTTTGTCAAAATATAGCCTTAAGTTATCCATAAACTATACCACTCATAGTATATCTTAAACTTTCGAGTATTTTGGTCATTTACTTCTATAAATCATCATCTCGTTATTTGCTAAAAATACATTTTAAAATAGTGTTTTACTGTAGCAAAGTTTTACTGTAGCAAAGTCAAATTTTACTGTAGCAATTCACTGTAGCAAAGTCAATTTCACTGTAGCAAATAGTGATTTTCGAAAACACTGTAGCATTTTGAGTAATGTGGCAATTTGAAAACACTGTAGCAAATTAGTGTTTAACTGGTTTATCTTAAACGCTTTAGTTAACTTATCTAAATATCAATTGAATCAATAAACGAATGTTACTATCGTTTATTATATATATGTATATATCTTTTTAATATACATAAATCAGTTTTTAAATACACATTGGACGTTATTTATAAATAAATTTTAATAATAAATATTTAAATTTATCATATACATTAAAATAGATATTTAAACCAATAAGTTTAATGTACGGTATCAAACAATTAATACATTGTTACCTTTTCATGTTATAGTATATATGTATCTTTTTACATATAATTGTTCGCAAATCGTCGAAAACAACCGAAGGTATTTAAATATATAAAAGTAATTCAAAAATTTTGAGATTCAGTTTTACAGACTTTGCTTATCGTGTCGGAAATGTTAATCATACAAAGATTAAGTTTAAATTTAGTCGAAATTTCTGGGTCATCACAGTACCTACCCGTTAAAGAAATTTCGTCCCGAAATTTGAGTGAGGTCGTCATGGCTAACAATAAAAATGTTTTCATGACGAATATGAGTTAATAAATAGAATTTTATTACCGTTGAGTAATATGGATAAAACAATCCAATTACTCGAAGCGTATAAGAGAAGTTATCGTAATCAAGTGAAATGAAGAATAGAGATGCGTCTTATCTCTTGATGTAGTAACAATTGATTTCCGGATTTTAAGGAATAGAAAATCTTCATAATCTAAATAAGATTTGATTCTTCAAAATTTGTGAAAATTAGGATTTTCTTTGATTAAATGCATAATCTGCCTCGATTGCTATGTCTGATATTTCGCTTATAAATTGACCACTTCCGTTTCATTTATTTTCACCATTCCTATAATCTTCTTCCTTATTTCATACTTACAAAAGATTTGTGAAAATGCTTCATCCAGTTCTGATTCTTGATATTTTCTTGGCTATCATATCATTCATTCTTCTTTTTCATCTGCCACCAGAGGAGGTTATCTTCTTCTACTATTACCTTGGGGTTATATTGTTTTTCATTCTCCCGTGTCTTTATATTGCTATACGCATTGATATACACGGTTTGTAATTTCGGGGTTGTTTTCGGGCTTCATATTTTCCATTATATTTTGGAGCTTCATGCTTTCGTTCTCTTCCCGACTTTAAGTCAAGCGAATAATGGTCCAGAATTCGTAGCTATACATTTCAGAATGAACATAGTTAATGTTCTAAGAAGATAATCGTAATGGCACGATCTTGATTTGTCAAATTACCAGAATATCCGGAAAAGACCGAATCATCAAGAAAATATTTTCTTGATATGTTTAGAGGTTAAATAGAATAAAAGAGTTATGTAACATGGTTCATTATGAGGGTGGGATCTGTGAACCTTTATCACATTCCATTAGAAACTCAGCATGACTTACTGTAATATAATCACGTTGATCAAGTGTCATTATATTATACTAACTCATGCTTCAGTTCCCAACATTACTTCAAAACATCCATTTTTTTCGAATTTTTCAGATTTTAGAAACTAAAATAGTTTCTTTTATGATTTAACACAGATAGTGTGAAGAGATAAATAATTTCGGATGATAATAGTTATGAAGATATCTTCAGAAATATCGAAGATATTTATAATGAAAGATATGATAATATCTTAGAATTTCTAATATCGAAGGATGATGAAGAATATGTTCCGCAAGAATTTGAAATAAGTAAGGAGCAAGATATTCGCTAAATATTTCATCAAAAACAGAATCATCTAGATTCTTTATGTATAAGTTTAGTCCCTGTGACTTGTCCACAGTCTCCTTTATGGTTTGCTCAATCCGTTTTTCAATTCCAAACCTTCTCTTTTTCTCAGCTTTACCACCATACTATTCTTTATCATCAAACTTTTGACTGTTAAAGTCGTTTACCGTTTTTGCTGCTTTATCAGCATTTTTCCAAATTTAGGAGGACTAGTTTCACAGTTTGGGGTGTTTTTCAGAAACTTCACATTCGAAGTATCTAAGTCTAGAAGATAGATGTTATATGTTTATATATAACTGTTGTCGTAGAAAACGCTGCGAGATTCAAAATACTGATTGTTAATTCCCGGTGGTTGGTATGGCAATTACCGTTAAAAGATGTGGATGAGTACATGATCAGATTTCAAGGTATATATAGAGATTTCCGGAGAGATTTAAATAGCAGAGTGACGGAGTCGCTGGTACATTTACTGCTAATATGATGGAATATAAAAGGTTCCCCGGTAACAACAATAGAAAGGGTAATCCTATATGTCAAGGTTTAATTAAGGCTTATCCAAATGAAGTTGACTTGCTGAAGTTGTGACAAAACTGGATACTTGAAAAGGAATTGTAAGATTATTTTCAGTAATAATAATGCCGAAGGATTTATCACAGATACGTGTTAAAGTTTTACTTAGGTTTCGAGAGCTTTCCAGATGTATGATTATAAGTACAAATCTTTCTTCTCGTAGATATCGTGTAGTTGGTTTGTCTTCTCGTTTGTTCATTAGTTGAAGTGTTTCCAAGAATTTCGATGGGTTTGAACGCAAAATGTAATCATATGATGTTCTAGTACTGTTCTAAATTCAAAGCATGGTTTTCGAAGCATGGTTTTGAAAGATGTAGGAATCTAAGAGTGATGTTTTTCGTTTAATCTTGACTTGGATTCTGATCTATCGAAATCAGAATATGAAATTGAATGAAAATGGTTATTCTGCGATGAACAGATACGTATATCTATAGGTTTGAGCAGTATAGTTAATGATTGCTGAATCAGAATTGAAGAATGTATAGTGTAACATATTAATTGCGAACTTATATATCAAAGTTATAATAAGGCTTATTCGAATGAATAATTGAAGTTTATTTGTTGGAGCTGTGACAAAACTGTCTATGTTGAAAAGGGTTTGAAAAGTTATTTTTGCTAATAAATGTCAAATGGTCTGACACGATTACGTGTTAAACTGTGACTTTGGTTTTGAGAGTTTTTCAGGTGCATAACTGTGAGTAACATGTGGTTGGATCATCATCTCGATGGTTCATTGTTTGAAGTGTTTTTCAGAAATTTCGGACGGTTTGAATACATATTGTAATCGTTAATATACATATGATGTTCTAGCACAGTTTTGAAATCAAAGTATAGCTTTGAAAGATGTAGGGATCTAAAAGTGATGATATCGGGTATATCTCGACTTGGATTCTGATATGTTAAAATCAGAATATGTAATTGATTTTGAATGAGTATGGTTGTTTTGATTTCTATGAAAGAATGTTTCTCGTTATGAAAGTAGTTGATGATTGGTTGAATCAGAATCGAAAAATGTAACATGTTAATTGTGAATTTATATATCTCTAGGGTATTACCTACCCGTTAAAATATTCTCATCATTAACAGTTTGTACAAAAGGATTTTCAATTACAATCTTTATGAAAATATATGTATGTATATTTCCTTCAGATGTAATATAGATTTAATGAGTTATTAAACTCATTTGATTTTTGGTTGGAACTAGAAACGAATAATCTCTTCTATATTAAAGATTACATAATCGTCGCAGGATATTTCTCCAATGAAGTTATGAATTAATACTTCATCGTTTATGGTTATTAGTATTCTTCGGTGCCTACAGTGCGTATGAGGTTGATACTCGTGGGACAGATTGTGAGGTTAAGGTTTACGGTGCGGATGTTGTTGTTGGTGGTACTGGTACTGTTGTTGGTTGTGCTGCTGGTTCTGGTGGTGCTACCGGTGCTGCCTGTGATGCCTGTAAATTGTGCATCATATTCTCCAAAGCCACAACTCGAGCGCGAAGCTCGTTAACTTCTTCTATTATTCCGGGATGATTGGCGGTTGGTACGAGTGGATGAATAAAGTTTAAAATTCTAGTTATCATATAATCGTTGCGAAATATCCTGGAAATGAGGGTAAAGATAGTGTTTCGAACGGGTTCGCCGGTAAGTGCCTCAGGTTCCTCACTAAGAGGTGAATTCGGTTGGTGGAAAGGATCGCCTTCCTCTTGTCTCCATTGATTAAGTTGATTACGAACCCATCCCCAATTCATCCAGAATTGGTGATGACTGATTGGTTGATTCATTCCGGTTACACTGCTTTCGGGACTCAGGTGGAAATTCATATCGGAATCCGAAGAACTCGAATTACTTGCAGAATTCATCTTACACGGTTAGATAAATAATTTTCGATGTGAAATGATTTTCGGATATCGGATGATATTTTAATTACATAGAATACCTTTATATAGTACAAAGGATCCGTAAATTATGGAGAAACTTTCGGAAACTGTCAAGTAAAGGTAACAGTAACAGATACGCTAAGATATTCATTTTGTCTATACACTAGTCATGCAATCCATGCAATAAGGTGTGTCTAGACTACAAATGATAAGCAGGTAATTTTCCACACAAGGAATGATAAGCAGGTAATTTCTAACAAAAAAAATTATAAGCAACAACTTTTATCCTGCAGACATGGTCGAAGTCCAGACTCACTAATGTATCCTAACAATAACCAGTTAGACACACTAATGCAAATTCTGGTTCGCTAAGACCGACGCTCTGATACCAACTGTGACGATCACTCCAAATCCATATGGACAATACGTCATTCATTGATTTCATTGCGAGGTATTTGACCTCTATATGATACGTTTTGTAAACATTGCATTCTTTTGAAAAGGCACACCATAAATGAATATTTAAATCAAAGGTTTTTAACATCTGATGATTTCTACATATAGACAATCACTGTAAATAATAGTTTACAATAGTACTTCCGTTGACAGTACAGTCAAAATAAGATACATGGTGATGATTTGGTGAATGCAACGTTTCCTTGAAAAATATGCCATGTATGACTCCATGCACATAGCTTGTCTAACATATAAGCAAACAGCGGAAGACTTCTAGAAACCTGAGAATAAACATGCTTCAAGTGTCAACACAAAGGTTGGTGAGTTCATAGTTTTAATATTACACATAATCCGTATATCAATGTGGATTTACAAAAGTTCAGTTGTTTTATTCAAAACGTTTATCAATAGGTTTTACATAAAAGGTGGATCACAAGATTTCAGTTATTTAATCCGAAACGTTTATCAATAGGTTTTACATAAAAGGTGGATCACAAGATTTCAGTTATTTCATCCGAAACGTTTATCAATAGGTTTTACATAAAAGGTGGATCACAAGATTTCAGTTGTTTCATCCGAAACGTTTATCAATCGGTTCTACAAAATTGAGCACCCTGGTAACTAAACTTTAATGCTTATATAATTTGTACCCTTTGTATAATCATCTTAATAATACACGCAAACCAACGTGTACGCTTCTCAAATAGCATACGTCCGTTAAAAGGCTAGCGCTCTAGCTCGGACGGGGATATCAAGCCCTATGGATCCATATACTACTACTCGCGCCCACCAGTTCTTATAACTGGCAGTTACTAGTTACCAAAGCTAAGGGATTTTCGGTTCAAACTCAGTGTAGAATTTAGTATGTACTTGTATCCATTGCGTTTAAAATAAAGTGCATGTATTCTCAGCCCAAAAATATATTGCAAAAGCAATTAAAAAGGGAGCAAATGAAACTCACACATATAAATATTGTATATCGGTTAATAAAGCATTTGCATGTATTCTCAGCCCAAAAATGTAGAGAGTAAAAGGGATCTTATGAAACTCACACAAAATCAGTTTTAGTATTTGTATCCATTTAGTAAAACAGTTTATAAAACTGCGCATGTATTCTCAGCCCAAAAATATATGTAAAAAGGGATCAAATGAACTCACTGTTTAATATTGATATACAATATTGCAGGAAAGCACGTAGACGCATCGGAGATGATAAACACGAGGTTTGATTCACAAAAAAAATACCCCCGAACATTACCCATAACCTCCTTGGCAATAACCCATAATTTCCTTAGCTCTAGCTTGCTCGAAAACTCATTTTGAAAATTACTTGGACAGCACTCCGTCGTAATATTTTATGTACATTATTATTTTTGTATCGCAAAAATAATAACACTAATAATAAAAATAATAAGATTAATAATAATCTTATTATTATTAATAATAATAATAATAATAATAATAATAATAAAATAAATAAATACGGAGTAAAAATAATATATATGTGTGTGTGATTTATCTGGCCAAAACTCGAGAATTTATAGCACTTGGCCTGAAATCTGGAGTCATGCGACTCGCATGGAAATGGCCTTCTGGCCATGCGACTCGCATGAGGACCAGGGACAGCTCACATTGATTTGTAATTTAGCTCGTCGACATAATTAAATATTAATATAATATATATAATTTAAATAATTAATTATATATTATATTAAATTCACGTGCATAGTTGACTTGTAATTTTTGTTTCGATAAGTCGTACGTCATCACTCGACTTATGTCCCGGTTCTGGTTTTTCGAATGTCCTTTCGTACGCTGAGAAAACTTGCATTTTACGTTTCGTGACACGTACCTTTGTCAAAATATAGCCTTAAGTTATCCATAAACTATACCACTCATAGTATATCTTAAACTTTCGAGTATTTTGGTCATTTACTTCTATAAATCATCATCTCGTTATTTGCTAAAAATACATTTTAAAATAGTGTTTTACTGTAGCAAAGTTTTACTGTAGCAAAGTCAAATTTTACTGTAGCAATTCACTGTAGCAAAGTCAATTTCACTGTAGCAAATAGTGATTTTCGAAAACACTGTAGCATTTTGAGTAATGTGGCAATTTGAAAACACTGTAGCAAATTAGTGTTTAACTGGTTTATCTTAAACGCTTTAGTTAACTTATCTAAATATCAATTGAATCAATAAACGAATGTTACTATCGTTTATTATATATATGTATATATCTTTTTAATATACATAAATCAGTTTTTAAATACACATTGGACGTTATTTATAAATAAATTTTAATAATAAATATTTAAATTTATCATATACATTAAAATAGATATTTAAACCAATAAGTTTAATGTACGGTATCAAACAATTAATACATTGTTACCTTTTCATGTTATAGTATATATGTATCTTTTTACATATAATTGTTCGCAAATCGTCGAAAACAACCGAAGGTATTTAAATATATAAAAGTAATTCAAAAATTTTGAGATTCAGTTTTACAGACTTTGCTTATCGTGTCGGAAATGTTAATCATACAAAGATTAAGTTTAAATTTAGTCGAAATTTCTGGGTCATCACAGTACCTACCCGTTAAAGAAATTTCGTCCCGAAATTTGAGTGAGGTCGTCATGGCTAACAATAAAAATGTTTTCATGACGAATATGAGTTAATAAATAGAATTTTATTACCGTTGAGTAATATGGATAAAACAATCCAATTACTCGAAGCGTATAAGAGAAGTTATCGTAATCAAGTGAAATGAAGAATAGAGATGCGTCTTATCTCTTGATGTAGTAACAATTGATTTCCGGATTTTAAGGAATAGAAAATCTTCATAATCTAAATAAGATTTGATTCTTCAAAATTTGTGAAAATTAGGATTTTCTTTGATTAAATGCATAATCTGCCTCGATTGCTATGTCTGATATTTCGCTTATAAATTGACCACTTCCGTTTCATTTATTTTCACCATTCCTATAATCTTCTTCCTTATTTCATACTTACAAAAGATTTGTGAAAATGCTTCATCCAGTTCTGATTCTTGATATTTTCTTGGCTATCATATCATTCATTCTTCTTTTTCATCTGCCACCAGAGGAGGTTATCTTCTTCTACTATTACCTTGGGGTTATATTGTTTTTCATTCTCCCGTGTCTTTATATTGCTATACGCATTGATATACACGGTTTGTAATTTCGGGGTTGTTTTCGGGCTTCATATTTTCCATTATATTTTGGAGCTTCATGCTTTCGTTCTCTTCCCGACTTTAAGTCAAGCGAATAATGGTCCAGAATTCGTAGCTATACATTTCAGAATGAACATAGTTAATGTTCTAAGAAGATAATCGTAATGGCACGATCTTGATTTGTCAAATTACCAGAATATCCGGAAAAGACCGAATCATCAAGAAAATATTTTCTTGATATGTTTAGAGGTTAAATAGAATAAAAGAGTTATGTAACATGGTTCATTATGAGGGTGGGATCTGTGAACCTTTATCACATTCCATTAGAAACTCAGCATGACTTACTGTAATATAATCACGTTGATCAAGTGTCATTATATTATACTAACTCATGCTTCAGTTCCCAACATTACTTCAAAACATCCATTTTTTTCGAATTTTTCAGATTTTAGAAACTAAAATAGTTTCTTTTATGATTTAACACAGATAGTGTGAAGAGATAAATAATTTCGGATGATAATAGTTATGAAGATATCTTCAGAAATATCGAAGATATTTATAATGAAAGATATGATAATATCTTAGAATTTCTAATATCGAAGGATGATGAAGAATATGTTCCGCAAGAATTTGAAATAAGTAAGGAGCAAGATATTCGCTAAATATTTCATCAAAAACAGAATCATCTAGATTCTTTATGTATAAGTTTAGTCCCTGTGACTTGTCCACAGTCTCCTTTATGGTTTGCTCAATCCGTTTTTCAATTCCAAACCTTCTCTTTTTCTCAGCTTTACCACCATACTATTCTTTATCATCAAACTTTTGACTGTTAAAGTCGTTTACCGTTTTTGCTGCTTTATCAGCATTTTTCCAAATTTAGGAGGACTAGTTTCACAGTTTGGGGTGTTTTTCAGAAACTTCACATTCGAAGTATCTAAGTCTAGAAGATAGATGTTATATGTTTATATATAACTGTTGTCGTAGAAAACGCTGCGAGATTCAAAATACTGATTGTTAATTCCCGGTGGTTGGTATGGCAATTACCGTTAAAAGATGTGGATGAGTACATGATCAGATTTCAAGGTATATATAGAGATTTCCGGAGAGATTTAAATAGCAGAGTGACGGAGTCGCTGGTACATTTACTGCTAATATGATGGAATATAAAAGGTTCCCCGGTAACAACAATAGAAAGGGTAATCCTATATGTCAAGGTTTAATTAAGGCTTATCCAAATGAAGTTGACTTGCTGAAGTTGTGACAAAACTGGATACTTGAAAAGGAATTGTAAGATTATTTTCAGTAATAATAATGCCGAAGGATTTATCACAGATACGTGTTAAAGTTTTACTTAGGTTTCGAGAGCTTTCCAGATGTATGATTATAAGTACAAATCTTTCTTCTCGTAGATATCGTGTAGTTGGTTTGTCTTCTCGTTTGTTCATTAGTTGAAGTGTTTCCAAGAATTTCGATGGGTTTGAACGCAAAATGTAATCATATGATGTTCTAGTACTGTTCTAAATTCAAAGCATGGTTTTCGAAGCATGGTTTTGAAAGATGTAGGAATCTAAGAGTGATGTTTTTCGTTTAATCTTGACTTGGATTCTGATCTATCGAAATCAGAATATGAAATTGAATGAAAATGGTTATTCTGCGATGAACAGATACGTATATCTATAGGTTTGAGCAGTATAGTTAATGATTGCTGAATCAGAATTGAAGAATGTATAGTGTAACATATTAATTGCGAACTTATATATCAAAGTTATAATAAGGCTTATTCGAATGAATAATTGAAGTTTATTTGTTGGAGCTGTGACAAAACTGTCTATGTTGAAAAGGGTTTGAAAAGTTATTTTTGCTAATAAATGTCAAATGGTCTGACACGATTACGTGTTAAACTGTGACTTTGGTTTTGAGAGTTTTTCAGGTGCATAACTGTGAGTAACATGTGGTTGGATCATCATCTCGATGGTTCATTGTTTGAAGTGTTTTTCAGAAATTTCGGACGGTTTGAATACATATTGTAATCGTTAATATACATATGATGTTCTAGCACAGTTTTGAAATCAAAGTATAGCTTTGAAAGATGTAGGGATCTAAAAGTGATGATATCGGGTATATCTCGACTTGGATTCTGATATGTTAAAATCAGAATATGTAATTGATTTTGAATGAGTATGGTTGTTTTGATTTCTATGAAAGAATGTTTCTCGTTATGAAAGTAGTTGATGATTGGTTGAATCAGAATCGAAAAATGTAACATGTTAATTGTGAATTTATATATCTCTAGGGTATTACCTACCCGTTAAAATATTCTCATCATTAACAGTTTGTACAAAAGGATTTTCAATTACAATCTTTATGAAAATATATGTATGTATATTTCCTTCAGATGTAATATAGATTTAATGAGTTATTAAACTCATTTGATTTTTGGTTGGAACTAGAAACGAATAATCTCTTCTATATTAAAGATTACATAATCGTCGCAGGATATTTCTCCAATGAAGTTATGAATTAATACTTCATCGTTTATGGTTATTAGTATTCTTCGGTGCCTACAGTGCGTATGAGGTTGATACTCGTGGGACAGATTGTGAGGTTAAGGTTTACGGTGCGGATGTTGTTGTTGGTGGTACTGGTACTGTTGTTGGTTGTGCTGCTGGTTCTGGTGGTGCTACCGGTGCTGCCTGTGATGCCTGTAAATTGTGCATCATATTCTCCAAAGCCACAACTCGAGCGCGAAGCTCGTTAACTTCTTCTATTATTCCGGGATGATTGGCGGTTGGTACGAGTGGATGAATAAAGTTTAAAATTCTAGTTATCATATAATCGTTGCGAAATATCCTGGAAATGAGGGTAAAGATAGTGTTTCGAACGGGTTCGCCGGTAAGTGCCTCAGGTTCCTCACTAAGAGGTGAATTCGGTTGGTGGAAAGGATCGCCTTCCTCTTGTCTCCATTGATTAAGTTGATTACGAACCCATCCCCAATTCATCCAGAATTGGTGATGACTGATTGGTTGATTCATTCCGGTTACACTGCTTTCGGGACTCAGGTGGAAATTCATATCGGAATCCGAAGAACTCGAATTACTTGCAGAATTCATCTTACACGGTTAGATAAATAATTTTCGATGTGAAATGATTTTCGGATATCGGATGATATTTTAATTACATAGAATACCTTTATATAGTACAAAGGATCCGTAAATTATGGAGAAACTTTCGGAAACTGTCAAGTAAAGGTAACAGTAACAGATACGCTAAGATATTCATTTTGTCTATACACTAGTCATGCAATCCATGCAATAAGGTGTGTCTAGACTACAAATGATAAGCAGGTAATTTTCCACACAAGGAATGATAAGCAGGTAATTTCTAACAAAAAAAATTATAAGCAACAACTTTTATCCTGCAGACATGGTCGAAGTCCAGACTCACTAATGTATCCTAACAATAACCAGTTAGACACACTAATGCAAATTCTGGTTCGCTAAGACCGACGCTCTGATACCAACTGTGACGATCACTCCAAATCCATATGGACAATACGTCATTCATTGATTTCATTGCGAGGTATTTGACCTCTATATGATACGTTTTGTAAACATTGCATTCTTTTGAAAAGGCACACCATAAATGAATATTTAAATCAAAGGTTTTTAACATCTGATGATTTCTACATATAGACAATCACTGTAAATAATAGTTTACAATAGTACTTCCGTTGACAGTACAGTCAAAATAAGATACATGGTGATGATTTGGTGAATGCAACGTTTCCTTGAAAAATATGCCATGTATGACTCCATGCACATAGCTTGTCTAACATATAAGCAAACAGCGGAAGACTTCTAGAAACCTGAGAATAAACATGCTTCAAGTGTCAACACAAAGGTTGGTGAGTTCATAGTTTTAATATTACACATAATCCGTATATCAATGTGGATTTACAAAAGTTCAGTTGTTTTATTCAAAACGTTTATCAATAGGTTTTACATAAAAGGTGGATCACAAGATTTCAGTTATTTAATCCGAAACGTTTATCAATAGGTTTTACATAAAAGGTGGATCACAAGATTTCAGTTATTTCATCCGAAACGTTTATCAATAGGTTTTACATAAAAGGTGGATCACAAGATTTCAGTTGTTTCATCCGAAACGTTTATCAATCGGTTCTACAAAATTGAGCACCCTGGTAACTAAACTTTAATGCTTATATAATTTGTACCCTTTGTATAATCATCTTAATAATACACGCAAACCAACGTGTACGCTTCTCAAATAGCATACGTCCGTTAAAAGGCTAGCGCTCTAGCTCGGACGGGGATATCAAGCCCTATGGATCCATATACTACTACTCGCGCCCACCAGTTCTTATAACTGGCAGTTACTAGTTACCAAAGCTAAGGGATTTTCGGTTCAAACTCAGTGTAGAATTTAGTATGTACTTGTATCCATTGCGTTTAAAATAAAGTGCATGTATTCTCAGCCCAAAAATATATTGCAAAAGCAATTAAAAAGGGAGCAAATGAAACTCACACATATAAATATTGTATATCGGTTAATAAAGCATTTGCATGTATTCTCAGCCCAAAAATGTAGAGAGTAAAAGGGATCTTATGAAACTCACACAAAATCAGTTTTAGTATTTGTATCCATTTAGTAAAACAGTTTATAAAACTGCGCATGTATTCTCAGCCCAAAAATATATGTAAAAAGGGATCAAATGAACTCACTGTTTAATATTGATATACAATATTGCAGAAAAGCACGTAGACGCATCGGAGATGATAAACACGAGGTTTGATTCACAAAAAAAATACCCCCGAACATTACCCATAACCTCCTTGGCAATAACCCATAATTTCCTTAGCTCTAGCTTGCTCGAAAACTCATTTTGAAAATTACTTGGACAGCACTCCGTCGTAATATTTTATGTACATTATTATTTTTGTATCGCAAAAATAATAACACTAATAATAAAAATAATAAGATTAATAATAATCTTATTATTATTAATAATAATAATAATAATAATAATAATAATAAAATAAATAAATACAGAGTAAAAATAATATATATGTGTGTGTGATTTATCTGGCCAAAACTCGAGAATTTATAGCACTTGGCCTGAAATCTGGAGTCATGCGACTCGCATGGAAATGGCCTTCTGGCCATGCGACTCGCATGAGGACCAGGGACAGCTCACATTGATTTGTAATTTAGCTCGTCGACATAATTAAATATTAATATAATATATATAATTTAAATAATTAATTATATATTATATTAAATTCACGTGCATAGTTGACTTGTAATTTTTGTTTCGATAAGTCGTACGTCATCACTCGACTTATGTCCCGGTTCTGGTTTTTCGAATGTCCTTTCGTACGCTGAGAAAACTTGCATTTTACGTTTCGTGACACGTACCTTTGTCAAAATATAGCCTTAAGTTATCCATAAACTATACCACTCATAGTATATCTTAAACTTTCGAGTATTTTGGTCATTTACTTCTATAAATCATCATCTCGTTATTTGCTAAAAATACATTTTAAAATAGTGTTTTACTGTAGCAAAGTTTTACTGTAGCAAAGTCAAATTTTACTGTAGCAATTCACTGTAGCAAAGTCAATTTCACTGTAGCAAATAGTGATTTTCGAAAACACTGTAGCATTTTGAGTAATGTGGCAATTTGAAAACACTGTAGCAAATTAGTGTTTAACTGGTTTATCTTAAACGCTTTAGTTAACTTATCTAAATATCAATTGAATCAATAAACGAATGTTACTATCGTTTATTATATATATGTATATATCTTTTTAATATACATAAATCAGTTTTTAAATACACATTGGACGTTATTTATAAATAAATTTTAATAATAAATATTTAAATTTATCATATACATTAAAATAGATATTTAAACCAATAAGTTTAATGTACGGTATCAAACAATTAATACATTGTTACCTTTTCATGTTATAGTATATATGTATCTTTTTACATATAATTGTTCGCAAATCGTCGAAAACAACCGAAGGTATTTAAATATATAAAAGTAATTCAAAAATTTTGAGATTCAGTTTTACAGACTTTGCTTATCGTGTCGGAAATGTTAATCATACAAAGATTAAGTTTAAATTTAGTCGAAATTTCTGGGTCATCACAGTACCTACCCGTTAAAGAAATTTCGTCCCGAAATTTGAGTGAGGTCGTCATGGCTAACAATAAAAATGTTTTCATGACGAATATGAGTTAATAAATAGAATTTTATTACCGTTGAGTAATATGGATAAAACAATCCAATTACTCGAAGCGTATAAGAGAAGTTATCGTAATCAAGTGAAATGAAGAATAGAGATGCGTCTTATCTCTTGATGTAGTAACAATTGATTTCCGGATTTTAAGGAATAGAAAATCTTCATAATCTAAATAAGATTTGATTCTTCAAAATTTGTGAAAATTAGGATTTTCTTTGATTAAATGCATAATCTGCCTCGATTGCTATGTCTGATATTTCGCTTATAAATTGACCACTTCCGTTTCATTTATTTTCACCATTCCTATAATCTTCTTCCTTATTTCATACTTACAAAAGATTTGTGAAAATGCTTCATCCAGTTCTGATTCTTGATATTTTCTTGGCTATCATATCATTCATTCTTCTTTTTCATCTGCCACCAGAGGAGGTTATCTTCTTCTACTATTACCTTGGGGTTATATTGTTTTTCATTCTCCCGTGTCTTTATATTGCTATACGCATTGATATACACGGTTTGTAATTTCGGGGTTGTTTTCGGGCTTCATATTTTCCATTATATTTTGGAGCTTCATGCTTTCGTTCTCTTCCCGACTTTAAGTCAAGCGAATAATGGTCCAGAATTCGTAGCTATACATTTCAGAATGAACATAGTTAATGTTCTAAGAAGATAATCGTAATGGCACGATCTTGATTTGTCAAATTACCAGAATATCCGGAAAAGACCGAATCATCAAGAAAATATTTTCTTGATATGTTTAGAGGTTAAATAGAATAAAAGAGTTATGTAACATGGTTCATTATGAGGGTGGGATCTGTGAACCTTTATCACATTCCATTAGAAACTCAGCATGACTTACTGTAATATAATCACGTTGATCAAGTGTCATTATATTATACTAACTCATGCTTCAGTTCCCAACATTACTTCAAAACATCCATTTTTTTCGAATTTTTCAGATTTTAGAAACTAAAATAGTTTCTTTTATGATTTAACACAGATAGTGTGAAGAGATAAATAATTTCGGATGATAATAGTTATGAAGATATCTTCAGAAATATCGAAGATATTTATAATGAAAGATATGATAATATCTTAGAATTTCTAATATCGAAGGATGATGAAGAATATGTTCCGCAAGAATTTGAAATAAGTAAGGAGCAAGATATTCGCTAAATATTTCATCAAAAACAGAATCATCTAGATTCTTTATGTATAAGTTTAGTCCATGTGACTTGTCCACAGTCTCCTTTATGGTTTGCTCAATCCGTTTTTCAATTCCAAACCTTCTCTTTTTCTCAGCTTTACCACCATACTATTCTTTATCATCAAACTTTTGACTGTTAAAGTCGTTTACCGTTTTTGCTGCTTTATCAGCATTTTTCCAAATTTAGGAGGACTAGTTTCACAGTTTGGGGTGTTTTTCAGAAACTTCACATTCGAAGTATCTAAGTCTAGAAGATAGATGTTATATGTTTATATATAACTGTTGTCGTAGAAAACGCTGCGAGATTCAAAATACTGATTGTTAATTCCCGGTGGTTGGTATGGCAATTACCGTTAAAAGATGTGGATGAGTACATGATCAGATTTCAAGGTATATATAGAGATTTCCGGAGAGATTTAAATAGCAGAGTGACGGAGTCGCTGGTACATTTACTGCTAATATGATGGAATATAAAAGGTTCCCCGGTAACAACAATAGAAAGGGTAATCCTATATGTCAAGGTTTAATTAAGGCTTATCCAAATGAAGTTGACTTGCTGAAGTTGTGACAAAACTGGATACTTGAAAAGGAATTGTAAGATTATTTTCAGTAATAATAATGCCGAAGGATTTATCACAGATACGTGTTAAAGTTTTACTTAGGTTTCGAGAGCTTTCCAGATGTATGATTATAAGTACAAATCTTTCTTCTCGTAGATATCGTGTAGTTGGTTTGTCTTCTCGTTTGTTCATTAGTTGAAGTGTTTCCAAGAATTTCGATGGGTTTGAACGCAAAATGTAATCATATGATGTTCTAGTACTGTTCTAAATTCAAAGCATGGTTTTCGAAGCATGGTTTTGAAAGATGTAGGAATCTAAGAGTGATGTTTTTCGTTTAATCTTGACTTGGATTCTGATCTATCGAAATCAGAATATGAAATTGAATGAAAATGGTTATTCTGCGATGAACAGATACGTATATCTATAGGTTTGAGCAGTATAGTTAATGATTGCTGAATCAGAATTGAAGAATGTATAGTGTAACATATTAATTGCGAACTTATATATCAAAGTTATAATAAGGCTTATTCGAATGAATAATTGAAGTTGATTTGTTGGAGCTGTGACAAAACTGTCTATGTTGAAAAGGGTTTGAAAAGTTATTTTTGCTAATAAATGTCAAATGGTCTGACACGATTACGTGTTAAACTGTGACTTTGGTTTTGAGAGTTTTTCAGGTGCATAACTGTGAGTAACATGTGGTTGGATCATCATCTCGATGGTTCATTGTTTGAAGTGTTTTTCAGAAATTTCGGACGGTTTGAATACATATTGTAATCGTTAATATACATATGATGTTCTAGCACAGTTTTGAAATCAAAGTATAGCTTTGAAAGATGTAGGGATCTAAAAGTGATGATATCGGGTATATCTCGACTTGGATTCTGATATGTTAAAATCAGAATATGTAATTGATTTTGAATGAGTATGGTTGTTTTGATTTCTATGAAAGAATGTTTCTCGTTATGAAAGTAGTTGATGATTGGTTGAATCAGAATCGAAAAATGTAACATGTTAATTGTGAATTTATATATCTCTAGGGTATTACCTACCCGTTAAAATATTCTCATCATTAACAGTTTGTACAAAAGGATTTTCAATTACAATCTTTATGAAAATATATGTATGTATATTTCCTTCAGATGTAATATAGATTTAATGAGTTATTAAACTCATTTGATTTTTGGTTGGAACTAGAAACGAATAATCTCTTCTATATTAAAGATTACATAATCGTCGCAGGATATTTCTCCAATGAAGTTATGAATTAATACTTCATCGTTTATGGTTATTAGTATTCTTCGGTGCCTACAGTGCGTATGAGGTTGATACTCGTGGGACAGATTGTGAGGTTAAGGTTTACGGTGCGGATGTTGTTGTTGGTGGTACTGGTACTGTTGTTGGTTGTGCTGCTGGTTCTGGTGGTGCTACCGGTGCTGCCTGTGATGCCTGTAAATTGTGCATCATATTCTCCAAAGCCACAACTCGAGCGCGAAGCTCGTTAACTTCTTCTATTATTCCGGGATGATTGGCGGTTGGTACGAGTGGATGAATAAAGTTTA
Source organism: Rutidosis leptorrhynchoides (assembly GCF_046630445.1). NCBI lineage: Eukaryota > Viridiplantae > Streptophyta > Magnoliopsida > Asterales > Asteraceae > Rutidosis > Rutidosis leptorrhynchoides. Next base: position 190,145,478 of record NC_092336.1, read on the forward strand.
AAATTCTAGTTATCATATAATCGTTGCGAAATATCCTGGAAATGAGGGTAAAGATAGTGTTTCGAACGGGTTCGCCGGTAAGTGCCTCAGGTTCCTCACTAAGAGGTGAATTCGGTTGGTGGAAAGGATCGCCTTCCTCTTGTCTCCATTGATTAAGTTGATTACGAACCCATCCCCAATTCATCCAGAATTGGTGATGACTGATTGGTTGATTCATTCCGGTTACACTGCTTTCGGGACTCAGGTGGAAATTCATATCGGAATCCGAAGAACTCGAATTACTTGCAGAATTCATCTTACACGGTTAGATAAATAATTTTCGATGTGAAATGATTTTCGGATATCGGATGATATTTTAATTACATAGAATACCTTTATATAGTACAAAGGATCCGTAAATTATGGAGAAACTTTCGGAAACTGTCAAGTAAAGGTAACAGTAACAGATACGCTAAGATATTCATTTTGTCTATACACTAGTCATGCAATCCATGCAATAAGGTGTGTCTAGACTACAAATGATAAGCAGGTAATTTTCCACACAAGGAATGATAAGCAGGTAATTTCTAACAAAAAAAATTATAAGCAACAACTTTTATCCTGCAGACATGGTCGAAGTCCAGACTCACTAATGTATCCTAACAATAACCAGTTAGACACACTAATGCAAATTCTGGTTCGCTAAGACCGACGCTCTGATACCAACTGTGACGATCACTCCAAATCCATATGGACAATACGTCATTCATTGATTTCATTGCGAGGTATTTGACCTCTATATGATACGTTTTGTAAACATTGCATTCTTTTGAAAAGGCACACCATAAATGAATATTTAAATCAAAGGTTTTTAACATCTGATGATTTCTACATATAGACAATCACTGTAAATAATAGTTTACAATAGTACTTCCGTTGACAGTACAGTCAAAATAAGATACATGGTGATGATTTGGTGAATGCAACGTTTCCTTGAAAAATATGCCATGTATGACTCCATGCACATAGCTTGTCTAACATATAAGCAAACAGCGGAAGACTTCTAGAAACCTGAGAATAAACATGCTTCAAGTGTCAACACAAAGATTGGTGAGTTCATAGTTTTAATATTACACATAATCCGTATATCAATGTGGATTTACAAAAGTTCAGTTGTTTTATTCAAAACGTTTATCAATAGGTTTTACATAAAAGGTGGATCACAAGATTTCAGTTATTTAATCCGAAACGTTTATCAATAGGTTTTACATAAAAGGTGGATCACAAGATTTCAGTTATTTCATCCGAAACGTTTATCAATAGGTTTTACATAAAAGGTGGATCACAAGATTTCAGTTGTTTCATCCGAAACGTTTATCAATCGGTTCTACAAAATTGAGCACCCTGGTAACTAAACTTTAATGCTTATATAATTTGTACCCTTTGTATAATCATCTTAATAATACACGCAAACCAACGTGTACGCTTCTCAAATAGCATACGTCCGTTAAAAGGCTAGCGCTCTAGCTCGGACGGGGATATCAAGCCCTATGGATCCATATACTACTACTCGCGCCCACCAGTTCTTATAACTGGCAGTTACTAGTTACCAAAGCTAAGGGATTTTCGGTTCAAACTCAGTGTAGAATTTAGTATGTACTTGTATCCATTGCGTTTAAAATAAAGTGCATGTATTCTCAGCCCAAAAATATATTGCAAAAGCAATTAAAAAGGGAGCAAATGAAACTCACACATATAAATATTGTATATCGGTTAATAAAGCATTTGCATGTATTCTCAGCCCAAAAATGTAGAGAGTAAAAGGGATCTTATGAAACTCACACAAAATCAGTTTTAGTATTTGTATCCATTTAGTAAAACAGTTTATAAAACTGCGCATGTATTCTCAGCCCAAAAATATATGTAAAAAGGGATCAAATGAACTCACTGTTTAATATTGATATACAATATTGCAGGAAAGCACGTAGACGCATCGGAGATGATAAACACGAGGTTTGATTCACAAAAAAAATACCCCCGAACATTACCCATAACCTCCTTGGCAATAACCCATAATTTCCTTAGCTCTAGCTTGCTCGAAAACTCATTTTGAAAATTACTTGGACAGCACTCCGTCGTAATATTTTATGTACATTATTATTTTTGTATCGCAAAAATAATAACACTAATAATAAAAATAATAAGATTAATAATAATCTTATTATTATTAATAATAATAATAATAATAATAATAATAATAATAAAATAAATAAATACGGAGTAAAAATAATATATATGTGTGTGTGATTTATCTGGCCAAAACTCGAGAATTTATAGCACTTGGCCTGAAATCTGGAGTCATGCGACTCGCATGGAAATGGCCTTCTGGCCATGCGACTCGCATGAGGACCAGGGACAGCTCACATTGATTTGTAATTTAGCTCGTCGACATAATTAAATATTAATATAATATATATAATTTAAATAATTAATTATATATTATATTAAATTCACGTGCATAGTTGACTTGTAATTTTTGTTTCGATAAGTCGTACGTCATCACTCGACTTATGTCCCGGTTCTGGTTTTTCGAATGTCCTTTCGTACGCTGAGAAAACTTGCATTTTACGTTTCGTGACACGTACCTTTGTCAAAATATAGCCTTAAGTTATCCATAAACTATACCACTCATAGTATATCTTAAACTTTCGAGTATTTTGGTCATTTACTTCTATAAATCATCATCTCGTTATTTGCTAAAAATACATTTTAAAATAGTGTTTTACTGTAGCAAAGTTTTACTGTAGCAAAGTCAAATTTTACTGTAGCAATTCACTGTAGCAAAGTCAATTTCACTGTAGCAAATAGTGATTTTCGAAAACACTGTAGCATTTTGAGTAATGTGGCAATTTGAAAACACTGTAGCAAATTAGTGTTTAACTGGTTTATCTTAAACGCTTTAGTTAACTTATCTAAATATCAATTGAATCAATAAACGAATGTTACTATCGTTTATTATATATATGTATATATCTTTTTAATATACATAAATCAGTTTTTAAATACACATTGGACGTTATTTATAAATAAATTTTAATAATAAATATTTAAATTTATCATATACATTAAAATAGATATTTAAACCAATAAGTTTAATGTACGGTATCAAACAATTAATACATTGTTACCTTTTCATGTTATAGTATATATGTATCTTTTTACATATAATTGTTCGCAAATCGTCGAAAACAACCGAAGGTATTTAAATATATAAAAGTAATTCAAAAATTTTGAGATTCAGTTTTACAGACTTTGCTTATCGTGTCGGAAATGTTAATCATACAAAGATTAAGTTTAAATTTAGTCGAAATTTCTGGGTCATCACAGTACCTACCCGTTAAAGAAATTTCGTCCCGAAATTTGAGTGAGGTCGTCATGGCTAACAATAAAAATGTTTTCATGACGAATATGAGTTAATAAATAGAATTTTATTACCGTTGAGTAATATGGATAAAACAATCCAATTACTCGAAGCGTATAAGAGAAGTTATCGTAATCAAGTGAAATGAAGAATAGAGATGCGTCTTATCTCTTGATGTAGTAACAATTGATTTCCGGATTTTAAGGAATAGAAAATCTTCATAATCTAAATAAGATTTGATTCTTCAAAATTTGTGAAAATTAGGATTTTCTTTGATTAAATGCATAATCTGCCTCGATTGCTATGTCTGATATTTCGCTTATAAATTGACCACTTCCGTTTCATTTATTTTCACCATTCCTATAATCTTCTTCCTTATTTCATACTTACAAAAGATTTGTGAAAATGCTTCATTCAGTTCTGATTCTTGATATTTTCTTGGCTATCATATCATTCATTCTTCTTTTTCATCTGCCACCAGAGGAGGTTATCTTCTTCTACTATTACCTTGGGGTTATATTGTTTTTCATTCTCCCGTGTCTTTATATTGCTATACGCATTGATATACACGGTTTGTAATTTCGGGGTTGTTTTCGGGCTTCATATTTTCCATTATATTTTGGAGCTTCATGCTTTCGTTCTCTTCCCGACTTTAAGTCAAGCGAATAATGGTCCAGAATTCGTAGCTATACATTTCAGAATGAACATAGTTAATGTTCTAAGAAGATAATCGTAATGGCACGATCTTGATTTGTCAAATTACCAGAATATCCGGAAAAGACCGAATCATCAAGAAAATATTTTCTTGATATGTTTAGAGGTTAAATAGAATAAAAGAGTTATGTAACATGGTTCATTATGAGGGTGGGATCTGTGAACCTTTATCACATTCCATTAGAAACTCAGCATGACTTACTGTAATATAATCACGTTGATCAAGTGTCATTATATTATACTAACTCATGCTTCAGTTCCCAACATTACTTCAAAACATCCATTTTTTTCGAATTTTTCAGATTTTAGAAACTAAAATAGTTTCTTTTATGATTTAACACAGATAGTGTGAAGAGATAAATAATTTCGGATGATAATAGTTATGAAGATATCTTCAGAAATATCGAAGATATTTATAATGAAAGATATGATAATATCTTAGAATTTCTAATATCGAAGGATGATGAAGAATATGTTCCGCAAGAATTTGAAATAAGTAAGGAGCAAGATATTCGCTAAATATTTCATCAAAAACAGAATCATCTAGATTCTTTATGTATAAGTTTAGTCCCTGTGACTTGTCCACAGTCTCCTTTATGGTTTGCTCAATCCGTTTTTCAATTCCAAACCTTCTCTTTTTCTCAGCTTTACCACCATACTATTCTTTATCATCAAACTTTTGACTGTTAAAGTCGTTTACCGTTTTTGCTGCTTTATCAGCATTTTTCCAAATTTAGGAGGACTAGTTTCACAGTTTGGGGTGTTTTTCAGAAACTTCACATTCGAAGTATCTAAGTCTAGAAGATAGATGTTATATGTTTATATATAACTGTTGTCGTAGAAAACGCTGCGAGATTCAAAATACTGATTGTTAATTCCCGGTGGTTGGTATGGCAATTACCGTTAAAAGATGTGGATGAGTACATGATCAGATTTCAAGGTATATATAGAGATTTCCGGAGAGATTTAAATAGCAGAGTGACGGAGTCGCTGGTACATTTACTGCTAATATGATGGAATATAAAAGGTTCCCCGGTAACAACAATAGAAAGGGTAATCCTATATGTCAAGGTTTAATTAAGGCTTATCCAAATGAAGTTGACTTGCTGAAGTTGTGACAAAACTGGATACTTGAAAAGGAATTGTAAGATTATTTTCAGTAATAATAATGCCGAAGGATTTATCACAGATACGTGTTAAAGTTTTACTTAGGTTTCGAGAGCTTTCCAGATGTATGATTATAAGTACAAATCTTTCTTCTCGTAGATATCGTGTAGTTGGTTTGTCTTCTCGTTTGTTCATTAGTTGAAGTGTTTCCAAGAATTTCGATGGGTTTGAACGCAAAATGTAATCATATGATGTTCTAGTACTGTTCTAAATTCAAAGCATGGTTTTCGAAGCATGGTTTTGAAAGATGTAGGAATCTAAGAGTGATGTTTTTCGTTTAATCTTGACTTGGATTCTGATCTATCGAAATCAGAATATGAAATTGAATGAAAATGGTTATTCTGCGATGAACAGATACGTATATCTATAGGTTTGAGCAGTATAGTTAATGATTGCTGAATCAGAATTGAAGAATGTATAGTGTAACATATTAATTGCGAACTTATATATCAAAGTTATAATAAGGCTTATTCGAATGAATAATTGAAGTTTATTTGTTGGAGCTGTGACAAAACTGTCTATGTTGAAAAGGGTTTGAAAAGTTATTTTTGCTAATAAATGTCAAATGGTCTGACACGATTACGTGTTAAACTGTGACTTTGGTTTTGAGAGTTTTTCAGGTGCATAACTGTGAGTAACATGTGGTTGGATCATCATCTCGATGGTTCATTGTTTGAAGTGTTTTTCAGAAATTTCGGACGGTTTGAATACATATTGTAATCGTTAATATACATATGATGTTCTAGCACAGTTTTGAAATCAAAGTATAGCTTTGAAAGATGTAGGGATCTAAAAGTGATGATATCGGGTATATCTCGACTTGGATTCTGATATGTTAAAATCAGAATATGTAATTGATTTTGAATGAGTATGGTTGTTTTGATTTCTATGAAAGAATGTTTCTCGTTATGAAAGTAGTTGATGATTGGTTGAATCAGAATCGAAAAATGTAACATGTTAATTGTGAATTTATATATCTCTAGGGTATTACCTACCCGTTAAAATATTCTCATCATTAACAGTTTGTACAAAAGGATTTTCAATTACAATCTTTATGAAAATATATGTATGTATATTTCCTTCAGATGTAATATAGATTTAATGAGTTATTAAACTCATTTGATTTTTGGTTGGAACTAGAAACGAATAATCTCTTCTATATTAAAGATTACATAATCGTCGCAGGATATTTCTCCAATGAAGTTATGAATTAATACTTCATCGTTTATGGTTATTAGTATTCTTCGGTGCCTACAGTGCGTATGAGGTTGATACTCGTGGGACAGATTGTGAGGTTAAGGTTTACGGTGCGGATGTTGTTGTTGGTGGTACTGGTACTGTTGTTGGTTGTGCTGCTGGTTCTGGTGGTGCTACCGGTGCTGCCTGTGATGCCTGTAAATTGTGCATCATATTCTCCAAAGCCACAACTCGAGCGCGAAGCTCGTTAACTTCTTCTATTATTCCGGGATGATTGGCGGTTGGTACGAGTGGATGAATAAAGTTTAAAATTCTAGTTATCATATAATCGTTGCGAAATATCCTGGAAATGAGGGTAAAGATAGTGTTTCGAACGGGTTCGCCGGTAAGTGCCTCAGGTTCCTCACTAAGAGGTGAATTCGGTTGGTGGAAAGGATCGCCTTCCTCTTGTCTCCATTGATTAAGTTGATTACGAACCCATCCCCAATTCATCCAGAATTGGTGATGACTGATTGGTTGATTCATTCCGGTTACACTGCTTTCGGGACTCAGGTGGAAATTCATATCGGAATCCGAAGAACTCGAATTACTTGCAGAATTCATCTTACACGGTTAGATAAATAATTTTCGATGTGAAATGATTTTCGGATATCGGATGATATTTTAATTACATAGAATACCTTTATATAGTACAAAGGATCCGTAAATTATGGAGAAACTTTCGGAAACTGTCAAGTAAAGGTAACAGTAACAGATACGCTAAGATATTCATTTTGTCTATACACTAGTCATGCAATCCATGCAATAAGGTGTGTCTAGACTACAAATGATAAGCAGGTAATTTTCCACACAAGGAATGATAAGCAGGTAATTTCTAACAAAAAAAATTATAAGCAACAACTTTTATCCTGCAGACATGGTCGAAGTCCAGACTCACTAATGTATCCTAACAATAACCAGTTAGACACACTAATGCAAATTCTGGTTCGCTAAGACCGACGCTCTGATACCAACTGTGACGATCACTCCAAATCCATATGGACAATACGTCATTCATTGATTTCATTGCGAGGTATTTGACCTCTATATGATACGTTTTGTAAACATTGCATTCTTTTGAAAAGGCACACCATAAATGAATATTTAAATCAAAGGTTTTTAACATCTGATGATTTCTACATATAGACAATCACTGTAAATAATAGTTTACAATAGTACTTCCGTTGACAGTACAGTCAAAATAAGATACATGGTGATGATTTGGTGAATGCAACGTTTCCTTGAAAAATATGCCATGTATGACTCCATGCACATAGCTTGTCTAACATATAAGCAAACAGCGGAAGACTTCTAGAAACCTGAGAATAAACATGCTTCAAGTGTCAACACAAAGGTTGGTGAGTTCATAGTTTTAATATTACACATAATCCGTATATCAATGTGGATTTACAAAAGTTCAGTTGTTTTATTCAAAACGTTTATCAATAGGTTTTACATAAAAGGTGGATCACAAGATTTCAGTTATTTAATCCGAAACGTTTATCAATAGGTTTTACATAAAAGGTGGATCACAAGATTTCAGTTATTTCATCCGAAACGTTTATCAATAGGTTTTACATAAAAGGTGGATCACAAGATTTCAGTTGTTTCATCCGAAACGTTTATCAATCGGTTCTACAAAATTGAGCACCCTGGTAACTAAACTTTAATGCTTATATAATTTGTACCCTTTGTATAATCATCTTAATAATACACGCAAACCAACGTGTACGCTTCTCAAATAGCATACGTCCGTTAAAAGGCTAGCGCTCTAGCTCGGACGGGGATATCAAGCCCTATGGATCCATATACTACTACTCGCGCCCACCAGTTCTTATAACTGGCAGTTACTAGTTACCAAAGCTAAGGGATTTTCGGTTCAAACTCAGTGTAGAATTTAGTATGTACTTGTATCCATTGCGTTTAAAATAAAGTGCATGTATTCTCAGCCCAAAAATATATTGCAAAAGCAATTAAAAAGGGAGCAAATGAAACTCACACATATAAATATTGTATATCGGTTAATAAAGCATTTGCATGTATTCTCAGCCCAAAAATGTAGAGAGTAAAAGGGATCTTATGAAACTCACACAAAATCAGTTTTAGTATTTGTATCCATTTAGTAAAACAGTTTATAAAACTGCGCATGTATTCTCAGCCCAAAAATATATGTAAAAAGGGATCAAATGAACTCACTGTTTAATATTGATATACAATATTGCAGAAAAGCACGTAGACGCATCGGAGATGATAAACACGAGGTTTGATTCACAAAAAAAATACCCCCGAACATTACCCATAACCTCCTTGGCAATAACCCATAATTTCCTTAGCTCTAGCTTGCTCGAAAACTCATTTTGAAAATTACTTGGACAGCACTCCGTCGTAATATTTTATGTACATTATTATTTTTGTATCGCAAAAATAATAACACTAATAATAAAAATAATAAGATTAATAATAATCTTATTATTATTAATAATAATAATAATAATAATAATAATAATAAAATAAATAAATACAGAGTAAAAATAATATATATGTGTGTGTGATTTATCTGGCCAAAACTCGAGAATTTATAGCACTTGGCCTGAAATCTGGAGTCATGCGACTCGCATGGAAATGGCCTTCTGGCCATGCGACTCGCATGAGGACCAGGGACAGCTCACATTGATTTGTAATTTAGCTCGTCGACATAATTAAATATTAATATAATATATATAATTTAAATAATTAATTATATATTATATTAAATTCACGTGCATAGTTGACTTGTAATTTTTGTTTCGATAAGTCGTACGTCATCACTCGACTTATGTCCCGGTTCTGGTTTTTCGAATGTCCTTTCGTACGCTGAGAAAACTTGCATTTTACGTTTCGTGACACGTACCTTTGTCAAAATATAGCCTTAAGTTATCCATAAACTATACCACTCATAGTATATCTTAAACTTTCGAGTATTTTGGTCATTTACTTCTATAAATCATCATCTCGTTATTTGCTAAAAATACATTTTAAAATAGTGTTTTACTGTAGCAAAGTTTTACTGTAGCAAAGTCAAATTTTACTGTAGCAATTCACTGTAGCAAAGTCAATTTCACTGTAGCAAATAGTGATTTTCGAAAACACTGTAGCATTTTGAGTAATGTGGCAATTTGAAAACACTGTAGCAAATTAGTGTTTAACTGGTTTATCTTAAACGCTTTAGTTAACTTATCTAAATATCAATTGAATCAATAAACGAATGTTACTATCGTTTATTATATATATGTATATATCTTTTTAATATACATAAATCAGTTTTTAAATACACATTGGACGTTATTTATAAATAAATTTTAATAATAAATATTTAAATTTATCATATACATTAAAATAGATATTTAAACCAATAAGTTTAATGTACGGTATCAAACAATTAATACATTGTTACCTTTTCATGTTATAGTATATATGTATCTTTTTACATATAATTGTTCGCAAATCGTCGAAAACAACCGAAGGTATTTAAATATATAAAAGTAATTCAAAAATTTTGAGATTCAGTTTTACAGACTTTGCTTATCGTGTCGGAAATGTTAATCATACAAAGATTAAGTTTAAATTTAGTCGAAATTTCTGGGTCATCACAGTACCTACCCGTTAAAGAAATTTCGTCCCGAAATTTGAGTGAGGTCGTCATGGCTAACAATAAAAATGTTTTCATGACGAATATGAGTTAATAAATAGAATTTTATTACCGTTGAGTAATATGGATAAAACAATCCAATTACTCGAAGCGTATAAGAGAAGTTATCGTAATCAAGTGAAATGAAGAATAGAGAGATGCGTCTTATCTCTTGATGTAGTAACAATTGATTTCCGGATTTTAAGGAATAGAAAATCTTCATAATCTAAATAAGATTTGATTCTTCAAAATTTGCGAAAATTAGGATTTTCTTTGATTAAATGCATAATCTGCCTCGATTGCTATGTCTGATATTTCGCTTATAAATTGACCACTTCCGTTTCATTTATTTTCACCATTCCTATAATCTTCTTCCTTATTTCATACTTACAAAAGATTTGTGAAAATGCTTCATCCAGTTCTGATTCTTGATATTTTCTTGGCTATCATATCATTCATTCTTCTTTTTCATCTGCCACCAGAGGAGGTTATCTTCTTCTACTATTACCTTGGGGTTATATTGTTTTTCATTCTCCCGTGTCTTTATATTGCTATACGCATTGATATACACGGTTTGTAATTTCGGGGTTGTTTTCGGGCTTCATATTTTCCATTATATTTTGGAGCTTCATGCTTTCGTTCTCTTCCCGACTTTAAGTCAAGCGAATAATGGTCCAGAATTCGTAGCTATACTGTAGCAATTCACTGTAGCAAAGTCAATTTCACTGTAGCAAATAGTGATTTTCGAAAACACTGTAGCATTTTGAGTAATGTGGCAATTTGAAAACACTGTAGCAAATTAGTGTTTAACTGGTTTATCTTAAACGCTTTAGTTAACTTATATAAATATAATTGAATCAATAAACGAATGTTACTATCGTTTATTATATATATGTATATATCTTTTTAATATACATAAATCAGTTTTTAAATACACATTGGACGTTATTTATAAATAAATTTTAATAATAAATATTTAAATTTATCATATACATTAAAATAGATATTTAAACCAATAAGTTTAATGTACGGTATCAAATAATTAATACATTGTTACCTTTTCATGTTATAGTATATATGTATCTTTTTACATATAATTGTTCGCGAATCTTCGAAAACAACCGAAGGTATTTAAATATATAAAAGTAATTCAAAAATTTTGAGATTCAGTTTTACAGACTTTGCTTATCGTGTCGAAAATGTTAATCATACAAAGATTAAGTTTAAATTTAGTCGAAATTTTTGGGTCATCACACATTGAGTTTAAGAGACCGTGGTGTCGAAGAATTTTAAAAGTTCTTTTAAGTTTAAGAGTCCGTGGTATTGACAAATTTTAAAAATGGTTTTGGTTGGTGTTAGTAACTTAATGTCTACAATTTTCTTTCCACCATTAATATCTTTTTAATATATAAATTATATACTACATAATATTTAGAGTACATTATATACAATTATTTTTTGAATAAAAGTGTAACCCGCGAGTTTAATTTTTTTTTTCGAGGAATGAAACCAATAAATTGAATATAAAGTATATATAAACTAAAAATTAATTATATGAATTTTTAGTTACAAACTTAAATAAGGTGTATCTTAGTATCACTCTTTTATCCTCATTCATAATTCATAATTTATATATTATTACGGACTACTTAATTATTATTATTTTTTGAAAAAGCAAAACTTTTATTTATATATTTCTATTTTACAACAATTGTACAATAAATGATACAGCATAGCATGACACTATGAATAAATGAAGACATGCTATATATAACAGAACCCCGAGAGCAGTTTCAGGGAAACTACAATCTCACCATTATGTATACTTTAGATTTTATATTTTATTTTATATAATAATAATAATAATAATAATAATAATAATAATAATAATAATAATAGTAATAATGATAATAATAATTGTAATATAGTGGACCAATCGAGGGATAAGCACTAAATGGGGTACAAACGGGATAAGTAAAATTTCAAATTTTTTTTTTTAAAAAAAGCGATCCTTTAATATGCAAATAGAAGAAAACGAAAAAATTTAAAAAAGTTTTTTAACAAAATCGTTCGAAAATCGATGATGAATGGTAAACATCGATGATGAATGGTAAAATTAACCATTCATCTGGTTAATTTATCATTCATTTTGTTCGCGATGAATGATAAAATTAATCAATGCTAAAAAAAAAGCAGATGAATGGTTAATTTAACCATTCATCTGTTTATGATGAATGATAAAAAAACAGATGAATGGTTAATTTAACCATTCATCTACTATTTTTAGCATTGATTAATTTTATCATTCATCGCGAACAAAATGAATGATAAATTAACCAGATGAATGGTTAATTTTACCATTCATCATCGATTTTTGAAAGATTTTGAACTTTTTTTTTATGAAAAAAATTGATTAGATGTGCATTTTAATGCAGATTTATGAATGTAAAAAAAATTTAAAAAAAAAAATTTTATTTTGCTTATCCCGTTTGTACTCCTTTTAAGCTTATCCATGGATCGTGCCCCTTGTAATATATATATATATATATATATATATATATATATATATATATATATATATATATATATATATATATATATATATATATATATATATATATATATATATATATATATATATATATATATATATATATATCCATGGCTAATCAACTTTAGTGACTAAGTGGGGATAAGGAAAATAAAAAAAATTAATTTTTTTAGATTCATAAATCTGCATCAAAATATTCTCCTAATCTATATTTTTATAAGCCAAAAACATTCAAAATCGTTAAAAAATCCATGATGAATGATAATAAACGTGATGAATGATTAATTTATCATTCATGAATGATAAATTAATCATTCATCAATATTCAGATGAAGGATAAATTAATCATTCATCACGATTATTATCATTCTTCATCGAATTTTTAACGATTTTGTTATTTTTTTTTTGTTTGTAATTTTTGCAATTTCTTCAATCTGCATATTAAGAGACTCTAAAAAAATAATATTTTCTAAAGTTTTTTTTTTTGAAATTTTGCTTATTCATTCTTAGCCGATTTTAAGTTTAGTCATGGATCGCGCCCATATATATATATATATATATATATATATATATATATATATATATATATATATATATATATATATATATATATATATATATATATATATAGTGGACCAATCCATGGATAAGCACTAAATGGGGTACAAACTGAATAAGTAAAATTTCAAATTTTTTTTTTTAAAAAAAACGATCCTTTAATATGCAAATAGAAGAAAATGAAAAAATTTTAAAAAGTTTTTTTTAACAAAATCGCTCGAAAAACGATGATGAATGGTAAACATCGATGATGAATGGTAAAAATTGATGATGAATGGTAAAATTAACCATTCATCTGGTTAATTTATCATTATTTTTGTTCACGATGAATGATATAATTAATCAATGTTAAAAAAACCAGATGAATGGTTAAATTAACCATTCATCTGTTTATGATGAATGATAAAAAAACAGATGAATGGCTAATTTAACCATTCATCTGAGTTTTTTTTTAGCATTGATTAATTTTATCATTCATCGTAAACAAGATGAATGATAAATTAACCCGATGAATGGTTAATTTTATCATTCATCATCGATTTTTGAAAGATTTTGAACTTTTTTTTTATGAAAAAAAATTGATTAGAGGTGCATTTTAATGCAGATTTATGAATGCAAAAAAAATTCAAAAAAAAAAAATTTTATTTTGCTTATCCCGTTTGTACTCCTTTTAAGCTTATCCATGGATCGTGCCCCTATATATGTATATATATATATATATATGTATATATATATATATATGTATATATATATATATATGTATATATATATATATATATATATGTATATATATATATATATGTATATATATATATATATAGCGGCAGGATCAATGGGGAAGTAACAAATCGGGGGGAAGCAAAAAAAAAATTTCATTTTTTTTTTGAATTTTTTTTCCGGCATCAAGATCACACAAAAATATGAACATTTAGAAGAGACACTTCGTGATGAACGTTATTATTTAGGCGGGAAAACGATCGACAAAAATAACATTCAAGATAATATTGTTCGTGAAGAATATGAACGTTTTTTTTTTCATGTTTTGTAAAATTTAGCCAGATTTAGAGTTTAGGGTTTAGGGTTTGGTGTTTTGGGTTTATTCCATAAACCCAAAACACTAAACCCTAAACCCTAAACCCTAAACTCTAAACCGTTCGTGTTAAAAACTCAATCTAAATCCTAAATCTAAACCCTAAATCTAAATTTCTAAACCCTAATATCTAAACCCTATAAACCCTAATATCTAAACCCTAATATCTAAACCCCAATAGCTAAAAACTCAAAATACGCTCGAAAAACACGATAATTGTTATATATTACTTCTTCGAGCGTTTTTCCGCCAAAATAAAAACATTTATCACAAAGTGTCTCTACTAAATGTTCATATTTTCATCTCATCTATAATGTTCGTGAACAAAGTTTTTTCAAAAAACCAAAAAGGAAAAAGTTTATGCTTCCCACCGCTCCCCCCCGAATGGTTACTTCCCTCTTGATCCTACCACTATATATATATATATATATATATATATATATATATATATATATATATATATATATATATATATATATATATATATATATATATATTCTTAATTTTCAACTTGATACGCCTATCAAAATTGCCTTTTACCTCCATATATATAATTATAATGATATTACTCACTCCATCTCAAATCTATTGATTCGGGAAAAAAATACATTGTTTAAGAAAAAGTGAATTTCACATGTACTTTTTGTTTAATTTTTAAATTTATCTTTACTTTTTACCCTTTTTTTATTACATATATAAAGCTAGTATGACACAAATGAACTTTATCACATTGTTCTTATTCATTTATAGACATAAACAAGTTAATTTAAAAGATCTTAAAAAAGAATAATAGATAATAAAATTATAATATATTATAAAAGGTTAATTGTTTATTATGACTACTAAACTTTTAATTGTCAATTTTAAATAACTAGAAATTACTCACTCACGCGCTATTGCTGTAACCATATGGTTTCATATCTGTGTTTACCGAAGATTATGATAGAGTAAGAGTAATACATATAGGTATCTATACAATATTACCACTATTCGGCAAAAGGGTTGCATATCTATACAATAACCGCCTCAGCTGCCAATGTTGTTCAAACACCCATAGCAACTCCCGATATGCTCTCCGCTACGACTTTTGATACCACCAGAATCAAACATCCGAATCACCTCGCACTTCCACGCAGGGAAGAAAGTCTTTGACACTAAAACCTCTAAGCTTCAACCCAATATGAAGTTACTAACATGGACCATCTCGGTTTCTTGCACCACCATCTTCTTACACAAGAAGAACAATTGAAGTATGCTAAACTTCAATTAGGGGATTCTTTCATGAGACCAACACCGCCTCACTGGTCGCTATATTTACGTTCAATCCAGTCAAATCAGTGCCAACAATCACTCGTACATAATTTTCGTCTATCTATGATTTTCCTTCTCAACGATCAGAAAACCCCAACAGATGACCCTTTGTAGACTATTCATCTAGGCTCCAGTGAGAACGCAATCACAACCTTGAAATCTACACCTTAAACTTTTTCTGCTTTCACGCTGGTACACTGACCTACCTCATATCTATGAATTTCATGAACACATTTCTCATTCCCAAGCACGCTCCCACCGTACGCGTAAGAAATAAGCTGCAGCTATCCCAGAAGTATTTGGTTCGTAACACCGGTCAGTTGCAAATCTCTTTGCAAATCGAGGGTATATTTGTAGCATCTAAGTACCCTAGTGTTATACGCACCAATCTTGTGAGGATTGGATACCCACGTCGTGTAACCATCTCCATAACGCCCAATAGTCGTCAAACTCCCACTAACCCGATACTTCTATCAGTTACCAAACTTCCACTAAGTTCCCGGCACCCTCTAGAAAGCTCAAGTTCCAGGACTTACAAAGTTATCCACTTCCTCCATCACCTAAATATTCCTAATTAATCACCCCGCAGAAAACCCGCTTGCTTTTTTGTACCAATGTCAACCAAACCTAAAGTGCCAATCGAACATGTCCTATCCGACAACTTCAAACCAATTTCTTCAGTGAGAGAAGCTCTAACCCTGCCCATATATTTCAAATACCCTAGAATATCGACCAAATACATTGGTCAACCCATTCAATATTTGATGTTAAACTTTGGTTTGCAATCCAACAAACCTCCCCTCAAACCCAAGTCCAACTAGGCCTCCCTCCAATGATAGTCTAGATCCAACCTTCTTTAGTATTTTCTGCAACCTCGAAACACAACCTGACTGCGACCACATCAAGTTGAATTACGATACAATTGTAAGACCCTGAATTTTATACATCACATTCAGTTTCAGAGTGGCACACCGTGCCAAGAAAGTGGCACGCCGTGCCAAGAAAGTGGCACGCCGTGCCAAAGCAAAATTCACCAAAACTAGTTTCAGAGTGGCACGCCGTGCCAAGAAAGTGGCACGCTGAGCCAAGGCAAAAATCAACATATTCAGACCCCAATGGCACGCCGTGCCAGTTAGGTGGCACGCCGTGCCATGGCCTGATTCAGCATTTTTTTAAAGGGGTTAAATGAGGGGCATTTGAGTCATTTCATATATGGACGGGTTTTGAGCCTCAAAACTGATACCAACCTCAACCTTATCTTCATTTTATCCCATCTCATCCACTCAAACACTCTCTTCTCATCTTAGAGAGAGAAACCCATTTTTAGAGAGAGAGAGCTCAATCGAGGAAGAAGAAGCTTGAATCGGGCGAAGTGGCAAGAATTAAAGTTGTTCCTTTCGTCCCTAGCTACGTTTTGATTGTAGTGGTAAGTCTCGAATCCGAACTTTAGTGTTTGATTCTTGTTTTGTGTTAGGGTTTGAGTTAATGTTGGGTTATAAACCCCATTTCTCATGAAATTGGGGGTTTTGTTGTATTGTTAGAGTAAGTGAACCCGATTATTGTAGGTTTAGGGTTTGATGATGAAATTGATAGTATTTGTCATGGTTTAGGTGTTAAACCACTAGGTTATAAGTTTGTTAGTGATTTTGATGTTCTTAAGAACAAGTTTGCTAGTCAAAATGGGTGTTGACTTGGTTTGGTGTCAAAATGAGTTTTGAGTCAATTTTTGGTGAATCAAGTATGTAAATACTTTATTTAGGTGTTAATTGGTGTTTTAGAAATATAATTACTAGTCGTTAGTAATTTTGGGCGTATTTGGGACTTATGTCAAAATGGGTAAGTTGATTGGGTCAAAGTTGATAATGACACTAGTTTTGGTCAAATGGATGTTTAAACACTTGTGTTAAGTGTTAAATGGAATTTTTGGAAGTAATCGCTCATGAGAAGTGATTTCGGGTCAAAGTGATGTTTTTAACATAAGTCGAACGTGGTCAGACGCAATATGGGTCAATATGTATCCGACACGATAAGCAAAATCTGTAATGTTGAGTCTCGAAAAGTTTGAAAACTATATTCATGTAATAAATTACCCTTTGACCATGTCTGACGATTCACGAACAAAAATGTGTAAATAGAAATGTATGTGTATGTACATATGTGTATTTTTTTTTAAGCTAAGAAATATTGATAAAACATTTAAGAGCTTGGTGATACAAAAATAGATTATGAGATTATTATGTGACTTGAAAGCATTGAACGAATTAGTTGATATGAATATAAGCTACGAGATCTATTTTATGAACATAGAAATGCTATCACAGTAGTTAGTGAATAATACTTTACTTGAACGTATTTGTTCGATGTAAGTTTATCAATGAGATTAAAAGATAATATCAAGTGATTGATTTATCAGGTACATTGAATTATAATTACGAGTCTTTGTTATGAGGTCCACTTGAATTAGAAAACTCTTACTTTTAACGGTATTCGGAATATTTAGTAAAGTGATTCCATGTAAGAACAAAAGTGTTATTATTGAGGATTAGACAGAGGTTAGCGGAGAGTCTCGTTTAATTATCAAAAGCGTACCTTGCAATGATTGACTTGTGTCACTTGGTAGGTTAATTATTTAGTTTTCTTAATATTGAAGACGTTTTACGATATAGATGAAACCTTTTAAAGAATGATTTTGAATATAACTAATTCTGGAAAACTAAATTATATTTATTCAATTTAGTACAAACACATTTTTTTTCGATATAATAGAATTTGATTATAAAATATTTTTATGGATTTTCAATGATATAAAAATAAAAATAAATATAAAATAAAGATTTCTAATGAGCACCAAAAGACTACAACATTTCATCACAAGATTGAAAGTTAAAATGTTGGAAATCACTAAACCTGCGCACTTGCACGAGAAAAATCATAACTAAATCATACTGACTCGAAAAAGGGTGATTCCGGTGTCCAAACGACCGTAACTCAAAAATCTACAACTTTCATGAAGACACCATACACGAATCGTGTACCTATCTACACGAAACGTGTAATCTTGTGCCGACATATTTTGGTGGCGGCTCACTATGCAACATGTTTTTAATTTTTATTAATATTATATTATATTATTATATTATTTATAAATCTATATATATAGGATCGATCATAATTGTTTTCTAACTATCTATCTCTCACACTCTCTCTATAATTATATTTATTATTATTATTGTTAGTGTTATTATTATTATTATTATTATTATTAGTATTATTATACATAAAATACTACGACGAGGTCATGGGCGAGTTATTTCAAAACGGGTTTTATGAGCGGGATAGAGCTAAGGAAATTATGAGTTATGGTTATGGAGGTGATGGGTATTGTTCATGGGTATGCTTGTGAGGTTAAACTAGTGTTTGTCACCTCCATTGCGTCTACGTACCTTTCCTACAATATTGAACCTCAATATTGATACGTGAGTACTCCTAATTTAATTTTTACATACTAATAGTGTATCCCTGACTAGTGCTCGAGAAAATAGGATTATGCATGCTTGTAAATTTGATAGTGCCCTTAGATAGGTTATGCCGAATCTTAAAGGTTGTTATATTATAGTTGAAGGAAGATATAAGATTTGCATGTCCTTAAAAAGCTAGAAAAAAATTAAGAACTTTTCCTTTAGATGCCAAATAGATTTGATGGACGGATTAAAAGTTATAGTCAATTAAAATTTCGTAAAAATGATTATTATCGTCGTTAATATCGTTGTCTTAATTTTTTTTATCAAATTGTTATTATTCCAAAATAACACGACTGTTACTTATTATTATTATCAATACTATATTATTAACTAGAAATGCAATACAAATTATATAACTACCTTAATAGAATCTATCGCAGTATTTTTTATGATATTAAATGAACTTTATAAGTTTTATTACTTAAGATATATAAAAGTATATTTTAATATAAAATTTTATTTATAAACGAATTATATTATTTACTTTATTAAATCTTTAAAAAAAAAAATATTTTAAAAATATAAAACGACGATATTTAAATTATATAATAAAACATTTATAAAGTTTTGAAATCATTTGGAGTTAAACTAATTTTTGTCGACCTTTGCATACTAGACTCGAGCATTAGGATTGTGGTACACTATGACTTAACTTAATGTATTAGACAAATATTGACAAATACATAATTATATATAAATAATTTAGGTTCGTGAATCCAAGGCCAACCTTACACTTGTTCAATGATGTTATATGTATTTTTACTACAAAATACAGTATGGTGAGTTTCATTTGCCTTTTTACCCTTTATATTTTTGGGACTGAGAATACATGCGCTTTTATAAATGTTTGACGAAATAGACACAAGTAATTGAAACTACATTCTATGGTTGAATTATCGAAATCGAATATGCCCCTTTTTATTAAGTCTGGTAATCTAAGAATTAGGGAACAGACACCCTAATTGACGCGAATCCTAAAGATAGATCTATTGGGCCTAACAAACCCCATCCAAAGTACCGGATGCTTTAGTACTTCGAAATTTATATCATGTCCGAAGGAGGATCCCGGAATGATAGGGGATATTCTTATATGCATATTGTTAATGTCGGTTACCAGGTGTTCACCATTTGAATGATTATTTTTGTCTCTATGCATGGGACGTATATTTATGAGAACTGGAAATGAAATTCTTGTGGTCTATTAAAATGATGGAAATAAATGATTATGATAAACTAATGAACTCACCAACCTTTTGGTTGACACTTGAAAGCATGTTTATTCTCAGGTTTGAAAGAGATCTTCCGCTGTGCATTAGCTCATTTTAAAGATATTACTTGGAGTCATTCATGACATATTTCAAAAGACGTTGCATTCGAGTCGTTGAAGTTCATTAAAGATTATTATTAAGTAAATGACAGATTAGGTCATTTATAGTTTGGATATTATGAAATGGTATGCATACATGTCAATTTTCGATGTAAAGAAAGATTGTCTTTTAAAAACGAATGCAATGTTTGTAAAATGTATCATATAGAGGTCAAATACCTCGCAATGTAATCAACTATTGTGAATCGTTTATAATGTATATGAACGGGTCCTTTCAGTTGGTATCAGAGCGGTGGTCTTAGCGAACCAGGTCTGCATTAGTGTGTCTAACTGATAAGTCGTTAGGATACATTAGTGAGTCTGGACTTCGACCGTGTCTGCATGTCAAAAGTTTTGCTTATCATTTCGTGTCGAAAATTACCTGCTTATCATTTTTAAGTCTAGACGCGCTTTCCTGCATTTATTGCATAATAGTGTATAGACGAATTCTTATCTTAGCATATCTGATACTGTGAACTTTGACTGACATTTTTCAAAGATTCTCCGTAATTTATGGGATTTTGGTATTATATATACATATGTAAATTATGTATAGAAAGATATCAAATCTAACTCCTATAATCTATTTCATATCAAAAATTCATTCCCTTGATCATACGAGATGGATCCCTCAACCAGTTCGAATTCCTCAGATTACGACAGCTATTCCGATATGGAGTCTCATTCCAGCTCCGAAAGCAGTATGACCGGAATAGATCAACCAATCAGTCATCACCTATTCTGGATGAAATGGGGATGGGTTCGTAGCCTCCTCAATTATTGGAGACAAGAAGAAGGTGATCCTTTCCATCCACCAAATTGCCCTATTGACAATGAACCTGAAGCACTTACCGGCGAACCTGTTCGAGAAACCATTTTCTCTCTCATCTCCAGAGTATCTCGTCACGATTATATACTACACCAAATTCTTGATTATATTTATCCGCTCGTCCGAACCGACGATCACCCCGGTGTAATAGAAGAAGTTAACGAGCTTCGCGCTCGGGTAGTGGCTTTGGAGAATACGGTGCGAAGGTTACAAACACCATCAGCAGCACCAGCAGCGTAACCAATACCGCCAGTAACATCCACATCGCAAGTCTCAATACTAAAAGCACCAGCAGCATCACCGACATCAACATCAACCACCATTATTAACATCAACAGGATCATTACCACCACCAACAATCACATCCGCATCACACACCTCAATATCCCAATCTGTATATCGGATATCAACGTCACACGCACCAAAGATACCAAGGAGTACCAACAACAACAAACGATGAAGTATTGATTCATAACTTCATCGGAGAAACATTCTGTGGTGATTAGGTAATCTCTAAAGTTTTAGAGATTATCTATCTCAGCCTTAACCGTAAACCAGATGAGTGGACAGAGATGATAGAGAGAAGAACCGAAACCCTAACAAGACTGGTGCGTAAGGTACAAGCTAGACTTGTTTTACCAACATCATCAGCAGTACCAATAGCCTCACCAACACAGTCAATGCTGTCAACATTGTTAGAATCGTCAGCACCTCTAACCTCACAAGTTTCGCCAATTCAAGAATCACTGTGGAAACCATTACAAATTAATAACAAGTATATTGTATCAACGAGTTATGAAGTATTAACTCAGTTCCTCCGAAGAATTTATATGTATATTCTATAAAAAAATTTTTTACCATAATAAATCTTTCTGTACTAAGCTATTATGTATGGAACTTAACTATCTGGTTAATTCATATTACTAATTTGCTATGATGTACATTCTTCGTTAACAATTTAATCATTGTTAACTACAATCTCTGCTTCAACTCAATGAATTTTATTTCATAATAAATCAAGTGTATCATTCAATAACATGTTTGATTATACACTTTCATCTTTGATATACCCGAAATTTACGGGAAAACAATATTCGTATCTTGCGAAGTTAGCAAGAGTTCCATGAGCATCAGCATGATTCACTAAGGAAATACATATAAATATTGAAGCATTGATTACATTAGTGAAATACTCCGCAAAGTTTATGTAATCTCTAATGTTTTAGAGAAAATTCATTTCTAATTCAATCCGAAAATCAAATGAGCTTAGTATGATATTAACTCATTGAATTTGTACTACATCTGAAGAAAATATACCCACATATATTTTCATAAAGATTGTAATGAGAATTCTTGTTCAAAATATTATTTGTGAAATTTTTTTAACGGGTAGGTAATACCCGAGAGATATATAAAATCACAATTAATATGTTACATTCTTCAATTCTGATTCAATAATCATCAACTAAACCAATATACATTCTTCTATAGAAATCAAAACAATCATACTCATTCGAATCTAATTACATATTCTGATTTTGGGAATTTCAGAATTCAACTCGAGATACAACCAAAATCATCACTCTTAGATCCTTATATTTTTCAAAGCTATACTTTGACTTCAAAACTGTGATAGCACATCACTTTTAATCGTAACACACAAGATGGATATGAGAAATCATTCGGGACTTAGGACGATTTCATCATTTGGATATTGACTATGACAATCTGCAATCAAAACCCTCCGAAATTCTAGAAGACACTTCAAATAATAAACAATTGAGATGATGATCCAACCACACGTTACCCGAAGTTTTGTACCTGAAAAACTCTCGAAACCAAAGTCATAATCTAACATGTACCTGCGTTGAATTCTTCTAGCAAGAACAACATTTCGATTCCTTTTCAAAGTAGCCAATTTTGTCACGGATCCAGCAAGTCAACTTCGATTTTTTCAGTCGGACCAGTCTTATTATAACCCTGATAGATACGTTGCCCTTTCGTCATTATTACTGGGGAACCTTTCATATTCCACCATATTACCACCAGCATTTAATCATCTAAAACACGATTCTTCTGAACCCACCTCAGATTGATAACCAGAGATTCAGATATTATTGCATTAAATGCAGAGGAAACATAAAAATGGTAGATGGTTTAAACGGTCAAAAGTTTGATGATAAAAGATAGTGAGTTGGTAAAGCTCAGAAAAAGAAAGGATTTGGTACTGAAAAATGGATTGAGCAAAGTATGAAGGAAGCCATGGACAAATCACAGAGACTGAATCTGCCTTCAAAGGATCCAAATGATTCAGTGCCTGCTGAACTCGTTAGCGAACACCTTATTTCTTATTCTAAATCTCCACAGACAAATATTCTTCATCATCATCATATCTTGAATATTCTAAGATATCATAGTATCTTTCATTATAAATATCCTTGATAATTCTGAAGATATTTTCATAAGTATTCTCATTTGAAATCAATTATCTCTCTGTAATATCTGCAACATAAAAAGAAACTGTGTTAGTTTCTAAATACTGAAAAATTCGAATATGAATGTTTTTGAAGTAGTGTTGGGAACTGATACATGAGTTAATATAATATAATGACACTTGATCAACGTCATTATATTACAGTAGGTCATGTTAAGTTTCTAATGGGATGTGATGATTCACAGCACCATCATCATGTGCCATTTACACGACTCTTACATTCGATCTAATCCTTAAACATAGCAAGAAAATATTTCTTGATGATTCGATCTTTTACAGGATATTCTGGTAATTTGACAAGTCAAAATCGCATCATTAAGATTTCCTTCTTAGAACATTAACTATGTTCATTCCGAAATTCATAACTGCAAATTCTGGACCATTACTCGCTTGACTCGAGGACGGGAAGAGGAAACGAAAGAATGAAGCTCCAAACTAGAAATTGGAGCATAAACCGCAGCAAATAAAAGAGAATATTAATTATGGGTGACAATGATTATAGAAGACAGATGCAGGGGCATCGAAATATAAGGGAAGATATAAAACTCAACAACCACCCTGAAGCTACAAACCGTGCATATCAATACGTATTGCCACGTAAAGGCACGGAAAAATTAATAACACTATAACCCCAAGATAATAGTAGAGGTAAATAAAATCTTCCGGTGGTAGATGAAAGAGAAGGATGACAGATGTAAAAATTAAGAGTATATCAAGGATCAAAATGGGATGGAGCATATTGACGAATGTTTTAAAGTATGAACTGAGGAGAAAGAATAGAAGGTGTGAGTTGTAAGGAAACAAAGAGGGTGGATTTATAGAAAAATATCCGACAGAGCAATCGGAACAGATTATTACATTTACTCAAAGAAGATCCTGATTTCCTAAGTCGCCGAAGAACCAAATCTTATTACGAAAATTTTCTTTAAATCCCTTGAATTCCGGAAATCAATCATAGCTACGTCATCAGTTAAAACAAATCTACATTTACTCATTTCGCTCTTTTACGATAGCTTCACTCATACGCTTCGAGAAATCGAATTATTTTATCCGTACTTCTTAATCATGATAAAACTCTATGTATCAGCTTATATTCGTCATAATAACATTCTTACTATTAGCTATGACGACCTCTATCAAATTTCGGGACGAAATTTCTTTTAACGGGTAGGTACTGTAGTGACCCGGAAATTTCCGATCAAATTTAAACTTTAATCTTTATATGTATCCGACACGATAAGCAAAATCTGTAATGTTGAGTCTCGAAAAGTTTGAAAACTATATTCATGTAATAAATTACCCTTTGACCATGTCTGACGATTCACGAACAAAAATGTGTAAATAGAAATGTATGTGTATGTACATATGTGTATTTTTTTTTAAGCTAAGAAATATTGATAAAACATTTAAGAGCTTGGTGATACAAAAATAGATTATGAGATTATTATGTGACTTGAAAGCATTGAACGAATTAGTTGATATGAATATAAGCTACGAGATCTATTTTATGAACATAGAAATGCTATCACAGTAGTTAGTGAATAATACTTTACTTGAACGTATTTGTTCGATGTAAGTTTATCAATGAGATTAAAAGATAATATCAAGTGATTGATTTATCAGGTACATTGAATTATAATTACGAGTCTTTGTTATGAGGTCCACTTGAATTAGAAAACTCTTACTTTTAACGGTATTCGGAATATTTAGTAAAGTGATTCCATGTAAGAACAAAAGTGTTATTATTGAGGATTAGACAGAGGTTAGCGGAGAGTCTCGTTTAATTATCAAAAGCGTACCTTGCAATGATTGACTTGTGTCACTTGGTAGGTTAATTATTTAGTTTTCTTAATATTGAAGACGTTTTACGATATAGATGAAACCTTTTAAAGAATGATTTTGAATATAACTAATTCTGGAAAACTAAATTATATTTATTCAATTTAGTACAAACACATTTTTTTTTGATATAATAGAATTTGATTATAAAATATTTTTATGGATTTTCAATGATATAAAAATAAAAATAAATATAAAATAAAGATTTCTAATGAGCACCAAAAGACTACAACATTTCATCACAAGATTGAAAGTTAAAATGTTGGAAATCACTAAACCTGCGCACTTGCACGAGAAAAATCATAACTAAATCATACTGACTCGAAAAAGGGTGATTCCGGTGTCCAAACGACCGTAACTCAAAAATCTACAACTTTCATGAAGACACCATACACGAATCGTGTACCTATCTACACGAAACGTGTAATCTTGTGCCGACATATTTTGGTGGCGGCTCACTATGCAACATGTTTTTAATTTTTATTAATATTATATTATATTATTATATTATTTATAAATCTATATATATAGGATCGATCATAATTGTTTTCTAACTATCTATCTCTCACACTCTCTCTATAATTATATTTATTATTATTATTGTTAGTGTTATTATTATTATTATTATTAGTATTATTATACATAAAATACTACGACGAGGTCATGGGCGAGTTATTTCAAAACGGGTTTTATGAGCGGGATAGAGCTAAGGAAATTATGAGTTATGGTTATGGAGGTGATGGGTATTGTTCATGGGTATGCTTGTGAGGTTAAACTAGTGTTTGTCACCTCCATTGCGTCTACGTACCTTTCCTACAATATTGAACCTCAATATTGATACGTGAGTACTCCTAATTTAATTTTTACATACTAATAGTGTATCCCTGACTAGTGCTCGAGAAAATAGGATTATGCATGCTTGTAAATTTGATAGTGCCCTTAGATAGGTTATGCCGAATCTTAAAGGTTGTTATATTATAGTTGAAGGAAGATATAAGATTTGCATGTCCTTAAAAAGCTAGAAAAAAATTAAGAACTTTTCCTTTAGATGCCAAATAGATTTGATGGACGGATTAAAAGTTATAGTCAATTAAAATTTCGTAAAAATGATTATTATCGTCGTTAATATCGTTGTCTTAATTTTTTTTATCAAATTGTTATTATTCCAAAATAACACGACTGTTACTTATTATTATTATCAATACTATATTATTAACTAGAAATGTAATACAAATTATATAACTACCTTAATAGAATCTATCGCAGTATTTTTTATGATATTAAATGAACTTTATAAGTTTTATTACTTAAGATATATAAAAGTATATTTTAATATAAAATTTTATTTATAAACGAATTATATTATTTACTTTATTAAATCTTTAAAAAAAAAATATTTTAAAAATATAAAACGACGATATTTAAATTATATAATAAAACATTTATAAAGTTTTGAAATCATTTGGAGTTAAACTAATTTTTGTCGACCTTTGCATACTAGACTCGAGCATTAGGATTGTGGTACACTATGACTTAACTTAATGTATTAGACAAATATTGACAAATACATAATTATATATAAATAATTTAGGTTCGTGAATCCAAGGCCAACCTTACACTTGTTCAATGATGTTATATGTATTTTTACTACAAAATACAGTATGGTGAGTTTCATTTACCTTTTTACCCTTTATATTTTTGGGACTGAGAATACATGCGCTTTTATAAATGTTTGACGAAATAGACACAAGTAATTGAAACTACATTCTATGGTTGAATTATCGAAATCGAATATGCCCCTTTTTATTAAGTCTGGTAATCTAAGAATTAGGGAACAGACACCCTAATTGACGCGAATCCTAAAGATAGATCTATTGGGCCTAACAAACCCCATCCAAAGTACCGGATGCTTTAGTACTTCGAAATTTATATCATGTCCGAAGGAGGATCCCGGAATGATAGGGGATATTCTTATATGCATATTGTTAATGTCGGTTACCAGGTGTTCACCATTTGAATGATTATTTTTGTCTCTATGCATGGGACGTATATTTATGAGAACTGGAAATGAAATTCTTGTGGTCTATTAAAATGATGGAAATAAATGATTATGATAAACTAATGAACTCACCAACCTTTTGGTTGACACTTGAAAGCATGTTTATTCTCAGGTTTGAAAGAGATCTTCCGCTGTGCATTAGCTCATTTTAAAGATATTACTTGGAGTCATTCATGACATATTTCAAAAGACGTTGCATTCGAGTCGTTGAAGTTCATTAAAGATTATTATTAAGTAAATGACAGATTAGGTCATTTATAGTTTGGATATTATGAAATGGTATGCATACATGTCAATTTTCGATGTAAAGAAAGATTGTCTTTTAAAAACGAATGCAATGTTTGTAAAATGTATCATATAGAGGTCAAATACCTCGCAATGTAATCAACTATTGTGAATCGTTTATAATGTATATGAACGGGTCCTTTCATGTAGCCCCCGGGATTATGCTCTTGGTATCGGGTTGGATTATTGTGTATTAACCTGTATTTCATGTGATTGGGTCATTATTACAAATGCTTTTGTAATGTGTAAGTTGTGTACCAAGGGTCATTCTAAATTGTTAAACGTATCATTACGATACTATGTTTTTGATTAAAACAGAGTTAGAGGTGTTATGTATTATGAATGTTTTAATGGGACCTAACTTATAAATGAAAAAAGTGCTTCGTTTTTGGTAAACGGATTTGTACATGTATAACACCCCGTCAAAATCCATTAACAGAATGTTAACTCTGGTCCCAGTGCTCGGCTTGACTTCTACGTAACAGCAATGTTCTATAGAGGAAGCAACTAATACCTGAGATAAAACATGCAAAACTGATCAACATAAAGTTGAGTGAATCTACAGGTTTGAGTAATAGTTCTCGTATGTTTCATAAAATAGTTTCCATAAATCGTTTGTCGAATATCAGTTCTCAAAGTCGTTTATCAGAATAAACCACTAAGGTTTAATCTCAAAAGTTTGCATATAGCAAATGCTAAGTAATAAATTGTTTGTGAGATGTCAAGCTTCAGCTGTGAGTGACATCAAAAAGTTCTTTTTGTTTCATCTGTTTGTAGACATTACCATGTCTACTTTCAAGTTTGTAAGCATCAAGTTTAAGTAACATTCATCGTAAGTTAGGCCACGAGATTTCTGAAAAGCTTCGTAAAAGTATAAGCTTATCATGAGCATTTGATTAAAAAACTTTAACCCGCGGATAGCTAAGCTACACGTCTTCCCTTTACCCTTTCTAAGCATACACTGATCAGGTGTACAAGTAACAACAAAATAAGCACCCGTTATGTTGGGGTGAGGTTTGTCAAATCTAACGGTACCGTCCCTATAAGTCGAGCTTACTTAAAGTAATTAATATAATCAAGCTAAGGGATTTTTGATCTGAACTCATATGTATATCATTTAGTTACTCGTGCCTAATATGTAAAACATTTAAAATAGCATGTTATCTCATCCCAAAAATGTTAAAAAAAAATGAGACTATAGACTCACCTTAGTAAAAGCACTGAAATATCTCTTAGTAAAATCGTACAGTAGTCGAACAATCTCGATCGAACAACGCAACCTAGTCAAATAGGTTATCTTAAGTATACATATAGGTCACACTATGTCAACCCATAGTGTACGCATAGTCCTAGTGCTCAGACTCACTCAATATGCATGTAAAAGTCAACTAGTCCAAGCAAGTCAACAAAAGTCAACCAAAGTCCAAAGTCAAACCAAAAGTCAACTCGGTCAAAGTGGTCAACTAAAGTCAAACATCTCAGTAGGTCATGTAATCATGGTCAACATGTCAAACCTAAGTCAAACAACATGTCACAGTTCATAGTTTAACAATTTGCACATTCGCAGTTTATCGCATGTCCTTAAAATACGCGCATCACAGAAAGAAACGAGTATAACTCTTAGCACATAATTCAAGAAAAAATGGAAAACTACAGATCACAGCTAGACTCAAAATTGATTCTAAAAAGTCTAACCCTGGCCTCATACGATATCTACAAGTCGGGTTTCAGAAAAGGTCTAATTACGGTTTACCAAATCGGCGATTGCACGTGCATCAGTATTGAAACATTTCTCATAAAATATTGAAAATAGATTTTGACGAACGGAAAATTGGAGATTACTCCAAACATCTCAAAGTTTTAGTGATAAAATAATCAAATACATTCATTTAGCCAATTTGTACAGTTTATCCAATCTTTACAGACCCTTCAGTTTTAGTCAACAAACAGACATATCATTTGGTCAAGCTTATAACTCATGGAAAATCACGTTTTCAGAAGTTAGCATACAATAAAGTACATCAAGGAACATATAAACTAACATAATCCAGAAGATCAAATCCTCAATCAATTTCTAGTTCACTCTAGCAATTTTTGTTTAACTTTGAAAACAGATTCAGCACGCTATAAAGCACGAATCTTCGTTTTGACGCACCGTGAGCATTACAAAAGCTTTTGATGCAATTCTTAAGTCAAACATGCATGATTTTTCACAAGGATTATAGTAGTACACTTTTAATTAGCCAAATCATAAAGTACATAACCCATAAAATTCGTATATCACGTAAACCCTAACAAAAACTTCGATTAAACATATCTTGGGCATACGATTATGAAATCAAGCAAAATCAAAGTCCAGACTTATTAATTTTTTGAGTCTATCCAACTAGATAACATAAAATATCATTTCATAATTCAATTTTATCAGATTCATAAGATACAAATTCGTTTTTCATACAAACAACCGCAATCGAGCAGTTAAACGATAAACGACGACTCTATACATCAACATTTGAGCACTAGACTTGATTACACTATGTAATTGACATAAAACTAATGTAGAAAAGTTTTTGGTTATCAATTATACCTTAAAAACACAAATTGCAAGTATGTACGCGTAGAGGATGAAGAAAACAACAACTTTGATGCACGAGACTTGTCCTAATTTTGAGTTTTGATGGTGGCTATGGTGTTGATGATGATGATCGACGTGAAAAGAGGCCAAGGAGGAGGGTTTTTGGTAGTTCATATTAGGGTTGGGAAGAATATGTAGTGCAGTGATATAATTACCTTATATAGTTACGGCCAAAACACTAGTAATTAATTAGACAAAAGGGCCAACAAGTCCAAAACAAATCCAATAAGGTGATGGAGAGGGGATTCGGCTGAATGGCCCACTAGGAGGGTTCATGGGCTCATTTTGCTTACTTGCTTGTATGCGCGTGGTCCGTTTCGAGTGCCGTTAACCGTACCGGGTTTCCGGAACGTTAACTAGTCGTTGAAATGAAATCACCAGGTTTAATTTACTAAATAAATAATAAATTAAATAAGTTCTTCGTAAAGTCAATAATTATTAAAAATAATTATTTTCTCGTTTTTCTAAGTTCTGTAAACTGAAAAGCTTTCTAGGCGATTAACTTAACATGTCGTTTTCTAGTTATTTCGCTATCCGAATTAAATTCATAAATTAATATAACCTATTAATTCAAGTAATCCAATAGGATCAAGTATGCATTTAAATCCATTAAACACATAAAGTTCTAAGTAATCACCGTTAAATATGTAATGGACATTAAATATGTAATGGACAAGTAACGATAGTAACGGAAAAAGTCAGGTTGTTACAACATGCATCTATTGTTGTGGTGTCCTAGAGACGAATCTATTGGAGAGATTCGGGTGTTTGGCGGTTTTTAGTGATCAAGTTCACCGCAAGGACTTTGGTCATTCGGGTACTAGGGGTTATCGCGTGTTATTTTGTGTGAATGTCACGTCAGTCCGGGTAAAGTACTTTATGTGACCATGCAAAAATGGTAAGCTACGCAATTGTAATAGTGACTGATCACCATTATTACAAATGTGTATCTTGACACCAAGCATGACATGACGAGTAACGAGCAGAGGAAACGTGGCATGGTTGGGGTAGAATCGGAACGAGTTAGGAATCTTTCATTGGTTCCTCAAATATAGTGGTCTTGGGTGATGTGCTTGTTGTTACATCGGGTTCTTTGTGAGACGGGAAGTGTTACGGTGGTTTCGGTTAGCTAAGGTGAGTGAGCAAACTCATGAGTTTGGTGCGTGCTTAGTCACCCTAAGTAGTGGGTACATTATTGATATTGTCATTGGTTGTAGTTACACATCATAACTAGGATGACCGATTTATGTGTGCGTGTGTGTGCGACGAGGACTTGAATTCCGTAATGGGATACGACAAGTCTAATGATTGTAGTTTGGGGTTACACTCGGTAGAGTGTGTGGTTAGAGAATCGTGTAAGGATTCTAGTTGTGAGTCACCTGAGAATTGGCGAATCGGGGAGTCTTCGGGTTGCTAAACTCATGGGAGTGGGACCCGTATGATGATAAATGCGTTAGTGTGTTAGTGTGTTGTGGATTATAGGGTAACATTCCTAACGGAATATCCCTTGTAGACTTGTAGTAATGGTTGTGTCGATGTGTGGAAGGGTGTAAGACTTGGTGTTCTCGAGCATCTCATTAGTGTTAGATGAAAGGTTTCGCTAGGCTATATATTTTGACCTTGTGGAAATTGCGGATAGTGTGTGATCGCTAGGAACTTTCAATAAGACAATAAACCGTAAGGTTGTCGGGTAGGTATGACTTCGGGTCATTATTGTGTAGAGATGGGTGACATCGGGTGTATGGAACTTAAAGATCGAGTTTCTAAGTCTCGGTAGAATGTGGCGGGAGTCTGCATGACATTGTGTCAGGTGCCTTCTTTTACCTGCTAGTGTAATGTTCAACCCTGGTGATGGCGTGATTGCTTCGTGCTTAGGGTGCCCGTGAGATACCTTGGGAAGCAGTTAAGATTACAATAGTGATCAACGAGTGTTAGTAATTCGACGGTTGTGAAAGTCAAAGTTTAAGAGCATTGCGGTAAATACTTCTAATGAAGTGACGGAGGAGAAAATCTTGTTGCTCTTAAGTGATAGATGGGTAAAAATAACCGGTGAGCCGGTGATAGACTTAATGGTCGGTTAGGCCGAAGGTTATGATGAAGTGATGATATTGCGGTAGACGTAATTGCTGTGTCGGATTGGTCACTCTCCTCCATGAGAGTGAACAAGTATTGATAAAGGTTCGTTGAGTGGAAGGTCGGGTGATTTCGACTGAGATGCACGACTGATTAAGTGGAGTGGCATATGCCTAGGCTTAGAGACGTATGTAAGACTTGGGTGGGGTTCGTTTTGCGAACGATGAAGGGCTGTTAGTTGTGAATTGTGGTATGAAGGTGCGATGTCATCGCGTGTTCGACATCTCTAGCGATTGTGTATGATGGCTCTGAGAGCCTAAAGCGAAATTTGCGGTGACTTGGTGTGTAATACCAACAATGAGAATGGTCATGTGTGTCGTGGAATGACAATTCCGTGGGGTGTTATCATCTTGGCGGTGAGAATATGGAGCTGAATCCTAAGTGGGGGAGTTTATACTGCCGCCCGAGGAAGCTCCGGTGGTGTTAGATCAAGTGGAGTGTAAGAATTCTTATGTAAGGTGGTCGTGTAGTACCAAAGTACGGTATGAGACCAAGTGTGAGGCTGGAGATCCCGGAGTGAGAGAATGAAGCTGTCATGGCGGGTGCTTTCGTAGTGAAAATCTGGGTTGTCGTGAAACTCGAACAATATTATTGAATTGGAACGAGTTCGATATCGTGGTGAATACTGTATTTTTCCTGTCAAGAAACGTGATCGTGGAAATTATCAGTGGATTATTCCACTTTATGGATGATTGTGAGGCGGGGAATGTCGGTCTTGATTGTCTCACATCGAGACGCGCGGGTGTTGTTTGTTTGCAAGGGTGTGTTCCCTAGTGATGTGACCCGTTAGTTGCATTTAAATGTCGAGGCCATCGTTAATGGAAGGTCTAGGTAGGAGGATTCACCCTGCATTGGTGAATATTTTGTGGGTCGTGTGGCAAATCGCGAATGGTTATGATGATGATTCACTGTTGACGGGATTCTAGTACACGAATAGTTTCCATGCTGGTACTAGGAAGCCGTAGTGTATGGATGTGTTGTAGGGTTTAAGGGAGAAACCCTATGTCGAGTGTTGATGTTTTGCCTAGTTCGTGGTGTATTATTGTCGTCCTGGATTATTCCATAGACTGGTGGTCATGTGCGGATGGATTGATGGGAAAGTTTGTGTTCCCAGCGTGATTATTTGGGGATACCGAAATTTCTTCGTTGAAGGAATAACCCGATGGTGGTGACGGGGGGAGTTGGTTCTTGATTCGGAGAACATTCTTGATTGACCGGTTGAGTGATGTGTTTATGAACCTATGAAGTACAGAGTTTTAATGAGGCATGGATCCTTCTCGATTTGGATTAATGCAAGACTTGGTTCACGGTGTAGTGGACCTAGTAGATCGCGTTGGGTGATATAGTTATGGATGTAGCTTATTGCGAGTCTTAGTCGAGAGAACTTGAAGGAATAATGGTGTTTTTCGTATTTTCCTGAGTGGGCATTTGGACGTTGAGTGTATGAGATACCGTTTGTTGTGATAAAGCACGCTAGTGATTATTTGAGTGTGGGGAGATATTCGAGTTAATGGAAATCGTTGTGGACATCGAGTTTGGAGGTATGTCGGAGGACCATTGAGTGTGGGTCCGGTTTGTTAAGTGACAGAGATCACGGGGACGTGATCCAGTTTAAGTGGGAGAGAGTTGTAAGACCCTGAATTTTATACATCACATTCAGTTTCAGAGTGGCACACCGTGCCAAGAAAGTGGCACGTCGTGCCAAAGCAAAATTCACCAAAACCAGTTTCAGAGTGGCAAGCCGTGCCAAGAAAGTGGCACGTCGTGCCAAGGCAAAAATCAACAAATTCAGCACCCAAGTGGCACGCCGTGCTAGTTAGGTGGCACGACGTGCCAAGGCTTCATTCAACATTTTTTAAAGGGGTTAAATGAGGGGCATTTGAGTCATTTCACATATGGACGGGTTTTGATCCTCAAAACTGATACCAACCTCAACCTTATCTTCATTTTATCCCATCTCATCCACTCAAACACTCTCTTCTCATCTTAGAGAGATAAACCCATTTTTAGAGAGAGAGAGAGAGAGACAGCTCAATCAAGGAAGAAGAAGCTTGAATCAGGCTAAGTGGCAAGAATTAAATTTGTTCCTTTCGTCCCTAGCTACGTTTTGATTGTAGTGGTAAGTCTCGAATCCGAACATTAGTGTTTGATTCTTGTTTTGTGTTAGGGTTTGAGTTAATGTTGGGTTATAAACCTCATTTCTCATGAAATTGGGGGTTTTGTTGTATTGTTATAGTAAGTGAATCCGATTATTGTGGGTTTAGGGTTTGATGATGAAATTGATAGTATTTGTCATGGTTTAGGTGTTAAACCACTAGGTTATAAGTTTGTTAGTGATTTTGATGTTCTTAAGAACAAGTTTGCTAGTCAAAATGAGTGTTGACTTGGTTTGGTGTCAAAATGAGTTTTGAGTCAAGTTTTGGTGAATCAAGTATGTAAATACTTGATTTAGGTGTTAATTGGTGTTTTGGAAATATAATTACTAGATGTTAGTAATTTTGGCGTTTTTGGGACTTATATCAAAATGGGTAAGTTGATTGGATCAAAGTTGATAATGACACTAGTTTTGGTCAAATATATGTTTAAACACTTGTGTTAAGTGTTAAATGGAGTTTTTGGAAGTAATCGCTCATGAGAAGTGATTTCGGGTCAAAGTGATGTTTTTAACATAAGTCAAACGTGGTCAAACGCAATATGGGTCAATATTGCACGTGTTGTGGTTTTGGGTGTAAATTGACAAGTCAGAGTGATTTAAACCTAATTTGGTCAATTGGAAGTTAACTTTTATGTTAAGTGCTAAATTGGTGATTTTATGACGAAATCACTAGTAATGGTGATATTAGGTCATACTTGACTTGTTTTGGTCGTTAAGTGCAATTTGGGCCAAGTTGCACTTATGGGTTGGTTTTGTAGGTTCAAGTGAAATAATTGTTAGTTTGTACCTTTTTGAATGGGTCGAAAGTACCACCCGTAGTGGTAATTGGTGAAGTTCACTTTAGGTGTCTAAATGGGCGGGTTTTGGAGAGCAAGGTGTGATCTCTCGGCTAAGGGATGTTTGTGTCGGGTTCTTTCTTAGAGAATGGCTATTTATGTGTATATGGTACCTATGTGTGATATAGGTGGTTACTTGCTCGTATTTGAGGACAGAGATCATGTTATACATGACTTGTGCAGGCATTCCAAGGTGAGTGGAATAATTATACGTGTATGTATATAGTGTATTTACTTGTGTGGGATGTGATGTGGGTTTAAAGTTCGTGAGTTCGATACCACATCGTGTTTGGCATGAGATGAGGGTTTACAGTTTGTGAGTTCGATACCTCATATGTCATGTGGGTTGGCGTGTGATGTGGGTTTTAAGTTCGTGAGTTCGATACCACATCATTACGTATGGCGTGAAATGTGGGTTTAAAGTTCGTGAGTTCGATACTACATTGAGCGTGACGGGTGGGTTTAAGTTCGTGAGTTCGATACCACTCAAGGGACTAGTGATGCATACTAGTGGTATCTGCGTGGCTAACGGTTCATTCGCGAGAATCGTTCCCTTTGTATTTCGGTTAACCATGGTTATGTGTTGTAGTGTAGCATATTATATTATTCGGAGTATATGCTATTGTTTGTGCTAGCTTGCGTTTTGGAGATTTTAGCGTTATACTTTGCGATGGTATGCTAATTAAATTGCTAGCGTGTATGCGGTAATTGTGTAAGTGATTGCAAGTAAGTAGATTATATATGTATATGTATAATTATTGCATTCACTAAGCTTTATGCTTACCCCTCTCGTTGCTTACCTGTTTACAGGTATTGTGTTGTGAAGCTAGCTAGTTACTAGACTAGATGCGTAGGAGCGTTTGGGCTCGATGGGATAGCTTTTGGATATTTGGACACGGATTGGGGATTTTGTAGCCCCCGGGATTATGCTCTTGGTATCGGGTTGGGTTATTATGTATTAACCTGTATTTCGTGTGATTGGGTAATTATTACAAATGCTTTTGTAATGTGTAATTTGTGTACCAAGGGTCATTCTAAATTGTTAAACGTATCATTACGATACTATGTTTTTGATTAAAATAGAGTTGGAGGTGTTATGTATTATGCGTGTTTTAATGGGACCTAACTTATAAAAAAAGTGCTTCGATTTTGGTAAACGGATTTGGGGTCGTTACAACAAGGCTTCAAGCTCGACTCATCCACTGAGGGTGCGAAACCGTGTGCGCCAAATACGGGGTGCACCAACCGTCGACATGATACAAATGTCATGTTGCGTTATCCGCACATCCAGACTACGACTGTGAGTATCCAAACTTCCATGATAGCTCCCACTGTCAATTTCCAGACGAATGTCCTAGTTGTTTATTACTTGACAGCCCAAACCTGAGAGAAACCACCTCCAAAGCACACATTTGTTTCTTTCCAATATCCGCCGTATGACTATGGTTTGCACCATAAAAAACCTCCCATCCCTCCAACGATTGTTCGAACCCAACCTTTACCACCGCCAAATTGAACTCTCAAGGCTTTATGATAAACTCAATGTTACCAATGGAACGCATGCGCTTTGAGGTGCGCCTACAACGTCGTCCATTACATTTGGGATATATCTTGACTGTAACGACCCAGGATTTTCTAACGTTTATTTATTAATAATTATTATTATTAATACGTGTGATTAAACAAATGTATGTTATTACATTTACATGTTACCATGATTGCCCGTACTTGACTTTTAAGTGCCCGAAACGTCTTTGTGACACACGAAACTTCACGAATAATATTTTCAAGTATTATTTGCATTCATGATTAAGTTTTATTAATCATTTTAATTAACTAAGGTTGTTGGTTAATTACTTGGGCATTTAGTAGTGTTAATGGACTTTTAATTGGATTAACTTGTTACTACTTGAAACTTGGACTTTAATTATTGTTAGTGGACTTAAAGAGCCCACCCTACTTCATTCATGAACTCTTAAGCCCATACTTGCATGTAAGTTTCATTTAGATCATGAACTAGTTAGTTAAAGAAGACTTGGAATCTAGTTGCACACCTTCCCCATGCATGCACCCTTAATATCCACACTTTTAAGCTTTAGCATCTAAGTAACCATTGAACACTTCTCCTCCCCTTTGTTTTCTGCAGTTGGTCGTGGCCTATAGGCCATTTGAAAGTGTTTTAATTTTTTTTTACTACTACACTTACTAGCATTACTCTTCTCATTTCAAACACACACATACTTCTCATTTTCTCTCAACCATTTTCTCTCTTTTCTCTCTTTCTTGTAAGTATTTTGAACATCTTTTTCTCTCTTCTTTTCCTTGTAAAAACCGAATACATATACATTAATTCATCATCATCTTTGTTGTTGTTTGATTACTTGTTAGTTATAGTTGTTTACTTACTTGTTGTTGTTACATACTTGTTACAAGAATCAACTTTCTAGTTAGATTCTTCTTTTTATCTTGTACTAACAAGAACAACAAGAACATAGCTTACTAGTTATGATTCTACATATACTTTCTTAAAAGATTGCAAGTTCATGTGTTGATTAAACTCATACTTGAAGTTCATGAAGTAAACTTTAAAGTTTACTTTCTAAAGATCAAACTTTGGTTTGAATCTTTAAAGTATGAACAACCATGAACAAATTACATGTTTACTTAGTTACTTCTTCATTTTTATGCACTTTAATTTCATGTATTTAGTTTATATGGTCAAGTACTACAAGTTAGTCTTGATCTCATATCTCTTGAACAAATTAAGTTAACTTTGAAAGTTCAAGAACACACAAATAAGTTTTCTTTAAATATAACTTTGGATCTAGACTTTTGAGTCTTGGATCTTCAAGATCAAACTAAGAACTATGTTCTACTACTTATGATCTTGATTAGTTAGTTAACTTTCAAGTTTAGAGTTCAATATTTCTATTATAGTTCATGTAAGTGTCAAACCTAAGACTTTGATGTAACTTTGGTTCATCAAACTACATGCAACTCTTAAGTGAGTTGTGCTTCATGTCTTAGACTTGCACTAGGGTTATGATGGTCAAGACTTAGTTAAGATGATGTAGATACATCAATGAGTTGTACACTTGAAGCTATATGCATCAAGGATGAGAACCATGATGAACATCAAGCACCAAGACCACCGGAACCCTTTTAAACTTACTGTTTCTAGCCAAAAGCTACTGATCTGATGTTTCTGTAACATACCAGTAGACCTGGGCTGTTCTAACCTTTATTTTTAGATATA
Source organism: Rutidosis leptorrhynchoides (assembly GCF_046630445.1). Taxonomy (NCBI): domain Eukaryota; kingdom Viridiplantae; phylum Streptophyta; class Magnoliopsida; order Asterales; family Asteraceae; genus Rutidosis; species Rutidosis leptorrhynchoides. The sequence goes on from NC_092336.1 coordinate 190,184,580, forward strand.
ACTTTTCAAGTAGATAACTTTTCATATAGGACTCGTCTTAATCCGAGTTACGGTTTAGGATTTATGGCCCTCCGATCGTCACTATGTCCTTTAACGTTGTGCAGAAATTTCTGACCTACTCGCACTTAGACCGTCGCCACGGTCAAACGAAGACGAGTTTGCTTCTGGAATTTTTACCACACTTAAGGGACTCATAGACGGAGCCATGGCCACTGGTCTCACCTTAATTCAGTAAGGGTAGAGGCCGTGGTGACTGACTGAAATCAGACTTTGTTTTAAACTACTTTCATAAACGAAACCTACTTTACGCCTTTTGTTTAAATGATGAATGATGATGACCCTTAAGACCTTAATTACATACTTTTAAACCTATTAAGACGATTTACTGACTTAGTACTATTTTCCTTAGGTTGAGGACCTTCGGACCGATTACTTGCACACCTTTTCCGAACCGACTTTACGACTACATTATCATTGTGAGTTATAGCATTCCCTTTTTACTTTAACTTATTTTGGGAACTGAGAATACATGCGGATTTTATGTTTTACATACTAGGCACGAGTACTTAAACTTATATATGTGTGGGTTATACAACGGCATAAACATTCCCTTTAGCTCGGTAACGTTTAATCATTGGTTTTTGAACCGTGAGCGCGAATCTTAGATATGGATCCATAGGGTTTGACATCCCCACTCGGGCTAGTAGCGCTAGCATTTAACGAGTGTTTAATACTTCGTAGACATACGCACTTGCCAAGTGTACTTTCAGGGGGTATAAACGTTAAGTTAGTTACCAAGTGCCCACGGTTAACATATACTTTATCATACTGTTTTGAAACGCTCTTTGTAGCACTGAAATCTCGTGGCCTACCTTGCATACTGTTATACTTAAACTATAGCTCACCAACCTTTGTGTTGACGTTTTTAAGCATGTATTTCTCAGGTGCTTGAGGTTGCTTCCGTTGTCTTACTTGTTGTGCTGTAGACACCCACTGCTTAGAGTTGTCCACGCATGAACTACTTTACTTTGCATTCAAACATTCGTACTTTTGAACTATGACTTGTAACGACCATTGTGGTCACATACACTTATTATTTGCTTCTACTTAGTGAAGCATGCTTTTGGGATTGTAAAACATTCGATGTTGGATTAGACATCACTTTATTTATGAATGCAAACTCTTTTCGAAAACGCATATAGTACTTAACCTTGTAATGATCCTGTTGTTGATGATTTGTACACGATGGTTTTGTACGGGGCATCACATTTGGTATCAGAGCATTGGTTGTAGGGAATTAGGTTGCATTAATGAGTCTAAGACCGACCCGAGTAGGATTCACTAATAGGACTAATCTACAACTTGCTAGTTTACTTGTTTCCGCTGAATTTACTGCATGCTGCTGCTTACTTTTACTGTTATATGCCGTATGCTACTACATGATTTTACTACTGCATGATATTACTTGCTTTCGATTGCATGCTACTTCTGTACGATTCGTTATTATTGCCATGCTACTTATTGTTATACATGATTTAAACTGTTGGCCTAATACGTGCTTGCTTATGACTTACTGACATGGAAAATTTATTTTTCCTTGTTCAGATGTTGGATGTACCACCTGCTAGCATTTCGGGCAGTACAGACTCAGACCCCGTCACCCTACCTACTGCTACACCTGCTGCTGCTACTGCCGATACACCGGCCCCGACACCCACTAGTGATCCCGGCGCTTCTACTTCCGGAGCTGGTACTAGTGCACCTACCCCAGTGTCTGCTCCCGGACCCTCGAGGTCACAGCCCCGCATTGGTGGTATTGAGATCCCCGCGGAGTTCGGGGAAGGGCCGTTTCGTAACCACATGCGCACGCCTTGTCGACGCACTCCCGACGGACGTTTAGTCGTGATTCCGCCAGGCAGACACAGACAGATGTTGGCCGCCTTCGGACGCTTCGGATTACCAGCTCAGCCACCAGTGTCACCACCACACAATTCGGATGACTCATCATCCGCCGATTCTTCATCATCAGACGACTCCAGAGATGATGAGGATCCTGCTGATAGACCTATTCAGGCACCCTCCACCCCGTCGAAGAAGCGGTACCGTTTCGACGGCACCGTCATTCCAGGGGTGAATGGAGGTCGTGCTTTTACTGACGCATTTGGCCATCGTCGTAGGGTTACTACTCGTAAACGAGTTGTGCCATACCCTGCCGACCCACAGATACGTAAGGTTCCCCGTTACGTATTGACTATTCCTGGAACCGTACCACCCAAATTTAGATACGGACCACTTACATCTAGGGACGTACCGTCTACATCCGAAGCCGGACCATCTACATCAGCACCACCGGCACCACCCACACCACCCGCCCCACCTGCACCGCCTGCCCCACCAGCTCCCTCTAACGAGGAACTGATGAGGGAGATTGAGACTCTCCGAGCTCGAGTCACTGAGCTCGAGGAGCAGTTGGCTCGAGGAGCAGTTCACCCACCTTCACCGTAGGACTTTTGTATTTAGATTTCATGATGTAATCTAGTTGTAGCTTCTTGTATCATTTATGTATTGTACGGACTTATCCAGATGTATGAAACTTATTATTATTAATGAATGGAACTTTGCGTTATTTAAATTCTTGCACGATGTTCTATTTACATTACTGTACGATGACTCTGTGGTATTTGTACCTAGATGCGTTATTTAATAACATGTGATGTTTTGATTCCATGTTGGTTAATATATACTATATTATTACATATTGAATGCTGGATTTTGACTTAAGTCAAAACTTTTGTTTAGAATATCATGGCCAACGGAAGAACCACACCTACCGCAGCCCAGATTGAGGACATGATCAGCGAACGGGTCGCTGCAGCCCTAGCAGAAAGAAACCTCCAAGCTCCACCGCCACCACCACCGGTTATCCCACCCGTTCGAAATGGGTGTACATACAAGGAATTCCAGAGCTGCAAACCGCATAACTTCAGCGGCACCGAGGGACCAGTTGGTCTCAACAGATGGTTCGAGAAACTTGAATCAGTATTCCGAGTTAGCAACTGTTCGGAGGACAACAAGACCAAGTTTGCATCTTGCACGCTATCTGACGGCGCGCGAACATGGTGGAACACGCTAGCTCAAGCGAAAGGCATTGACGAGGCGTATGCTATGCCATGGGAGGAATTCAAGGCTGCTATGATTGATGAGTATTGTCCGAGAACCGAAATCCAGAAGATGGAAATCGAATTTATGCAGTTAAAGACCTTTGGGAGCGACCTTGATGGTTATAACAGGAGGTTTCTTGAGTTAGCTCTTATGTGTCCGACAATGGTCACCCCGGAATTCAAGCGTATGGAGAGATACTTCTGGGGACTCCCTAAGTCCATCAAAGGAAATGTCACATCGTCCAAACCACCGAATGTTCCCGAAGCAATGCGCATGGCGCATACCCTCATGAATCAGATTCTTATTGATGAACCGGAGAAGGCTAAGTTTGAGGCTGGTAGTAGCGAAAAGAGGAAATGGGACAACAACCCCAACAACCACAACAACAACAACAACAACAACAGGGGGAGAAACTACGATCAAACCCCCGCCAAGAGGCACAACAACGGTGGAAACCCTAATCCCAACAACAACACCAACACCAACCCGAACTACAAAGGAACCTTACCTCAATGCAAGCGATGTTACAAACACCACACTGGGTATTGCAATGTTGTCTGTGAGAAGTGCCAACGGGCTGGGCACATCGGGAAGGACTGCACGGTCACTACTTTGAATGGGAAGCCAAACACCAATGGGCCGAAGAAGTGCTACGAATGCGGGCAGACGGGCCATTTCAGAAACGCATGCCCCAACAAGCGAAAAGATGGCGGACCACCCCATGGACGAGCTTTTAATGTTAATGCAAGGGATGCACGCGATAACCCTGACTTGGTGACAGGTATATTCACAATCAACAATCTTTTAGCGTCTGTCTTGTTTGATACTGGTGCGGATAGAAGTTATGTATGTAGACATTTTTGCGATAAGATTAATTGGTCATTAGTCCCGTTAAAAGAAAGTATGCTTGTCGAGGTCGCAAATGGAAAACTTGAAAAGGTTGACCATATTAGTCGTGGAGCTATTATCAACATAGCTGGTGCAGATTTTGAAATTGATTTGATACCTATCAAACTGGGAAGTTTTGACGTGATCGTCGGTATGGATTGGTTGAGCAAGATAAAGGCCGATATAATCTGCGGAGATAAAGCACTTCGCATACCACAAGGAGATGGTGAACCACTGGTTATCTATGGAGAGAGATGTACCTCGAAGTTGAACCTCATTAGTTGCGTGAAAGCGCAAAAGATTATGAAGAAGGGACGTTTTGCTGTCCTAGCACATGTGAAAGCGGTAGAAACTGAGGTGAAGAGCGTGAATGACGTTCGAATTATGAAGGAATTTTCCGATGTCTTCCCAGAGGAATTGCCTGGATTACCGCCGCAGAGAGCAGTAGAGTTTCAGATTGATTTAGTGCCAGGAGCAGCACCTGTAGCTCGCGCACCTTATAGACTCGCACCTTCCGAGATGCAAGAATTACAAAGCCAACTACAAGAACTACTTGACCGTGGATTTATCCAACCAAGTTTCTCGCCTTGGGGTGCACCTGTGTTGTTTATAAAGAAGAAGGATGGATCCTTTCGTATGTGTATCGACTACCGTGAGCTCAACAAATTGACTATCAAGAATCGGTATCCTCTTCCACGAATTGACGATCTTTTTGATTAACTACAAGGATCGAGTGTCTACTCAAAGATCGTTTTGCGATCCGGTTATCACCAGTTGAGGGTGAAGGAAAGTGACGTGATGAAAACTGCATTCAGGACCCGTTATGGTCATTATGAGTTTCTCGTGATGCCATTCGGTTTGACAAATGCACCTGCCGTGTTCATGGACCTCATCAATCGTGTCTGCAAGCCGTACTTGGATAAGTTTGTTATCGTCTTCATAGATGATATCCTCATCTACTCTAAGAGCGAAGAAGAACATGAGCAACACCTCCGACTAGTACTTGAACTCTTGAGACAAGAGCAACTTTACGCCAAATTCTCCAAGTGTGAATTTTGGTTGAAGGAAGTTCAATTTCTGGGTCATGTTGTGAGCGACCAGGGTATCAAAGTTGATCCCGCCAAGATTGAAGCCATCAGCAAGTGGGAGACCCCCACTACTCCAACGCATATTCGCCAATTCCTAGGTCTTGCTGGTTATTATCGAAGGTTTATTGAATTTTTCTCTCTGATTGCGCGTCCTTTGACCGCGCTGACTCACAAGGGCAAGAAGTTCATTTGGGAACCCGCACACGAATCAAGATTTCAAACTTTGAAGAAGAAGTTAACCACCGCACCTATCCTATCACTTCCTGAAGGCAGTGACGACTTTGTTGTTTATTGTGATGCATCGAAGAGTGGTTTTGGTTGTGTACTGATGCAACGATCAAAGGTTATTGCCTATGCCTCCCGCCAATTGAAGATTCACGAGCGGAACTACACTACACATGATCTTGAACTTGGAGCCGTTGTCTTTGCGCTTAAATTGTGGAGACACTATTTGTATGGAACTAAGAGCACTATCTTCACCGATCACAAGAGTCTCTAGCACATCTTTGATCAGAAGCAACTGAATATGAGACAGCGTCGATGGATTGAGATGCTCAACGACTACGATTGTGAACTCCGTTATCACCTGGGCAAGGCCAATGTTGTAGCTGACGCTTTAAGCCGAAAGGAGAGGATGGCACCTCTTCGTGTTAGGGCTCTGAACATCACCATCCATTCGAACCTCAACAACCAGATCAGAGTAGCCCAAGTTGAGGCCCTCAAGGAGGAGAATATATCTCACGAACATTTGAACATACTTGTCTCTCGATTCGAGGTTAGGGAGTCTGGACTCCGATGTTATGCCGGAAGAATTTGGGTACCTCTCTATGGAGATCTACGGAACCTGATACTTGATGAAGCACACAAATCGAGATATTCGATTCATCCTGGAGCGGGCAAAATGTACCACGACCTTAAAGAACAGTATTGGTGGCCGAATCTTAAGAAGGACGTTGCGACTTATGTTGGTAAGTGTTTGACTTGCTCAAAGGTTAAAGCCGAGCATCAGAGACCTTCTGGTTTACTCCAACAGCCGGAGATCCCACAATGGATTTCATTACTAAGCTGCCGAAGACGGTGGGCGGATACGATACTATTTAGGTTATTATTGACCGCCTTACCAAATCTGCACACTTCCTAGCGATGAAGGAAACTGATACAATGGAAATACTTGCTCAGCTGTACATCAAAGAGGTTGTATCTCGTCATGGTGTACCTTTATCGATCATCTCCGATCGCGATCCCCGTTTTGCTTCTAGATTTTGGCGTTCTTTGCAAGAAGCCATGGGAACTCGACTTGACATGATTACTGCTTATCATCCTCGGACTGACGGGCAAAGTAAACGAACGATTCAGACGTTGGAAGACATGTTGCGTGCATGTGTCATTGATTTTGGAAAGGCCTGGGAAAGGCATTTGCCATTAGCCGAATTCTCGTACAACAACAGTTATCACTCTAGCATTAATGCTGCACCTTTTGAAGCATTGTATGACCGTAAGTGCCGATCTCCTATTTGTTGGGCCGAAGTAGGCGAAAAGCAAATCACCGGACCCGAGGTAGTCCACGAAACCACAGAGAAGATTGATCAGATCCAAGCTAGACTTAAGACTGCCCGTGATCGTCAAAAGAGTTATGCCGATCTTAAACGTAAGGACTTTGAATTCAACGTTGGTGATCATGTAATGTTAAAGGTTGCACCTTGGAAAGGTGTGATCCGTTTTGGAAAACGTGGAAAGTTGAACCCACGATACATTGGTCCTTTTGAAATCTTGGAACGGGTTGGACCCGTTGCTTACCGTTTGGATCTACCAGCGCAATTGAGCTCAGGTCATCCTACCTTCCATGTGTCAAACTTGAAGAAGTGTCTTGCTGCACCGGAACTTATCATACCACTTGAGGAACTTACGATTGACGACAAACTTCACTTTGTGGAAGAACCTGTTGAAATTATGGATCGTGAGATCAAAACTTTGAAACGCAACAAGATTCTGATCGTCCGAGTGTGATGGAATGCCAAACGAGGACCTGAGTTTACTTGGGAGCGAGAGGAGCAAATGATGCGAAAGTATCCTCACCTTTTCCCGACTCCTCCATCTACCTCAGCTTAAATTTCGGGACGAACTTTTCTTTAACAGGTGGGTAATGTAACGACCCTAGATTTTCCAACGTTTATTTATTAATAATTATTATTATTATTATTACGTGTGATTAAATGAATGTATGTTATTACATTTACATGTTACCATGATTGCCCGTACTTGACTTTTAAGTGCCCGAAACGTCTTTGTCACACACGAAACTTCACGAATAATATTTTCAAGTATTACTTGCATTCATGATTAAGTTTTATTAATCATTTTAATTAACTAAGGTTGTTGGTTAATTACTTGGGCATTTAGTAGTGTTAATGGACTTTTAATTGGATTAACTTGTTACTACTTGAAACTTGGGCTTTAATTATTGTTAGTGGACTTAAAGAGCCCACCCTACTTCATTCATGAACTCTTAAGCCCATACTTGCATGTAAGTATCATTTAGATCATGAACTAGTTAGTTAAAGAAGACTTGGAATCTAGTTGCACACCTTCCCCATGCATGCACCCTTAATATCCACACTTTTAAGCTTTAGCATCTAAGTAACCATTGAACACTTCTCCTCCCCTTTGTTTTCTGCAGTTGGCCGTGGCCTATAGGCCATTTGAAAGTGTTTTAATTTTTTTTTACTACTACACTTACTAGCATTACTCTTCTCATTTCAAACACACACATACTTCTCATTTTCTCTCAACCATTTTCTCTCTTTTCTCTCTTTCTTGTAAGTATTTTGAACATCTTTTTCTCTCTTCTTTTCCTTGTAAAAACCGAATACATACACATTAATTCATCATCATCTTTGTTGTTGTTTGATTACTTGTTAGTTATAGTTGTTTACTTACTTGTTGTTGTTACATACTTGTTACAAGAATCAACTTTCTAGTTAGATTCTTCTTTTTATCTTGTACTAACAAGAACAACAAGAACATAGCTTACTAGTTATGATTCTACATATACTTTCTTAAAAGATTGCAAGTTCATGTGTTGATTAAACTCATACTTGAAGTTCATGAAGTAAACTTTAAAGTTTACTTTCTAAAGATCAAACTTTGGTTTGAATCTTTAAAGTATGAACAACCATGAACAAATTACATGTTTACTTAGTTACTTCTTCATTTTTATGCACTTTAATTTCATGTATTTAGTTTATATGGTCAAGTACTACAAGTTAGTCTTGATCTCATATCTCTTGAACAAATTAAGTTAACTTTGAAAGTTCAAGAACACACAAATAAGTTTTCTTTAAATATAACTTTGGATCTAGACTTTTGAGTCTTGGATCTTCAAGATCAAACTAAGAACTATGTTCTACTACTTATGATCTTGATTAGTTAGTTAACTTTCAAGTTTAGAGTTCAATATTTCTATTATAGTTCATGTAAGTGTCAAACCTAAGACTTTGATGTAACTTTGGTTCATCAAACTACATGCAACTCTTAAGTGAGTTGTGCTTCATGTCTTAGACTTGCACTAGGGTTATGATGGTCAAGACTTGGTTAAGATGATGTAGATACATCAATGAGTTGTACACTTGAAGCTATATGCATCAAGGATGAGAACCATGATGAACATCAAGCACCAAGACCACCGGAACCCTTTTAAACTTACTGTTTCTGTCCAAAAGCTACTGATCTGATGTTTCTGTAACATACCAGTAGACCTGGGCTGTTCTAACCTTTATTTTTAGATATAACTTTTCAAGTAGATAACTTTTCATATAGGACTCGTCTTAATCCGAGTTACGGTTTAGGATTTATGGCCCTCCGATCGTCACTATGTCCTTTAACGTTGTGCAGAAATTTCTGACCTACTCGCACTTAGACCGTCGCCACGGTCAAATGAAGACGAGTTTGCTTCTGGAATTTTTACCACACTTAAGGGACTCATAGACGGAGCCATGGCCACTGGTCTCACCTTAATTCAGTAAGGGTAGAGGCCGTGGTGACTGACTGAAGTCAGACTTTGTTTTAAACTACTTTCATAAACGAAACCTACTTTACGCCTTTTGTTTAAATGATGAATGATGATGACCCTTAAGACCTTAATTACATACTTTTAAACCTATTAAGACGATTTACTGACTTAGTACTATTTTCCTTAGGTTGAGGACCTTCGGACCGATTACTTGCACACCTTTTCCGAACCGACTTTACGACTACATTATCATTGTGAGTTATAGCATTCCCTTTTTACTTTAACTTATTTTGGGAACTGAGAATACATGCGGATTTTATGTTTTACATACTAGGCACGAGTACTTAAACTTATATATGTGTGGGTTATACAACGGCATAAACATTCCCTTTAGCTCGGTAACGTTTAATCATTGGTTTTTGAACCGTGAGCGCGAATCTTAGATATGGATCCATAGGGTTTGACATCCCCACTCGGGCTAGTAGCGCTAGCATTTAACGAGTGTTTAATACTTCGTAGACATACGCACTTGCCAAGTGTACTTTTAGGGGGTATAAACGTTAAGTTAGTTACCAAGTGCCCACGGTTAACATATACTTTATCATACTATTTTGAAACGCTCTTTGTAGCACTGAAATCTCGTGGTCTACCTTGCATACTGTTATACTTAAACTATAGCTCACCAACCTTTGTGTTAACGTTTTTAAGCATGTATTTCTCAGGCGCTTGAGGTTGCTTCCGCTGTCTTACTTGTTGTGCTGTAGACACCCGCTGCTTAGAGTTGTCCACGCATGAACTACTTTACTTTGCATTCAAACATTCGTACTTTTGAACTATGACTTGTAACGACCATTGTGGTCACATACACTTATTATTTGCTTCTACTTAGTGAAGCATGCTTTTGGGATTGTAAAACATTCGATGTTGGATTAGACATCACTTTATTTATGAATGCAAACTCTTTTCGAAAACGCATATAGTACTTAACCTTGTAATGATCCTGTTGTTGATGATTCGTACAAGATGGTTTTGTACGGGGCATCACATTGACTCTCGTAACGAACCTATATATCTGAAAAACACAGTCTTTATCCTCCCAGAGTTTTGCAAAACAAATCGTCATTCCACTCGCGACACCAAACCCGAAAACGCTTCCATAAACTGCTACAATTTCAAAAAATCATATCTAAAGATCCAACGGTCTGATCATCGGTAAATTTTTATGAAAACTTGAACTACCCTTATGGAACGTCCAGTAAAAATTTCAAGAAGATCCAACGGTTAATGAACTCGTTACGACTTTTCTCCTCATGATGCGCATTAGAGTCCGAATTTGATAGTTCATCATTCCTTCGAACGGGATAATAAAAAATGAGAACTCAGATCCGACACCCGGATCTCCCGAAAAATCTCTCAGCAACAAGACCCATCGATCCACCCATCAACTCCGTTTACTGAGCCTCTGATCTCGATATATGTAGTAAACAAACCTTCCTTCTTTCATCTTGATGATAACCAAATCATCCTCCTATCGAAACATGCTCTCAATCCGCCATTGTGCCCAATCTTCAAGCCTTTAAGCTCTGATACCATTTGTAAGGAATTTCGAGAGTGGACCCAAACAAGAATATGTGATTGTGGTATTATCAATCACAACACCCATGAACAAAAAATGGATAATAAAAATCATAAATGAAAAAGAAAAAGCATAAACAACAAAAATGTTTACCGTGATTATATCCCAACTCTAAACACGGAGAATGGCTTAGTCCACGAGTACAAACTAAAGATTTTTCTTTATTTTGTTCACACATTACAATGAGGCTAGGGGGTTACAACTTATAGGGGAAACATCAAACCTAAAACTTTGTTGCACAAGTTAACTTGGCCTTCATGTACAAGAAACATTCCATAAAAAATCAACTCTTTGTTCCTTAAGTAAACTTGTCTTCAAAGCTTGACTTATCTTTCTAACTTAACTTAATCTCCAAACTAATTTTATCTTGTTTTCTTTTTTGTTCCAATGTTTCAACTTACTAGAAGAATTAAATAAGGCAACAAAATCCCTACTACTTATTCACCAGATTTGACTAGGGATGGCAATGGATACCCGATCCAGTGGATATCCATCCGATCTACCCGACTATTCGTGGATATGGACGATCTAAATGGATATGGATATGGATATGGACGAAAAAATTTCATCCACGGATGAACCCGCTTCCACCCGAAATAACTAAATATATAAATTTATCACTCAAATTAGTATCATTTATGTAGTGATATTTCCTTAATTATATTCATATTCATCTTTCGTTATATTTTCTCTAAAAATATAACTTTATTCTTATATTTTGTTTTGTTTAATTTAAATGTATTTATCGTACTTTGGTGGTTTAAATGTGATTCCATGTAACTGAAAGTAAGCAACTTACATGTCGATATCTTTACACATTTAATAGGCTATTTATTGAATATTTGTTATATAGATTAGTAAAGATGTGACTTTCGGTCGCATAAACTATTAAAAAATATTACTTTTGATCGTATATAATGAACCACCGCTTATAATTGTTAAAAATAAGATAAATTTAAATGGATATGGATAATTATCCATTAACCCGCTTCACCCGACGGATATGGATATGGATGGATGAAAACTAAAAAAAATAAATGGATATGGATATGGTAACGGCCTCACCCGATCCATATCCGATCCATTGCCATCCCTAGATTTGACACGAATCCTTATTCCTTTGATTAAATTCTTTACACCTTCAACATAGTCAGCTTAACATAAAAGGGTCATAAATCAGTATAACATATTCAATTTTATTGTACATATTGAAATAACTACAAAATAATCTAAAATATTGACTTATAAAGCGATCCTTGTTATATTTCAGCAGGCTTATAGCTACCTTTAGTGGCCTGGTTCAATATATTCAAATTGAAAGAACCAATAAAAGAGAGATGTGTTGTAGAAGATATAGGAGAGAAAGAGGTTAAAGAGGTGTGATGTATTTAATGTATATGTATGTTTTTGTAACTTACATTATGCACATATATATAGTACAAATTTTACTATCCATATTTGACTAATTACCATCCATATTTAACTACTAAATTTACAACACTCCCCCTTGGATGGTAATTTTTTTAAAGAGCAATTAATACTGCCTCGTTAAAAACCTTGCTAAAGAAAACTCAGTGGGATAAAACTTTAGCTAAGGGAAAAAGAGAGCAGCATAGAGTTGACTCCCCCTCAAGTAGACAACGCTGAGTCGTCACATCTTTTGAACTTGCCTCATGCCAATATTGTGAACGTATGTTTTGAAAATAGCGATTGACAGTGCTTTGGTATAAAGATCAGCAGAGTTGTTGATTGAACGTATCTCATTTTAATCTGGTTGTCTTTTACGAGATCTTGAGTATATGAGAAGAATCTGAGGTTTTCATCTGAAACTGTATCATCTAAATCTTTTATGTACAAGTTTGACCCATGTGATTTGTCTACAGTCTCCTTCATGGTTTGCTCAAACTGTTGTTTCAATTCCTATTCCCTTTCAGTCTTTTTCTGAGCCTTACCAATATACCATTCTTTTCCATCAAACTTATGACCGTTAAGACCGTTTATAGCTTTAGCGCCTCGTCAGCATTTATGTTTTGTTCTGTCATTTTTGATACTCTTCTTTCATTTGTACTATGTAAGCTGTATTATCTTCATAGATAGTTGTTGGGCTTTTATAGCGTTCTAGTCCACAAGAATCAATAATGATTTGTATCATTGATCTTAACTAAAATCATTCCTGAGTAGCTTCATGTAATGCAATCACTTCGGCATGATTTGATGATGTTGCAACAAGTGTTTGTTTTGAGAACGTCATGATATTACGGTGCCTCCATTTAGGAATACATATCCAGTTTGAGATTTAGCTTTATGTAGATCAGATAAATAATCTGCATCTGTATAACCAAACAAATCTTGTTTCGAGTTGTTAGAATAAAATAATTATAAATCAGTAGTTCCCCGAAGGTATCAAACTATTTGTTTGATCCCATTCCAATGTCTTTTGGTACGGGCTGAGCTGAACCTTGTCAACAAATTAACTGCAAAAGAAATGTCAGATCTTGTATAATTTGTAAGATACATAAGAGCCCCAATTGCACTAAAATATGGAACTTCTGAACCAAGAAGATCTTCATGATCTTCTAGAGGATGAAATGGATTAGTATCAATATTAAGATCTAACAACCATATGAGTACTTAATGGTTTTTGTCTTGTCCATATTAAAATATTTTAAAATCTTTTCGGTATAAGTTGTTTGATGTATAAGTAAGTTATTAGTTATATGCTCAATATGTAAATCAACGTAATACTTGATTTTTTTTTTTTAAATCTTTCTTTAGAAGTTGAATGGCTTCATAGATTTCTTTATTTAAGATAATTGATATAAACAGCTATGATCACATATCCGAACATTGTTTTTATAAAACACACGTGCAAATAAGTTTATATGTATACCCTTTTCTTATCAAGTAGTAATTTAATCGATTATACCACATACGTCCCGATTGTATAAACCCATTTAGAAATCTTTGTGATTTAATGGAATATATTCCCTTGGGTTTTGCATTAGATGCTTATGATACCTTAACCCTTCAGGTATATTCATATATATATATATATATATATATATATATATCACTATTAAGTGATCCATACAGATAAGTAGTAACAACATCCATGAGATGCATTTAAATAACTACCAGGTTGATTAAGTATCTAATAAGTAATTATATTCATTATAGGAGGATAAGTTTTTCTCCTAATTCATTTCTGGTCTTTGTGGGAAATCTTGAGTTACAAGTCTAGTTTTGCCTTGTAACTTCATTTGCACATTTCTTTTCGGATAAAAATTCATTTGTATCCCATTGTTTCACATCTTTAAAAGTGATAACGATTGATCCAAAAACTTTTCTTTTATTGAGCGATTCTAATTCAGCTCGTATTGCTCCTTTCTGTTGAGTTCAATCACGTCTATTTTGATATTCAATGACAGATTTTGGTTCCAGATCATCATCTTTATTCATGATGTCATTGTAACATTATATGAAAATATCTCATCAAGATTTTTCATTTCATTTCAGTTTCATAATATTGCATAATTTATTGCAATTTATGTATTTACATTTATCAATATCCTCTGCAAAAGGAGTATTGATTTGTGGTTCTTCTTGAACACTTTCTTTTACCTCATTATCAGCTGATTTTCTTTTTCGAGCATTTTTATCTTTGGAACCAATTGGTCTCCCACGTTTCTGCCGTAGCAAAGACTCATAAGTGACATTATTGCCAGCTTTTGTAATTTCAATTCTAGCTGAAGCATTTACTACTGGTATATATGATTTAGTCACTTATTTTTTGTATCTTTAAATGCATAAAGTAATTAATTTGCAAGTTCTTGCATATGCATTATATTTGAACTTTCTTTTCGCATTCTTTTGTGCGATGATCAATATTCCTTAATTGAAGTTCACACCATGAAACATCATTTTATTTATATTTCATTTCTCCCCCTAATATAGGGAACAATGTTTCATTAAAGTGACAATCGAAAAAAATTCCTGTAAAAACATCACCCGTCATGAGTTTAATATATCTTATGATTGAAGATGTTTCATATCTAACATATATTTCAATCCTTCTTTGAGGAACCATTTGTTGTGATTGTTCAATTAAAAATACACTGCACAACCAAATGTTCTAAGATGGAAAATATTCGGTCTCCACCAAAATTAAGTTGGTAATGGAGAATATTTATAACTTGCACTTGATTTAATGCGAATTAATGTCACATCATGTAAATTTACATGTCCCCATATAAATATTGAGAGTTTTGTACTCATTTCTAATTGTCTAGTTATTAGCTGTAAGCGTTTATCTATTGATTCAGCTAAATCAATTTTGTGTATGCACATGAGCAACTGGATGTTCAACAACAATCCTTGTAGACATGTAATAATCATTAAAAGCTTGAGATGTTAACTCACCAGCATTATCAAGTCTCATCCTTTTAATGGTGTAATCAGAATAATGTGTTCTTAATTTAATAATTTGTGCAAGAAACTTTGCAAATGCCATATTACGGCTTGATAACACACAAACATGAGACCATGCGTTAGATGCGTCTATTAGAAAAATGGTCCACATGATGGATGAATTGGTCCATATATATACCCTTGAATTCTTTCAAGAAACATTGGTGATTATTTCT
Organism: Rutidosis leptorrhynchoides; assembly: GCF_046630445.1. Classification (NCBI taxonomy): domain Eukaryota; kingdom Viridiplantae; phylum Streptophyta; class Magnoliopsida; order Asterales; family Asteraceae; genus Rutidosis; species Rutidosis leptorrhynchoides. The sequence goes on from NC_092336.1 coordinate 190,200,006, forward strand.
CAATGTGCTTTTCATTAATCGCCATATGTGCTTTTCATTAATCACCATATGTGTTTTTCATTAATCACTATATGTGCTTTTCATTAATCACTATATGTGCTTTTCATTAATCACCATATGTGATTTTCATTAATCACCATATGTGCTTTTCATCATATATCATTTTCACCATATGCGCTTTTAATCATATGTGCTGCGCTTTTCGTCATATGCACTTTTCATTATATGCGCTTTTAATTATATGCGCTGCGCTTTTCATCATATGCGCTTTTAATCATATGCGCTGCGCTTTTCATCATATGCGCTTTTTATCATATGCGCTTTTAATCCTATGCGCTGCGCTTTTCATCATATGCGCTTTTTATCATATGCGCTTTTCGGTGCTACATAGATATTTCTCATTTTCGATTATCATTGACTGATAATCATATCCATTATGATATATATCAGAGAAACTTAACAAATTTCTCTTTGATTTGGGAGAAAACAAGACATTGTTTACCAAAAAATTCGTACCATTTGGTAATATGAAATTTTGCCTTTTTTGTTCCTTATATCAAGTTTGCAAGAGCTGATATAGTATTTATAATTCCTTCATTTGATTTAAATCAATGAAATATTTCTTAGATTTGATCATAGTGTGTATGTTACTACTATCTGCAATACATAGGTCTTTACCATTTAATTGATGTTGTATTTCAGCAGGATTCATACTAAAACTTTAAATAAGATAAGCAAATAATGAGTTATATTTCAGCAAGATAATCAAATTATATTACCTGCAAACAAGTTATAATCTGAAGTACATAAAAGATAACACTTAATAAAACATATGCGTTATGGTCTAAAACCATTTATTTATGAGTGATACATAAAAAAAACTAGGCATCTTAGAAAATTCAAACCATTCAAGTCTCAAGGTAGCTCAGGGTTAATTTAATCAAGATTTGTCAACAGATTCACTCTCGTTTTCTTTTCTTTTGGGACTTATTTGTAGAGCTAAACAAGATGTTCATGTATTCAAGAAATACTAGACTGATGATCCACGTTACCAGATCATTAATAAGAATCTCCGGAATTCTTATAAGAGCGTCTACTAATATCTTTAATTTTATTCTTTCATGGATCACCGTTATTATTATTTTTTTATTTTTTTGATAATTAATATCGTATCTATCTTTGAGTATTTCCCATAATACACTTGGATTTTCGATCATATAATATGTAGATTCTAAGGACTCGTCAATATGTTTGCTAAGAAAAATACTTACTATTGCTTTCTCTTGTTCGGAATAATTGTTATTTTCATTCAGGGTTTCTAAAATACCGTTTGATTCGAGATGTTTTTCTACATTCATAACCCATGTTAAGTAGTTGTTCCCACTTGTTCTAAATGAGCAAATTTAAGCCTTTTCAAATTCGACATTTTCTATTATCAAAAAGATGAATAACATAAATCATAATCATAATCAACTTCTATTCATAGACAAATAATAAAATGAAATTAGAATCATTTTAAATTCATAAGTAGCAAACAACAGAATAATGGTATGATTACAAATAATAAAACCACAAGGGCAGGATAGAATATAGGTTCACCCGGTGGTATATTAGCAACAATGATGATAGTTAATATGACCAATACAATAGGAAAAATCATCCTTGTGTGAATCATTTTTACAAAAACTTTTTGAGAGTAGTAATCTGAAAAATGAAGATTGATTTGTGAAAATGTGAAAACGGAGATGTTTATTTTATATTTGAAAAATATAGTTGTTGTAACGTCGTCAGTTGACGTTAACAACCGTTATGTATATATGACCGTTGTAACGTCGTTAATTGACGTTAACGAATAAAGTCACTATATCAAAACGCGTATGAGTAATATAAAGGACAAGATTTTTTTTTCTTATTTTAACTTTTAAGATTTACTTTTAATAAAAATACAAACTACTTTTTCTTATTTTAACTTTTAAGATTTACTTTTAATAAAAATACAAACTACTTTTTCTTATTTTAACTTTTAAGATTTACTTTTAATAAAAATACAAACTACTTTTTCTTATTTTAACTTTTAAGATTTACTTTTAATAAAAATACAAACTACTTTTTCTTATTTTAACTTTTAAGATTTACTTTTAATAAAAATACAAACTATTTTTTCTTATTTTAACTTTTAAGATTTACTTTTAAGAATAAACATTAGTATGCATGAAATAAATAATGATTAATTGCATAAGTAATCATAAATGTTAGATAACATATAAAGACCCCATCGTATTCGTATTGATCGGAATTAATCTCGACCCATGGTACCGTGTTGTCAAATGACGTGTTGCGTACATAAAGTACCGTGTTGTCAAATGACGTGTTGCGTACAATCATGAGGTCTTATTAACATAAATATAAATGTTAGTGAAGTTAATAAGAGTTAGATTACAGAAAATATAATTCAGGCGGTATAACCGACCATATATAACTTAAATAACATAAATATAAATGTTAGTAAAGTTAATGAAAGTTAGATTACAGAAATATAATTCAGGCGGTATAACCGACCATATATATAACTTAAATAACATAAATATAAATGTTAGTGAAGTTAATGAAAGTTAGATTACAGAAATATAATTCAGGCGGTATAACCGACCATATATAACTTAAATAACATAAATATAAATGTTAGTGAAGTTAATAAAAGTTAGATAATTTCTTACCTTGATTAGTGACGTGTGCTTGCTTAGATAAACCTTGATTATACGGAGCACTCCGTGCTGATAACGTGTTATATTTCAGTAGGCTTATAACTACCTTTAGTGGCCTGGTTCAATATATTCAAATTGAAAGAACCAATAAAAGAGAGATGTGTTGTAGAAGATATAGGAGAAAAAGAGGTTGAAGAGGTGTGATGTATTTAATGTATATGTATGTTTTTGTAACTTACATTATGCACATATATATAGTACAAATTTTACTATCCATATTTGACTAATTACCATCCATATTTAACTACTAAATTTACAACAATCCTATCTATAATCTATAATAATAAATTATAAAAAGAGTAAAAATATTGACTTAGAAGAGATGGTAACAACTGAGAAAACAATATTCATGTACTACAATATTTTACTATTCAGATCCACTAATTGCCATTTTTAGTGATAGATTAAAACCTATAAAGTTATAAGATCCGAATCTACTAATCACTAAAATGCACCTAACGAGTAAGATAACCCGGTCGGTGTAGTAAAGTAATCGGCAAGTTCGATTCGTCTCAAAAGAGGCGGATATTTATGGTTAATGATTGATGATTCGTTGATATTTCTCGAGAAAGAAATATTATGATTCTTTTGGGTGGTTTTGAGGTTAAATTAAACATATAACACTACAAGAAAACTGTCATATTAGGACCTCCATAAGTGTCGTAAAACGCTCATTCTTAAGACCTTTAGCCTGGTAGGACCCTCAAACCGCGCGCTACAACAAGCGCGGTCCTAATAGATAAAAAGTGTCCTAAAACCCATATAGGCTTATAGGACCTTTTTTGAGTCTTATAAACTACGTCGAAGGGGTCCTATCAAGTGACATATTAGAACACTTTATAATATTTTGAGACGCTCAAAAGGTTCCTTAAAACACTATATGATGCCTAAATTTGTATTATTAGAGCATATTAGGACCCCAAAAAAGTGTTCTAATATAAAGATAAACTATGTTAGTATCAATAAAAGCGTCCTAAAATAATTATAAACTATTTAAGTACCCAAAAAATGGGTCCTATTATAAAAATATAGTAGGTTAGTCCTAATATAAAGATAACTTACATTACTACCAATATAAGGGTCCTAAAATGACTAGATGTTAATTTAGTATCACAAAAAAAAAAGGTCCTAATATAACTAGATGTTAATTTGGTACCACAAAAACGGGTCCTAATATAAGTAGAGGTTAATTTAGTATCATAAAAAGGAGTCCTAATATAAGTAGATTTTAATTTAGTACAACAAAAAAGGTCTTAATATAAATAGATGTTAATTTAGTACCACAAAAAATGTCCTAATATAAGTAGATGTTAATTTAGTACCACAAAAAAAAGGTTCTAATATAAGTAGATGTTAATTTAGTACCACAAAAAATCGTCCTAACAAGCCATATGAGGTTTGAATTGGGCCTTTCGGGCCAAGTTAATCTTATTGGGCCTTTCGGGCCCTGTTATGCTAATTGGGCCTTTCTGGACCGGTTCGACTAAAAAACAATTATGATATAAAATATAATTATATTTCAATATCAAGTAATCTCAAAACATATACATCACCAAACATTAAAAATTCATAAATAATTCAACATATAAAGACTTCGAATAACATTTGACAAGAATTTAAAAACAACGACAAACATCACATAACGTCACAAGTCATCATCTATCTTTATCAATCCTCACGTACCAACTAAAAATAAACCATCCATATATAAGCATAAACATGACCCCTAATGGACCTATAATGACTTAAAATACTGGTTAATAAAAATATACTGTACCTTTTTCCGGATGATCTCGAAATTGCAACAACCTTTTGACTTCCGGTGCAAGATCACGACCCATTTCAGCAGAAGATATATTTCCCAAAGTACAAAGAGCTAGTCCCACAATATAGTGGTTGGTATGATTAAGATCTCTAATAAAAACAAGACAAAATTACCCAAATCGTCCATGTGTTTATAGTTTTTTGCTCAAATCGTCTATGTGTTAACAAAACTGTATACATCATCCTTAAATGCCAAATAACGTCCCAAATTAGTCTCTGCCTTAACTTTTGTTAAACTCTCCGTTAGTCAAAAATAGACGATTGGTCCCTGAAATTTCTTAAAAGATTGCAACAAAGATCTTTTTCATCATCTTCAAGATGAAGCTTTAGTGAAAGCTTAAAAAAACACATCTTTAGACGATTTTTTCTTTTGAACGGCGATTTTAGACGATTAATTCTCTCTCTCGTTTTCAGTTAGGCTTTCTTTGTGGCTCTCATCTTCTTTACATATACACAGATTTTTAAAATCTCATGTAGTTCTGTTAAATGAATTTATAACCTGTAATACCATTATTAACAGAGCGTTATAACGCTAACCTAACAGCGGAAAAAATGATATGGCACTACACTTGACGAACAAGTCCACTTATGTAACGATTCGAAATGTGAATTCATTGTTTATCTGTATTTGTCAAGGTATAACGCATTACTCTCACGCACCCATTCTTTCTAATGTAACAAGCAACTGGTTTCAGCGGCGCGTTGCGGCGGCCACCTGCATATATCATGTTCGTACTAAATATATCTCGTGGCTGCAAAACAATACACTATGAAACACCAAAAGTATATGAAAATTAAAATCCACAGCGTCTTTGAAAGTGCGTCATATAATGTTTACATAACAATATAAATTAAAAAACACAAAATCATAAAACATGTAACTGAATGCACACTATTTGATAAATAAGTTAAAAAATAGTCGACATCCTATAGTTTTGTTAACATTGTCGAGCCAAGTTATGAGATCGAATGTTCCTCATTGCCACATCGTCTAGTGGTACATACAACACACTTCATGACTTCGGATACACCAATTATGATTTGTTATGCATTGGAGTATCTAACTTGTTTTTCCTGCATCGAATTAATATCATCGTTAGTTGACATAATTTTATTTAGCTTTCAATGCCTGCTTCTAATGATCAATTGCGGGAATTGTTGGTTAAAGTGGGAAAAGGGGTGGGGCTGGTAAATTAAAAGATATGTTTAGTATTCAAGAAAGACATAACTAAGAAATAATTAAATTATGTTGGCTACTAAATCATATTTAACAAATAGCGAATTTGATTGTTTGGCTTTCATATTATGCATAGTAGAGATTCTGTATACAAAGAGGTTGCTTATAAACTATCACTATTTCATGTCTAGATATCTAAAAAGTGTTCATGTCTTGCAAAATATGATGCTATATAACATAAATTAGAGTAAGAAGATGAGTTAGAAAGCAAACAAACTAAAAAGAATACATGGAATATATTGACTTATCAAATATATACAACCAAAGTTCGACATTTATCAATGAAAAGTTACCTGGCCTCTCATGTTTTGTGGTGCTATCGCGGCTACATAGACAAGACCTTTATTTGCTTTTTAATAACCAAATAAATTCACCGTATATGATATGATCCCAACAACAAATCTTTCAACAACCGCTGCACACAAAGAAATGATGTAGGAGGACGAATTATTAAAGGAGCAGAATAAATTTGGATAGGTCAGTTATAGCACATACTATCCAAAAGCAAATATGCAAAGGAAACAAAAAACAAAGCAACTATCCAAATTTCCGAATTAAGTCATCGCACAGTATTATCATCTATACATAAAAGCGGGAAAAAAATTACCGTACACTAACAAAATCCGCGAGTATCCAAGTGCTTCTGAAGCACAAGAGACGAACAACAAAGCTTAAAACACATTATAGCTATTATGCACAATGATCGGAATAACGAAATCAAAGTGAAAGAAGTCCAAGTAAACAGAAACACGCATATAAGAAATGCAGCAATAGAAAATAGGCAGAAAAGCAGGTGCAGCTGCACCCACAGCATAAGTGTTCGTCAGACGCATTGAGTTTCTTCGACACTTTCTACCAACGGTCGACGAACTTGGCCTTCCTTGTTCATCAGCAGTAGTTGCTATCATCAATAAACGCGTCGTAATAAACACCACAGACAAATATATATAAAGAAAGAAGAAACAAAATGAACCTGCAGCTAAAGCCTCAAACCACCGACTGTTGGAAAGGACATGATAGCTTAAACTCAGTAGCAATTACTGCAGAAACATACAGATGTATTATAAATAAAAGGCAATTGAACGCAATAGACTAAAAATAATATGAAGCCAATATTGTTACCTGGAACGTCGACACCAGAATTCATCGGGCAGCCATGAATCGAACTCTAAACCGAGAAACATGTACGAAAAACATGTGTGTTTACCCATCACAATACACGTGTGCGACTAGTGATCGCAACTCACTAAGTATTGTTTCAAAACGACATTAAAGCTCACCAAAATTATAAAGCGAATGACATTTCAACGTTTACTTATTATATAAAGGAAACAAATGTGGCTCATATTCGTGTTTAAAATCATCCAAGAGAATATGAATCGCCATGACTTCAATCTATATATTGCCCCGCCAAAATAAGAAAACAGTTTTTCTCATTGGTTGACCCAACTCTCGCATATTTATCATCACAGCCTATTTTATTAAACATTCTTTTCGGGAGTTGTTAGTCGATGATACAAATTCCAACTCAACAACATTGTTGCTAATCATGGCACAACGTATGCTTTTATGCCTCAATCATTCAGTAACAAATAGGCTACAATGTCCTAAGACGGCAACCATAATCTGTAAAGTGGCTCGCAAAACCCACAATCAGTTATAACATACAAATAAAAAAGAGAACACCATGGCAAAAAAGCATAAAATTATTTTCATGACCAAAAGTTCTTACTACATATACTTAAATTGTAAACAATCAACTTGACAACAAAAAAGCATCATACTTTATCATCTTTTCTAAGAGTTGATCACACAACAATTTGTCCTCCTTCCCCTAATACGCTAATATCAGTTCATGAAACAGAATAATAATGACGAAGAAACCTAAAACTACTACTATAGTATAGATGTAGTAAGTAGTAACATACATAACACAAAAAAGTGCAGTCGTAGAGCTATTATGGTGACTTCCAACAATGGCTTGATAACATCATAAAATATCACTATGCATTCACCCAGGCCCGGCCCGAAGGGGGTACAAAGTGTACATTCGTTCAGGGCCCAGTAATTTTAGGGGCCCAATATAGTTCTACATATAGACAAAAATCGCTAAGCCCGAGACTTTCAGAAGAGGAGAGACTAATCAAATCTAAGAGGATCAGGCCCAACTTTTATTCTTTTTAATTCTATACCGAGACTTTTAGATTTATAGAGTATGCCAGTTTAATAAACCACCGATGTAGGAAGACATTACCTTCTGCAAATACCTGGACTGCCCAGCTATATTCATTGTATAAATAATCTCATTATTTATATGATAACTGTTTGACTTACCTTATCTATGAAGGACCAAAAATGATCGACTTACCTTATCTATCTATAACGATGTTATGCTCTTTTTGTAATATATCGAGCTGCAATTTAAAGCCAACTTATATGAAGTAGGAGTTAAATAATAAATTAATGTGAATGTAAGCTATCACATTCATCCTAATGTATAATGTGATTAGTTAGAATATTTAGGTTTTATTAAAAATTCTTTGGGTGATGAAGTACAAGTAATTTAAATAAGAAGACAACCATACTTCATCCCGAAGTGCAGATGCCTCATGATGATCTCCCATTTCTCTACCTCCGCGTCTAATATCTGTAAACCTGCAATGTGCACTCATAAGACACTTCAAACTCAATCAGTCAGACTAACGAGAATCCCTAAAATCTACTACGAGTAGAATAACGAGAATAGATCTTAACTTGATTCATTTCGTTAAAAAATTATTTGTTCATTAATAGAAATATATTAAGGGGCATCATTTAGTCATTTCGCCCGGGGCATCAAAATCTTTAGGACCGGCCCTGCATTCACCCAATTAAATACTTGAAAAATAAAAATTAACACCGAAAAACCAAATAGGTATAATTAACAATATATTCAATAGAAACTATATTTTTACTGTAGTTAACAAAACTATAGTTTCAATAGAAACTATATTCAGTTTAGCAAAACGTAAAGGTTAGTGATTAAAGATGAAAATTAACAAATCCAAAATCGCTTCAACGAACTTATAGCATCGACATCATTTAAGATGGAAAGTAAAAATCTTGAAACCATCTAAAGGAATTTGAATAATAAATTTAGGTGATTAACTACCATGAAGTAGATTACATTACCTTACGATTATGGCTTGTTGCTAACACTCTTCAAACTTGTATCAGAGAGGGTTGACTGAATGCATGTGTTTAATGAAAGATCAAAACTATCCCACAATCAATTTCAAATAATTAGATCATTACTGTTATCGAAATTAAACCTAGCGGAGAAAAATGTTCAACAAAAAGAGCATTATCCCCGTCCCTTTCATCATATCGCAGTTTCAAAGTCATAGTATTAGTTAACAGAATACAACAGGTCTAACTTCATTAACGCTTACAAACTATACAAAGTCAATTGCAATCGAAGCAGTAACTTACCAATTGGAAACTCGGGTGAACGAAATTGCAATTAATCTCCAAGTTATCACTTATCAAGGTATGATAAATAAAACCAAGGATATATTATGATCAATTATATACATACATATACAATTGTTTTACTAACTAAGCATTAGCTTACCTCTCTAGTTTACATTTTTATAGGTTGCAAGTGGCGGCTTGGGTTTGCTTGGGGACTAGTGCTTTACGGATTGCTTTATACTTTTGATTAGGATTGGGTAGCGTTCCCAATCACCATGCTCGGTTTTGGTTGTAAAGTGAACTAGTCGGGTCATGAACTATATTTTGGATACGTCAAATGGGTCCCGGGTTGCATTCCCGTTTTGTAAACTTAATTTATATATTGTATGTTTTAAAGATGTTTAAACTTATCTTTGTAATGATGATGTTTTCAGAAACGTACATGGACCAATGTTGCATATATTATTATGATAAAAAAAAAAAAATTTGGGCCGGAAATACGACGGGTTGGGTCGTTACAAGTGGTATCAGAGCATGGTCTAAGGGATTTAGGTGACTTGAGATAGGCGCCTAGACTTAGACTTTTTGTGTGTGCTATTATGCGGGACTTGTAGGATTTCGGGTCGGTTCGGGTTTTTAGTTAGTGCCTTAGAGAATAGGTAAACTAGCTACGTGTTGATTATGTTGTTACTAATCATGTTGTTTTGTGATGAACATCTAGCGAGATGGTTGTTGTGTTCATGAGCTTTGCATGGCGTGTGAGCGTAATAATAATTCGTGACCATTATTACGGTTGCAAGCCAAGTCAAGCAAGTGATGTATAACAAGTATTGAACTAGATGGGGTGTATGAACGGTGACATATTTATATGATTGTGAATATAGATCTTGGCGGTGTATGTAAATTATTCGTGTTGCATTCCTAATCGGGTTCATTTCTTAGAATGAAGACGAGGAACAGACATGATAACGATGAACAAGGCGAAGACTCCGAGTTCACGGCTAAGGTTGAGGCCATCTTTAAACGTCAAAAAGCGGAGTTTCTCGAGGATGTTAGAAAGGTCTTCCAAGACTCGGTCGATGGGCAAGTAACCGATCAATGACCTAAAACTAGTCAAAACACCAAATTTGTGAACTTACACTTCAAATCACATTCAACACAAGTTAAATGGTGTTTTAAACTCCTAAGCATGATTATGAACTCATTAATTTCATCATCCAACCCTAAACCCACCAAAATGGCCTTCCTCACCATTTACTAGTTCAAACCTTCAATTTAACAACTTGTGGGGTTTTGTTTAAGATCATACAATCAAAAGCCCCAAATTAAATGATGAACACGAAAACGAAATTCGGAGTTAGAGCTTACCACTAGTATCAACTTGTAGCTAAGAACGAGGAGAACAACTTTCCTTCACGCACCAAGGATCGAATCAAAAATCTTCACCTTCAAATCTTACTTTGAATCTATGAAGAGTTTATGTTTTGGGAGAGAAAATGGAAAGAAAATGAAAAAGAAAATGAAATGGGAGGATAAGGTTTTGGATATAAGAGCTGGTCACGTAAGAAAAGACCAAAATGCCCCTAACACCACTTTAAACTTGCTGAAAACGGATCAGTCCCCCAGACGGGTTGCGGCGCGACCTTCCTCACCGCGGCGCGAGTTTCTACATGATTTTCGTGATGTTGAAGTCGACTCCTGATCTTGATTCTAGCTAAAATGTGACGCCCCGTACAAAACCATCGTGTACGATTCGTCAACAACAGGATCTTTACACGGTCAAGTACTACATGCTATTTGAAAACCAGTTTTGAATTCATAAAAGACATAACGTTTACAAAAGATAACGTGACACAAAGGTCGTTACAAAGCCATTATTTGAAAATAACATAAAGTACGAATGCAAAAGAAAAGTCCCATGATTGAGACATCTCTAAGATTATGCAGCGGAATTCTAGCACAACAGGTCCTTAACAGCAAGTCTAAACACCAAGACAGCAAGTCTAAACAGCGGAAGCAACAAACCTCTAAGCACCTGAGAAAACATGCTTAAAAACGTCAACAATAATGTTGGTGAGCTATAGTTTAAGTTGTAACAGAAATGTAAGGTAGGCCACGAGATTTCAGTGTTCCAATACAGTATGAAAAGTATATGTTTAACCGTGGGCACTTGGTAACTAACTTAACGTTTATAACCCCCTAAAAGTACACTTGGCGAGTGCGTATGTTTATGAATTATTAAACACCCGTTAAATGCTAGCGTGACGAGCCCGAGTGGGGATGTCAAACCCTATGGATCCATATCTAAGATTCGGGTTCACCTGTTCAAAAATCAATGACTAAACGTTACCGAGCTAAGGGGAAAGTTTATGCCGTTGTATAACCCACACATATATAAAGTTTAAGTACTCGTGCCTAGTATGTAAAACGTAAAAAGCGCATGTATTCTCAGTCCCAAAATAGTTAAAGTAAAAAGAGATGCTATAACTCACAGTGATAAGAGCGGTAAAGTCGATAATGAAAGTATGCAAGTAGTAAGTCGGTCCGAAAGGTCGTCAACCTAAGTCAAAGGTTATTAGGTCAGTATGTTATCCTCATAAGTTCTAATAGTGCATAAAATAAGTTTAAGTGTCATCATCATCATCGTTCATCATCATAAAAGCTAAGTAAGTTTGACAAGAATAAAGATCGAAACAACAGGCTGACTTCGGTCAGATGCTACGACCTCTACGTAAATCGAAAAGACAATCAGTGGCTATGGCTCCGTATATGAGTCCCCTAACCGCTGACCAATTTTCAGAACCTAACTTGTCTTCTTTGACCGTGGCGACAGTTTAAGTGCGAGTAGGTCAGAAATTTCAGCACAACGTTAATAGGGTGTAGTGACTTTCGGAAGGCCATAAATCCTAAACCGTAACTCGGATTAAGACGAGGTCTAAACGGAAAGTCATCTACTCGAACCGAACTAACTGAAAATAAACTTTCCAGTATCCTAGGTGGTCTGATAAGATCCCGAAAACAGTAAGCAAGGTGCTCCGGTGGGGTTCTTAGTGTTTGATGCTCATCACGGTTCTCATCCTTGATGCTTGTAGCTTCAAGTGTACAACTCGTTAATGGGTTAGCATCACCTTGACTAAGATTCTACCATCAACACACAATATGTTAAGACCAAGTAAGAACACAACTCATTTAAGAGTCTTAGATGGATGATGAACCAAGGTAACATCATATCCTTAGTCTTAACACAATTACAAGTTACATTTACAACTAAAGCTACAAACTTTACCTCAATAAAACAAGTATGAACATAATTTAAGTCAAATGAAGTGATGAAACCCTAAGCTATAGAGCTTGGATCCTTTTCACACAAGTTATAAGGTCACAAAGCTAGAAAGATTGAACCTTTAGTGTTCTTGAAGAACTTGAAGCATAAAGCTTAGATCTTTAAGTTATATGAAGACCATAAACACAAGTTTTGATCTTTATAACAAAATAATGAGATCATAAGTTAGAAAACTTAGATCCAACAAAAGATATGAAGATTCAAGCTAGAAAGCTTGCATCTTGGTTGTTCTTGAAGATCTTGAAGCATAAAGCTTGGATCTTTAAGTTACATGAAGATTACAAACACAAGTTTGAATCTTTATAACAAAATAGCAAGATTAAAGTTAAAAAAATATAGATCTACAAAGTGGGTGAAGATTCAAAGCTAGAAAGCTTGAATCTTCCAAATTCTTGAAGGATTCAAATCTAAGTTTGAATCTACAAGATGTAATCAAGATCAAAGCTAAAAAGCTAGAACCATGATGATGATGATGATGATGATGATGATGATGATGATGATGATGATGAATTTGTGAGAGAGAGAGGAAGAAGAAGAAGAAAAATCAATACTTACACTTTTTAGAGAGAGAAGGACTAGAGAGAGAATTAGAGAGCGAGTGTGTGAATTACAAATGAATGCAAGTGTAAAATGGATAGAATGAGGCTTGTATTTATAGGTGGATGGGGTGAGGGAGGGGTATGTGGCCGTGGGTATGGGTGGGGGGACAAGGGAGACCAACTTTTGCTTTTTGGTTAATGGTTGTCTAGAGTTGGTGCTTATGTTGGAATCCCATGCAACATTAAGGATAATACTTGACATAAATGCTAGTATGTTCCCTCTAATAAATGGGCATTTGTCTTACATATTAATGGGTCACTAGCTAATAATAATTGGGCTAATTAAATAGTCCACTAACTAGTGTAGGGTGGGCTAAGGCCCAACAAGGTAGAAAGTCCAACAAGACTAACTAGTAAGCATAAGTAAATTACTACGCGTAATTAAGCATCCATAAACCCAAGTAATTATTATTATAAAATAATAATTAAGATTTCGTAGTCATAATATTCCGATTACGACAAAAGTTAAACGTGTACGCAGTACGCAGTTTGTTCGTAACGTCAAGTGACACTAACGGTCATAAAGGTTTCCGGTGATCAAGTTAAGTATCCTACGTACTTAAATGTACGTTTTAACACATAAAAGAAAGTAGGCCATGTGTATAAAGATTCCAGAGTATAAAGTAGCATAGTACGCACAAATACGCAGTTTCGCTAAAACACAAGGCACAAAAGCAAGTCGCAAAAGTCGGGTCGTTACATTACCCACCTGTTAATGGAAATTTCATCCCGAAATTTAAGCTGAGGCAGGTGTTGAAGTCGGGAAAAGGTGAGGATACTTCTGCATCATTTGATCCTCTCGTTCCCAGGTAAACTCGGGTCCACGTTTGGCATTCCATCAGACTCGGATAATTGGAATCTTATTGTGCTTCAAAGTCTTAACCTCACGGTCCATGATTTCGACAGGTTCTTCCACAAAGTGGAGTTTGTCATCAATCGTAAGTTCATCGAGAGGGATGAAAAGTTCTGGTTCGGCAAGACATTTCTTCAGATTCGACACGTGAAAAGTAGGGTGAACTGCGCTCAACTGAGTCGGAAGATCCAAACGGTAAGCAACGGGTCCAACACGCTCCAAGATTTCAAAAGGACCAATATATCGCGGGTTTAACTTTCCACGCTTTCCAAAACGGATCACACCTTTCCAAGGGGCGACCTTCAACATTACACGGTCACCCACGTTGAATTTGAAGTCTTTATGTTTAAGGTCGGCATAACTCTTTTGGCGATCGCGGGCTGCCTTAAGTCTCGCTTGAATTTGGAAAATCTTCTCGGTTGTTTCATGGACTACCTCGGGTCCGGTGATTTGCTTTTCGCCTACTTCGGCCCAACAAATAGGAGAACGGCATTTGCGGCCATACAACGCTTCAAAAGGTGCGGCATTAATACTCGAATGATAACTGTTGTTGTAAGGGAATTCAGCTAGCGGCAAATATCTCTCCCAAGCCTTTCCGAAATCAATAACACAGGCACGCAACATGTCCTCCAAAGTCTGAATCGTTAGTTCGCTCTAACCGTCGGTCTGTGGGTGATACGCGGTGCTCATGTCGAGACGAGTTCCCAAGGCTTCTTGCAAAGAACGCCAAAACCTTGAAGCAAAACGGGTATCGCAATCTGAGATAATCGATAATGGTACACCATGACGAGATACAACCTCTTTGATGTATAGTTGAGCGAGTCTCTCCATCGTATCCGTTTCCTTCATGGCTAAGAAGTGTGCTGATTTGGTAAGTCGGTCAACGATAACCCAGATGGTATCATAACCGCCTACCGTCTTCGGTAGCTTTGTGATGAAGTCCATCGTTATCCTTTCCCACTTCCATTGCGGGATTTCCGGTTGTTGAAGTAATCCAGATGGCCTTTGATGTTCGACCTTAACTTTCGAGCAAGTCAAACACTTACCAACGTAAGTTGCAACATCCTTCTTAAGGTTAGGCCACCAATACTGTTCCTTGAGATCGTGGTACATTTTACCGGCTCCTGGATGAATCGAATATCTCGACTTGTGGGCTTCATCTAGTATAAGGCTCCGTAGATCTCCATAACTAGGTACCCAAATCTTTCCGGCAAAGCATCGGAGTCCAGTCTCCTTAACCTCGAATCGTGAAACGAGAATGTTCAAGTGTTCTTGAGAAATATTCTCCTCTTTGAGAGCCTCTTCTTGGGCTACTCGGATCTGGCTATTGACATTTGAATGAATGACGATGTTCAAGGCGCGGACACGAAGAGGTACCATCCTCTCCTTCGGCTCAGGGCATCAGCTACAACATTTGCCTTTCCAGGATGGTAACGAAGTTCACATTCATAGTCGTTCAGCGTCTCGATCCATCGTCGCTGCCTCATGTTCAGTTGTTTCTGATCGAATATGTGCTGGAGGCTTTTGTGGTCGGTGAAGATGGTACTTTTAGTTCCATAAAGATAGTGTCTCCACAATTTGAGCGCAAAGACAATGGCTCCAAGCTCGAGATCGTGCGTTGTGTAGTTTCGCTCGTGAATCTTTAGTTGATGAGAAGCATAGGCAATAACCTTCGATATTTGCATCAATATGCAACCAAAACCATTTTTCGAGGCATCACAATATACGACGAAATCATCACTGCCTTCAGGAAGAGATAAGATAGGTGCGGTGGTCAATTTCTGCTTCAAGTTTTGAAATGCTGATTCGTGTTCTTTTTCCCAAACGAACTTCTTCCCTTTGTGAGTCAGCGCGGTCAAAGGACGCAAAATCAGAGAGAAACCTTCAATAAATCTTCGGTAGTAACCAGCAAGACCTAGAAATTGGCGGATGTGAGTCAGAGTAGTGGGGGTTTCCCACTTTTTGATAGCTTCGATCTTCGCAGGATCAACTTTGATACCTTGATTACTCACAATATGACCCAGAAATTGGACTTCCTTCAACCAAAATTCACACTTGGAGAATTTGGCATAAAGTTGCTCTTGTCTCAAGAGTTCCAACACTAGTCGAAGATGTTGTTCATATTCTTCTTCACTTCGGGAATAGATGAGGATATCATCTATGAAAACGATAACGAACTTGTCTAGATATGGCTTGCATACTCGATTCATGAGATCCATAAACACGGCAGGTGCGTTGGTTAAACCGAATGGCATCACTAGAAACTCATAGTGACCATAACGGGTTCTGAACGCAGTCTTCATCACATCACTCTCCTTCACCCTCAATTGGTGATAACCTGATCGCAAATCGATCTTGGAGTAAACGCTGGATCCTTGCAGCTGATCGAAAAGATCGTCAATTCTGGGAAGGGGATACCGATTCTTAATCGTCAACTTGTTCAGCTCACGATAATCGATACACATGCGGAAAGATCCGTCATTCTTCTTCACGAATAAAACAGGTGTGCCCCAGGGTGATGAACTCGGTTGGATAAATCTATGGTCTAGCAATTCCTGCAGTTGACTCTGCAACTCTTGCAGTTCGGAAGGTGCTAGTCGATAAGGTGCGTGAGCTACGGGTGTAGCTCCCAGCACTAGATCGATCTGGAACTCCACTGCTCTCGGTGGCGGTAATCCAGGCAATTCTTCCGGAAAGACATCGGGAAATTCGTTCACAATTCGTACATCATTCAAACTCTTCACCTCGGCTTCTAACGTTTTCACATGTGCTAAAACAGCAAGACGTCCTTTCTTCATGATCTTTTGTGCTTTCATACAACTAATGAGGTCCAGCTTCGAACTACATCTCTCTCCGTAAATAATCAGTGGCTCACCATCTCCGTGGGGTATACGAAGAGCTTTATCTCCACAGATAATGTCGGCCCTTACTTTAGTCAACCAGTCCATACCGACAATCACATCAAAGCTTCCCAATTTGATGGGTATCAAGTCAATCTCGAAATCCACACCAGCTATATTGATAATAGCTCCTCAGCCAATTTGGTCAACTTTCTCAAGTTTTCCATTGGCTACCTCAACAAGCATACTCTCCTTTAAAGGAACTAACGACCAATCTATCTTAGAGCAAAAGTGTCTACAAACATAGCTCCTATCGGCACCAGTATCAAATAGGACAGAAGCTAATAGATTGTTGATAGTGAATATACCTGTAACCAAGTCGGGGTTCTCACGGGCATCCCTTGCGTTTACATTGAAAGCTCTTCCACGTGGTGGTCCGCCGTCCTTTCTCTTGTTGGGACATTCATTCCTAAAGTGGCCCTGTTGTCGGCACTCATAGCACTGCCTTGGTCCAGTAGGGTTTGTCTTCACTGTTGGGGTGAGAATCTTGCAGTCCTTACCAATATGTCCGGTCCTTTTGCACTTTTCAGAGACCACATTACAGTACCCAGTATGGTGCTTGTAGCACCTCTTGCACTGCGGTAGAGTACCCTTGTAGTTGAGGTTCGAGCTAGGGGTCGGGTTGGGGTTCCTCCAGTCGTTGCTTCCCTTGAAACCCTCATGCCTCTTAGCTGGGTTTTGATCAAAGACCTTTCCCTTATTTCCATCCCACTTACGCTTCTCATGACTAGTCCCCGATTCTGATTTCGCTTTCTCAGGTTCCTTGCGGGTGATCTGGTTCATCAGGGTGTGCGCCATGCACATAGCTTTCGGGACGTTGGGTGGCTTCGAAGAGGTGACATTTCCCTGAATGGACTTGGGAAGTCCCCACAAGTATCGTTCCATTCTCTTAAACTCCGGGGTAACCATCGAGGGACACATCAGCGCTAATTCCAGATATCTACGGTTGTAACCATCAAGATCGTTTTCCACAACCTTCAACTCCCAGAACTCAGCCTCCATTTTCTGTATCTCTGTTCTGGGGCAGTACTCTTCGATCATGGCTCCCTTAAATTCTTCCCAAGGAGTAGCATAAGCCTCGTCAATACCTTTGGCCTGAGCAAGTGTGTTCCACCAGGTTAGGGCGTCGTCCGACAGCGTACAGGAGGCATACTTGGTTTTGTTCGTCTCTGAGCAGTTGCTTACACGGAACACAGCTTCTAGTTTCTCAAACCATCTAGTCAATCCAACTAGCCCCTCAGTACCACTAAAGTTGTGGGGCTTGCAGCTTTGAAACTCCTTATATGTACACCGGTTATAGATGGGTGATAATGCTAAAAACGAACATATATTTCATAGCATTATTCCTCAAGAAAGACAAGCTTTTAGTTGCAATTGTTCTATTTAAAAGTGATATTCGTTTAAATAATAAAAGGTGAAGACAAAAGACAGATTCGACGAATTGAAGACGCAAAGGTCCAAAAAGCTCAAAAGTACAAAATACAATCAAAGAAGTTCCAATTATTGATAAGAAACATCTCGAAATTACAAGAGTACAAGATTCAAAATGCAAAGTACAAGATATAAAATAGTACGTAAGGACGTTCGAAAATCCGGAACCGGGACATGAGTCAACTCTCAACACTCGACGCAACGGACTAAAAATTACAAGTCAACTATGCACATAAATATAATATAATATTTATATAATTCTTATAATTATTTATATATTATATTTATATTTAAATCCGTCGGCAAGCTAGGAGCCAAGGCTTTGTGAGCTGGATTTGATATCTCCGCGACTCGCGGAGTTTGAGGAACGAGAGGGTCGCGACTCGCGGAGCCCCAAAAAATGAAATTGCCTATAAAAGCAAACGCAGTTTGATCGATCAAAATATCCAAAAAATCTCTCTTTCTCTATATGTAAACGTAATATATATATATATATATATATATATATATATATATATATATATATATATATATATATATATATATATATATATATATATTTTTATATTTTAATTTTAATTTTAATTTTAATTCTAATAATAAGGGTATGTTAGCGAATGTTGTAAGGGTGTAAGTCAAAATTCTGTCCGTGTAACGCTACGCTATTTTTAATCATTGTAAGTTATGTTCAACCTTTTTACATTAATGTCTCGTAGCTAAGTTATTATTATGCTTATTTAATCCGAAGTAATCATGATGTTGGACTAAAAATATTAAAATTGGGTAATTGGGCTTTGTACCATAATTGGGGTTTGGACAAAAGAACGACACTTGTGGAAATTAGACTATGGGCTATTAATGGGCTTTATATTTGTTTAACTAAATGATAGTTTGTTAATTTTAATATAAAGATTTAAAATTGCACGTTCCTATAAATAACCATATACACTCAATCGGACACGATGGGCGGGGTATTTATATGTACGAATAATCGTTCATTTAACCGGACACGGGAATGAATTAATAGCCACTAGAATTATTAAAACAGGGGTGAAATTATGTACAATGACACTTGGCATAATTGTTAACAAAGTATTAAAACCTTGGGTTACACTCAGTCGACATTCTGGTGTAATTATTAAACATAGTATTAAAATCTTGTTACAGTTTAAGTCCCCAATTAGTTGGAATATTTGACTTCGGGTATAAGGATAATTTGACGAGGACACTCGCACTTTATATTTATGACTGATGGACTGTTATGGACAAAAATCAGACGGACGTATTAAATAATCCAGGACAAAGGACAATTAACCCATGGGCATAAAACTAAAATCAACACGTCAAACATCATGATTACGGAAGTTTAAATAAGCATAATTCTTTTATTTCATATTTAATTTCCTTTATTTTATATTTAATTGCACTTCTAATTATCGCATTTTTATTTATTGTTATTGTATTTAATTGCAATTTTAATTATCGTACTTTTTAATTATCGCAAGTTTATTTTATCGCACTTTTATTATTCGCAATTTCATTATCGTTATTTACTTTACGCTTTAAATTAAGTCTTTTATTTATTTAATATTTTACATTTGGTTTTAACTGCGACTAAAGTTTTAAAATCGACAAACCGGTCATTAAACGGTAAAAACCCCCCTTTATAATAATAATATTACTTATATATATATTTGTATTTTTATAAATTAAACTAATATAGCGTTAAGCTTTGATTAAAAGATTTTCCCTGTGGAACGAACCGGACTTACTAAAAACTACACTACTGTACGATTAGGTACACTGCCTATAAGTGTTGTAGCAAGGTTTAAGTATATCCATTCTCTAAATAAATAAATATCTTGTGTAAAATTGTATCGTATTTAATAGTATTTCCTTGTAAAATTTAATAGTATTTTATACCCCTTAGCTTTAACTATCAAGTAATTTTGGCGCCACTGTCGGGGAACTTAAACGCCGAAAGCGCAACGCTAAATATTAAAAAAAAAAAATTTAGTTTACTTTTATAAAAAGACGCTTTTGTAAAAATACGTTTTAAATATTCGAAAACATAAAAAGAAAAACAAAAATATAATATTTTTAAGAGTTTGTTAAATATTTAACTTTTATAAAGTTTCTTTATTTTTATTTTATAAAAATATAAGTTTTATTTAAATATTTTGTTTTTATTTAAAACATAAAATCAAAAACCGAAAAAAATTTATATATAAATCTAGTTTTAAGATTTTTATTTATAAAATTGTAACATATTTTTATTTCTATTCTAGTTTTTAAAATATAAGTTTTATTTAAATTATATAAATATTTTAATTAAATTAAAAATAGAAAAATAAAAAAATATATATAAATAAAATTACGTTGAACCTGTCAAACGAAGCAACCTGATCTGAAATTTAAAACCCCGCGACTCGCGGAGTTTTCCAGCCTTGTGCACCGCAAGTCGCGGAGCAGCCCTGACACGGGTACACAGGAACCCTAACAGCATTAATTACGGGATAATTATTATTATTATTAATTCTAAACCCTAATTAGGGTATTTTTATTATAATATTTAGTTTTAATTAGTTTATTTTGTTTTATTTAATTTTATTTAGTTTAATTAAATTATAAAATTAATAATTTTATAAAATAAATAATATAAAAATAATATTTTTATAAAAATTTTACTTTTTACAACTTTTAGTATATTTTTATATTTTATCCCTTTTTAATTGTTTTAGCGTAATATTTGTGTTTTTCGCTAGTTTTTAGTTTTAAACTTAATTTTTGCCATAGTTATTTTTATTTATAGATTTTTAGGTTTTGTCGTAAAATCCCTTAAGTGCTTTTTTTCTTTAGACTAAGATCTAGGTGCTTTAGAATTTTGCGACGCCTTTTTAAATGTTAGTGCTTTTTTTTTTAAGTTATTGCCATTTGGGATATAGTTTTACTTGTAAGCTTTAATATTTTTAGACACCTTTTACCTATGTATCAATTATCATTCCAATTAGTAATCTCAATTTGCGATTATAATTTTAAGTTAGTGATAGTAATAAGGTTGGGTTAGTCGAGTGTTTTTAAGTTCTATAAGTCATTTCTTTTTATTTCTTATTTTCCGACGCCTTTTATTTTTCAACCCTTTTCTTTTTCTTTTTCGACGCGCTCTTTTTCTTTCTTATTTCTCGCTATACTAGTTTTTAGGACATAGATTTTTATTCTACTTCTTATCTAAATTTCTTAAAATTACGAAAATTTATTTTAAGTGGTTAAATTGATAGACATCAAAATTTTCTGGTTCGTAGTAATAGTTGGATTTGTAGGTGGACCGGGTTATTGGAGCCAAACAGTCCTCAATTATATTGAGACCAAACGAATCATGCCCCTCTACTGCATCTTTTGGCTATTCGAAACGTGGGCAAAATCAGAAAAGTCTATTGATTGGATAACTTATATAATTTTTCTTTCCTTTTTAAAAACTAATAGGATATTCAGTGAATGCACCGAGCAAGACGTTCACCACCTTTTGTACGTTCACCACCTGTAACTAGATCAAGACATTTAGCAAATATTACCGCCGTTGATTTTTCTTTAGAATCGTCATCCAGTCGACCAAGTACTCCAATTCAAATTTCCGATAATCCATTTTTTGAACCCGACCTCACAATTGAGAATCCGGAGAATATTCAGGGACAATTCATAGATCCTGAACCATTAAATTTTCCTCTGGAACCACCAATCATTCAAACAGAGATTGTTGAGAAACGAACCATTAAATCATAATCCTCTAGTGATTCCGATTCAACAAATTCAATTATGGAGAATCTGGAACCTTTAAGTATGGAAGACCGAATGAGAGCTAAACGCACTGGCCAAGGTCACGCAATTACTCATCCAGACATTAATGCGCCAGATTATGAAATCAGAGGACAAATTCTACATATGGTGACTAATCAATGTCAATTTAGTGGTGCGCCGAAGGAAGATCCAAATGAACATCTCCGTACCTTTAATAGGATCTGCACACTATTTAAAATAAGAGAAGTTGAGGATGAACAGATATATCTCATGTTATTTCCCTGGACTTTAAAGGGAGAAGCCAAAGATTGGTTGGAATCGTTACCTGAAGGGGCAATTGATACATGGGACGTTTTAGTTGAAAAATTTCTTAAACAATTCTTTCCGGCATCTAAAGCCGTAAGACTTCAAGGAGAAATTGTTACGTTCACACAGAAGCCAAATGAAACTCTATATGAGGCGTGGACAAGATTTGGAAAATTATTAAGAGGATGTCCGCAACATGGTTTAGACACCTGTCAAATAGTACAAATATTCTACCAAGGATGCGACATCACTACAAGAAAAGACATCGATATAGCAGCTGGTGGTTCCATTATGAAGAAAACCGAAACTGATGCTTATAAAATTATTGATAACACTGCTTCCCACTCACATGAGTGGTACCAAGAAAAAGATATCGTTAGATCATCTAAAGCAGCTAGAGCCGATTCTAGCCATGACTTAGATTCCATTTCCGCAAAGATAGATGCTGTCGAGAGACGAATGGAAAAGATGACTAAGGATATTCACTCAATACGAATTTGTTGTGAGCAGTGTGGAGGACCACATTTGACAAAAGATTGTCTCAGTATTGAATT
This sequence comes from Rutidosis leptorrhynchoides, assembly GCF_046630445.1. NCBI lineage: Eukaryota > Viridiplantae > Streptophyta > Magnoliopsida > Asterales > Asteraceae > Rutidosis > Rutidosis leptorrhynchoides. Next base: position 190,223,066 of record NC_092336.1, read on the forward strand.
AACAATGGAACAAAGAGAGAATATTTCATACATAAACCAAAGGCCTGGAAATAATTATCAGAATAATTATCAACCGCCAAGACCGATCTACAATCAAAACTAGAATTATAATCGAAATATTCCATACAACAACCAACAAGGTCCTAGCAATCAACAAGTATCCAATAATACTTACAACTAGCAAAGACCTAATTTTCAAAACAAACCACAAACCGATGATAAAAAGCCGAATTTAGAAGATATGATGACGAAGCTAGTTGAAACTCAAACGCAGTTTTTCACATCTCAAAAACAAACCAATGAACAAAATGCTCAAGCATTTAGAAATCAACAAGCTTCTATTCAAAACTTGGAACAAGAAGTAAGTAACCTAGCAAGGTTAGTAGGTGAAAGAAAACCGGGAAGTTTACCTAGTGATACAAATGCAAACCCCCGGAATGAAACAGCTAAAGCCATTACCACAAGAAGTGGTACAACACTTAAACCACCTGAAATACCTGTAACTTCTGATGAAGCTATTCATACTCCACAAGAACCACAATCTGAACAAGATAAGGAAAAAGAACCGGTAGATGAAAAGGTTAATGAAGATAATACAGTTAAGGCTAAACCTTATGTTAAACCATACCAACCACCACTTCCTTACCCGAGTAAAATGAAAAAAGAAAGACTTGAAGCCGAGCAATCCAAATTCTTGGATATGTTTAAACAGATAAATGTAAATCTTCCTTTCATTGATGTGATTTCAGGAATGCCTAGATATGCTAAATTCTTGAAAGATCTGATCACGAATAGAAAGAAAATGGAAGAACTCTCGGCTGTTACAATGAACGCTAATTGTTCAGCAGTGCTGTTGAATAAGATACCAGAAAAATTATCTGATCCAGGAAGTTTCACAATTCCATGTTTTCTGGGTAGTCTTAGTTCAATAGAAGCATTGGCAGACTTAGGTGCTAGTATAAATTTAATGCCGTATTCACTATACGCTAAACAAGACCTTGGAGAATTGAAACCAACAAGAATAAGCATACAACTAGCCGATCGATCAATAAAATATCCTAGAGGGATAATGGAGAACATGCTAGTTAAAGTTGGTACTTTAGTATTTCCAGTAGATTTTGTTGTTCTGGACATGGAAGAAGATTCTCAAGTTCCTCTCATATTAGGAAGACCATTCTTAAACACGGCTAAAGCAATGATAGACGTGTTTGGTAAGAAATTGACCCTAAGTATAGAGGACGAGAGTGTTACCTTTTCAGTTGATAGAGCAATGCAACAACCGCAATCTGCAGATGATACATGCTATTATATTCAAACTATAGACTCACATGCAGAATTGTTAGAAGAATTTCCAGAATTACAAGGAACAGGAGAATGTTCTTTAGGAGAAGGTAATGAACCAATTGATGAAGTTGAAATGTTAGCTACACTAATAACTAATGGATATGAACCAACAACAGAAGAAATTCAAATGCTAAAAGAAGAAGACAGATATCGATATAAATCATCGATAGAAGAACCACCGACATTAGAATTAAAGCCACTTCCAAACCATTTGGAATACGCTTATTTGCATGGTGAATCTGAATTACCTGTAATAATATCGTCTTCTCTTACTGAAAATGAGAAATCACAACTCATTTCTGTGTTGAAAGCTCATAAACCAGCTATTGCATGGAAGATTCATGATATAAAAGGAATAAGTCCTTCGTATTGCACACATAAAATCCTTATGGAAGAAGGTCATAAAATGTATGTGCAACGCCAACGAAGACTAAATCCGAATATGCAAGATGTAGTAAAAAAGAAATTATTAAACTACTAGACGCAGGTTTAATTTATCCAATTTCTGATAGTCCATGGGTAAGCCCAGTTCAATGCGTGCCTAAGAAAGGTGGCATGACTGTCATTACAAATGAGAAAAATGAGCTTATTCCTACTAGGACTGTAACAGGATGGCGTGTGTGTATTGATTATAGAAAATTAAATGACGCCACCAGAAAAGATCACTTTCCCTTACCTTTCATTGATCAAATGTTGGAAAGATTAGCCGGAAATAGTTACTATTGCTTTCTTGATGGATTTTCCGGATATTTTCAAATTCCAATAGCACCCGAAGACCAAGAGAAAACCACATTCACATGCCCTTATGGTACTTTTGCTTACAAACGCATGCCATTTGAACTTTGCAACGCCCCTGCAACCTTTCAAAGGTGTATGATGGCGATTTTTCATGACATGATAGAAGAATGCATGGAAGTTTTCATGGATGACTTTTCAGTCTTCGGTGATACATTTGAAACATGTCTAGCTAATCTGGAACGAATGCTTATTAGATGCGAACAATCAAATCTAGTACTTAATTGGGATAAATGCCATTTCATGGTTAAAGAAGGCATCGTTCTTGGACATAAAATTTCAAAAGAAGGAATTAAAGTGGATAGAGCTAAAGTAGATGTAATTGCTAAACTTCCACATCCCACCAATGTTAGAGGAGTTAGGAGTTTTCTAGGGCATGCCGGTTTTTACCGACATTTCATAAAAGATTTTTCTAAAATTGCCACTCCTATGAATAAACTCCTAGAAAAGGATGCTCCATTCATCTTTTCAGATGAATGTATCAAATCTTTTAATATTCTTTAAGAGAAACTTACTAATGCACCGATCATGATAACACCAAATTGGAATCTACCGTTTGAACTAATGTGCGATGCAAGTGATTTTGCAATGGGAGCCGTTTTAGGACAAAGGATTGAAAAATGATTTCAACCTATATATTATGCTAGTAAGACGTTACAAGGAGCACAAACAAACTATACAACTACTGAAAAAGAACTCCTTGCTATTGTCTTTGCTTTTGACAAATTTCGTTCATATCTCGTTCTAGCAAAAACGGTGGTCTATACCGACCATTCTGCTCTTAGATACCTATTTTCGAAACAAGATGCCAAACCAAGATTAATCCGTTGGATCTTACTCTTACAAGAGTTTGATATTGAAATCCGAGATAAAAGAGGAGCAGAAAATCTCGCCGCTGATCATCTTTCTCGTCTTGAAAATCCCGAATTAGAAGTTCTAAATGAATCGGCCATACAAGACAACTTTCCTGATGAATATCTATTGAAGATAGATTATAATGAAATTCCATGGTTTGCAGACTATGCAAACTATTTAGTATGTGGATTCCTTGAAAAAGGATTATCGTACCAAAAATGAAAGAAATTCTTCAGTGATATAAAACACTATTTCTGGGAAGATCCACATCTATTTAAAAGTTGTCCAGATGGAATAATACGCCGATGTGTATTCGGAGATGAAGCTAGTAAAATTTTAAACCATTGTCACACAGGACCAACAGGAGGGCATTATGGGCCTCAACTAACAGCAAGAAAAGTTTATGATGCTGGATTCTATTGGCCTACAATTTACAAAGACGCACACCTTCTTTGTAAATCCTGTGATGCTTGTCAAAGGGCCGGAAAAATAAGTCAACGTGATGAAATGCCACAAAATGTCATTCAAGTATGCGAAGTATTTGACATTTGGGGTATTGACTTTATGGGTCCATTTCCAAAATCTCATAATAATCTCTATATTCTCGTAGCCATTGATTATGTATCTAAATGGGCGGAAGCACAAGATCTCCCAACTAACGATGCACGAGTTGTAGTCAACTTTTTAAAACGTCTTTTTGCAAGGTTTGGAACGCCGAAAGCTTTAATAAGTGATCGGGGTACTCATTTCTGTAATAATCAACTTGAGAAAGTTCTTAAAAGATATGGAGTAACTCATAAAATCTCCACCGCATATCATCCACAAACAAGTGGACAAGTTGAAAATACCAACCGAGCTTTAAAACGTATTCTAGAGAAAACCGTAGGATCAAATCCGAAGGAATGGTCCATTAAATTGGAGGATGCACTCTGGGCTTTTAGAACAGCCTACAAAACTCCAATTGGAACCACACCTTTTAAACTTATTTATGGAAAAGCATGTCATCTTCCTGTAGAAATTGAACACAAAGCATTTTGGGCTTTGAAGACATGTAATCTCGACTTACATGAAGCTGAACGTCTACGGTTAAGTCAACTAAACGAATTAGAAGAATTAAGACATGAAGCATACGAAAATTCGTTAATCTATAAGGAAAGAACGAAGAAATGGCATGATAAAAGAATCAGAAGTTCAAAAGAATTTAAAGAATGAGACAAAGTTCTTCTTTTCAATTCACGATTCAAGCTATTCCCTGGAAAATTGAAATCAAGATGGTCTGGACCATTCATAGTCAAAAGAGTTTTCCCATACGGAACGATAGAATTAATAAATTCAAATGGGATTGAATTTAAGGTTAATGGTCACAGACTTAAACAGTACATAGATAGTCCAATGGAAGTTGACAATGAAGTTAATCACAATTTCGATACCACAGCTAACTAAGTGTGGGGAGAATCAAGTCTTTTAAAGGATAATATGTATTTCTGTTAGAGTTAGATTTTCTGTTTTCGTGTAGTTCTCGAAAATAGAACCCGAATGGTCTTTTCCTAGCAGACCCTAAAGAACTAGTCTTCTCCCCCCATTCTGAATTTTTTTTTTTTTTTTTTAGGTTTTTACGAAATGAAGACTTCCTGTGAACTAAACCATGGTCTAATGCTACACGCTTTGATCACTAAACGTAATAATGACACACTTCCGAGTGAAATAGTATCAGTAATCAGAGAAAGATTGGACGGAGTAAGAAAAGAATCCAGATGCGAAGATAATAAGTTACAATTTGGTAAAGGAAAATCAAAATCCGCAGCGAAAAGAAGAGCACGACACCTAGAAAGATGTCACAAATGCGGAAAATGGTCACATGGAGGTAAATGTTCAAATAATCAAACCTATTCAAATACCGAATTTGTTACTTTATGCAGAGACGGACCGTTCATATGTTTAGAAGAAAAAACACTGAATGCTCGAGGTTACGCCTATGTAGCCATGGAAAACCAATTAAACCGACTATCTTATGAATGGGATAGATCATATAACTAAGAATACTATCTCACAGGTAAGTCTGTACAGTTTTTATTTTTTTTATTTTTTTTTATTTTTAACCTTTTGATAATAAACGCTAATTTGTTCGCTATAAAGTATTAAATTGGTATTGAATAAAATTAGGTTTGGCGACCGAAATTATTGATATCATTCAAAAATTTATTACATCACGGCGAAATTTAACGTTTATTCTTAAGGTATAAATATCTTTAATCAATCAACCCAAAATATTTCAAAAATTCTTCATGAGTTAAATTAGGTCATGGAACCGAAATTACTTTACCGAAAAGAGGGGCGTATGTTTTTGATAATATTTGATTGATTAAAGTGGGATAAAAAGCCAAAAAGATTTTTAATTTTATTTTTACCATGTTTTAAAATTAATATATAAAAATTAAAATAATATTGTAAACTTTTTAAATCAATATATTTAAAATTGTAAATATTTGAAAAATTAATCTTTTTAATATAAGTTTGTATGTATAAAAATAAAAATATAATATAAGTTTGGTGTGAATTTATAATATGAATTTTTAATTAAGTTTGGTGTGAATTTTTAATTTTATGCATTTTAAATTTAAGTTTGGTGTGAATTTAAAAACAAAAATTTACTTTATGTCGCTAAGTTAAAAATATGATTTTTAAAATTCGTCGTAAGTTGAAGACTAGGTCTTTGAACCAAAATTGCTTTACCCAAGGGAGGGACGAGAACTTTTATTATCATTATTTTTAATCTTATTGAATTAAAGTATGCCAAAAACATTAAAAAAAAACCCAAAAATCTTAGCTTTTAAAACAATCGCTACAAAAAGACAAATTTTAAAATTTTGTCGAAGGACGGACTAGGACATCGATCCGAAACGACCTCGTCCTAAAACAAAGGAAAACAAAATTTTATATTTATTTTATATTTGTTTTATAAGTTAAGATTTATAAAAAAAAAAAAAAAAAAGCACCGCGACTCGCGGAGTTTAATGGGCAAAATCACCGCGACTCGCGGAGTTCAGAAATTACAGAAAAAAATAAAAACGCTGGAATCAGCTCAGTCCACACACAACACCCACATAAACTGCGAAAAATACCGAAAAATTACTCCCAAAATCGAATTTTTTCACCGAAAATCATCAAATCTTTTACTAAAATCATGTTGAGAAGGATGCTATTAAGGAATTACTCAAGAAAAACGGTAAATTTCTACACCTAAACACCATTTAATCCGAAAATTAGTGTTCTTGAGCAATTTTTTCCCCAATTCGATTTTAATGCTTTTTAGTGTAATTATGCTTAAATTGCTTGTGTATTATGCTTGTATAACCTAGATTGATGCTATTTAACATGATTAGAAGCCTTAAACTTCAAATTTTGGGTAATCTAGGGTTTTTGTTCTTGAGCAATTTGGCGCTTTTTGATATAAACAGGTTATGGCCGATTTTTTCATGAATTATTGCTAAATTAAGTAGTGTAACATGTTTAGGTAGTTAAATGATCCAAACTTTGAGCCTAAACATGATTTTGAGAATTAAAGTGGACTTTTTCAAGTCTAAAATTCATGAACTTGATTTTTGAGAAATAATGCCATTTGAAACTTGTTTAAATGCTAGTAATGATTATTTTGACATGTTATTTGAGTTGAATGCTTATGAACTTGGCGAACATTTTCGTATATGCTTATTTGAAAAAGAGTAGATTTGATAAAAATATGAAAAAGAGCTTAAGTTTGATATAAATTGAACATGTCATTGTAATTATTTTGATTGATGATTTTGCTGACACTAATGCATATTTGGATGCACAAAAATTGTGTTTGATGTATTTTGCAGACTGAAAGGGGTGAATCTTCATCCCAAGCTCGCAATGCTCCTCCTGAGAATGCGGAACAACAGGATGTTGATAGCTATTATAAACAAGATATACCTCATCCAGTTATGACATTTTCAGATATGCACTTGGAAGATTTGCACCCGAACCTGAGATTTGAAAGACTTTGGATAGATTATCCAAAATACCAAAGGGGTTTGCATACTCTTCATTCTAAAGCTGTTGAAGTACCTAGGGTAATAGAATGGGCACCGTTAGAAGCTGTAGAATTAGCCGGGCCAATTAGGGAATTACTTACACAGAGGTATGGTAATTCTACTTTTAACGATTGGGTACGTTTATTCAACATGCGTAGACCTGTATATAAAGTATGGTGTGAAGAATTATTGTGTAGTATAGAAATAAATGATCGGGTAGTTAGTTTAACCGATCGATCTTTTATTAGATTTTTGTTAGGAGGTTCGATGCGCCACATGTCTTTACTAGACATGGCTCAGGCTTTACGTATATATACGCCTGATGAGTTAGCATCTGCTGATTGTAGAGGGTTGATACTAAATGGTAGAAAGATAGACGAAAATTTGGATACGCATGGTGTATGGAGTCAAATGACTAGCCATCACCGGTTTAAAGGGGGAAATTACTCTTATTTGGATATAGATAGAGCAGAGTTAAGAGTAATTCATAGGTTTTTAGCCAATTCGATTACACAACGAGGTAAGAATAAGGAAAAGGTAAATGAACAGGATTTGTTTTACCACATGTGTATTCGAGACCCACAAAGCGCTGTAAGTATACATTATTGTGTGGGTTATTATTTATCAGCTATGGTTAGGGGGATGAGACCGCATAGCATAATAGGAGGTGGTATATTTATTACTTTGATTGCTGAATATCTCGGTGTGGATATAAGTCGGGGGGATTATTAATCGAAGAACCAGAACCCCACGATACAATTGGTTTAAATGTATACCATGGTGCTAAAGTTTTGAAGAGGCGAAATAACACCGCAGTACGATATAATGGTAGACATCCACAGGTTGAGAGAAACCAACAACTAGGTAATGTGGGAGGGGGAAATGAAATGACAGAAATGCAAAGGTTTATAGCTTCACAAGAGTATGAAAATGCTAGACATAGAGCATTTGAAGATTGGCAAGTTCATCAAAACCAAATCATAGCTCATTGCCAACATGTAGGTAGAAACTATATTCCTACTCCATCGCCCGTATTTCCTCCCTGGTCTATAGAGATCCAACCACCGTATCCTACGTATAACCCAGCCGAAGCATTTTATAACACATATGGTTATGCATGGAACCCTTACTGATATCGGTATCATCCCTAGTCTACTTAGTATTATTTATTTTATAATTTGTAATGTTGATACATTTAATACTTATGTTGGAATTGTATTAGTTTTTATAATTTACAAATTTTTATTTTTAGATTTTAATAATGTTTGAATGTGGGGTAATATACCAAACTTCAAAAATATGTATATATGTTTGCAGTTTATCTTATGTACACAATAGAGTAAAACAACGCATTTTTAAAGACTGACATTAAGTTCAGCAAAAACAACTAATTTTGACGACAAGATGCAAAATAAAATGTGATATAACAACAAGACGGAATGAACAAATGATATGCACCATTTATCATTCAGCAAACAAACGCCAATATGTTTGGAAACTTTGGTAAAATTTAATCATTTTCACACAAATCACCCTCAATAATTTAAATTGTTACTGATTTCTTGCAAATGAGGGCATTGCAAGATCTTAAGTGTGGGAAGGGGTTAAATTCTTTCGGATTTTAAAATTTTTACTTTATACACTTGGTTACCATTAGAAATACTAGTAAAGTAGTAGTTGTATTAGAATCTAGTGCTCTCTGATAATAAAGAACAGCCCTAGTCTTATATACTGACTACCCAATTCTAGTAAAATTTTTCAAAATTTTCAATTAAATGAACTCAAAATCATGGTTATACATATTTATGAACGATAAAACTAGGTTTTAACACCGAAATTATTGTTACCTCGGAAAGGACATAAATTGAGAAACAAACCAAAATGTTAAAATTCATTTAAAATGGAATAGAGGACAATAAAAAGGAAAATAAAAGCCAAGTGTGGGAAAATTTACCAAGATATTTTAAACATATGTCACATATTTCTGTAACAAATAACTGAAAATACTTTTGCTTTGGACTAAACTAAACTGTTTTACCCGATGAAAGAAAAGAAGAGATGGATCTACACGATGAATCAATTCCATTATTAAAAGGAAGTAAAGTCTTCCGAAAAAGAAACGCGCTTCTTGATTTAGATCAGGAAGTTGTCATCCAGACCAGCTGTAGGTTGATGAAAAATCTAGAAAAGTCATCTCTAAAATCAGCATGAAATCCACGGACCTCAGCATAAAACAGGGTCGCCAAGTGGTCAGATTTATCCTAACCATGAGAAGGATTTATCTCGTACAATGGGGGGCACCGTGCAAATTAGCTTGATAAGACTAATGAATCAGATCCCCAGAAAGGATAATCTCCTTAAAAGATCAAAAATCAGCTTTTAAGACTGATATTACTCAATCCTTAAGATTGACCTTAAAGATTGAGAATTCAAACTCATGGAATTCAATGATATCTAAACTCGAGCTTGAACGAGAAAATATTTTGATCAAAAAGTTACAAACCGATTTATTTTCTGAAAACCTATTTTCAATGCGTTCATTACCATCGAACGTAAAATCCTAGGAATTCACCTGGAATTCATTAGGTCACCTGAACCAAATCGGGTGTCAACCGTAAGAACGGTGGTTGCATAGCATGGTCAAAGACAGGACCTTGTGCCAGACCGAAAAATTATAAGGGTGAGCTTTACTATTGCTCCTACCAAGGATAGTAATTGCGTCCGACACGTTATAGACCATAATTAAAAGCATGTCAGGGGACATTGCCTTAACAGTTGCTTGTTCAACGCTTTCCTTTACAACCGGACGGTAGTTTACCAAAAGGTAATATACGAAGCAAGTATACTGGACGTGTTGCTTTCCTAATACAAGGTTAGCAAGTGGGTGACACAAAACCACAAGTTTTAAGCTAAAATTTTCAAATCTGAAACCCACCAAACCCACAAAAAGAATTTACAAACACCGGTGAAGGGTTATTCCGGAAAACTTATCTAGGGTAAAAACTAGATTTAATTTTCAAAAGATCAAATGTTTTCATAAAGATCCAATTTCCTTAATGGATCTAAATTTTTATAGTCATGTGAGACTGTAAACCATATCGTTACTACCATTGTTTATATCGCCGTATAGAAATCACTGATGTACAAAGTGTGAAGAATAAAGAAGTGATTCTAGTATTTCAAGACTATATTGCTTGAGGACAAGCAACGCTCAAGTGTGGGAATATTTGATAATGCTAAAAACGAACATATATTTCATAGCATTATTCCTCAAGAAAGACAAGCTTTTAGTTGCAATTGTTCTATTTAAAAGTGATATTCGTTTAAATAATAAAAGGTGAAGACAAAAGACAGATTCGACGAATTGAAGACGCAAAGGTCCAAAAAGCTCAAAAGTACAAAATACAATCAAAGAGGTTCCAATTATTGATAAGAAACGTCTCGAAATTACAAGAGTACAAGATTAAAAACGCAAAGTACAAGATATAAAATAGTACGCAAGGACGTTCAAAAATCCGGAACCGGGACATGAGTCAGCTCTCAACGCTCGACGCAACGGGCTAAAAATTACAAGTCAACTATGCACATAAATATAATATAATATTTATATAATTCTGATAATTATTTATATATTATATTTATATTTAAATCCGTCGGCAAGCTAGGAGCCAAGGCTTTGTGAGCTGGATTTGATATCTCCGCGACTCGCGGAGTTTGAGGAACGAGAGGGCCGCGACTCGCGGAGCCCCAAAAAATGAAACTGCCTATAAAAGCAAACGCAGTTTGATCGATCAAAATATCCAAAAAATCTCTCTTTCTCTATATGTAAACGTAATATACATATATATTTTAATTTTAATTTTAATTTTAATTTTAATTCTAATAATAAGGGTATGTTAGCGAATGTTGTAAGGGTGTAAGTCAAAATTCTGTCCGTGTAACGCTACGCTATTTTTAATCATTGTAAGTTATGTTCAACCTTTTTACATTAATGTCTCGTAGCTAAGTTATTATTATGCTTATTTAATCCGAAGTAATCATGATGTTGGGCTAAAAATATTAAAATTGGGTAATTGGGCTTTGTACCATAATTGGGGTTTGGACAAAAGAACGACACTTGTGGAAATTAGACTATGGGCTATTAATGGGCTTTATATTTGTTTAACTAAATGATAGTTTGTTAATTTTAATATAAAGATTTAAAATTGGACGTCCCTATAAATAACCATATACACTCAATCGGACACGATGAGCGGGGTATTTATATGTACGAATAATCGTTCATTTAACCGGACACGGGAATGGATTAATAGCCACTAGAATTATTAAAACAGGGGTGAAATTATGTACAAGGACACTTGGCATAATTGTTAACAAAGTATTAAAACCTTGGGTTACACTCAGTCGACATCCTGGTGTAATTATTAAACATAGTATTAAAATCATGTTACAGTTTAAGTCCCCAATTAGTTGGAATATTTGACTTCGGGTATAAGGATAATTTGACGAGGACACTTGCACTTTATATTTATGACTGATGGACTGTTATGGACAAAAACCAGACGGACATATTAAATAATCTAGTACAAAGGACAATTAACCCATGGGCATAAAACTAAAATCAACACGTCAAACATCATGATTACGGAAGTTTAAATAAGCATAATTCTTTTATTTCATATTTAATTTCCTTTATTTTATATTTAATTGCACTTCTAATTATCGCATTTTTATTTATTGTTATTGTATTTAATTGTAATTTTAATTATCGTACTTTTTAATTATCGCAAGTTTATTTTATCGCACTTTTATTATTCACAATTTCATTATCGTTATTTACTTTACGCTTTAAATTAAGTCTTTTATTTATTTAATATTTTACATTTGGTTTTAACTGCGACTAAAGTTTTAAAATCGACAAACCGGTCATTAAACGGTAAAAACCCTCCCTTTATAATAATAATATTACTTATATATATATTTGTATTTTTATAAATTAAACTAATATAGCGTTAAGCTTTGATTAAAAGATTTTCCCTGTGGAACGAACCGGACTTACTAAAAACTACACTACTGTACGATTAGGTACACTGCCTATAAGTGTTGTAGCAAGGTTTAAGTATATCCATTCTCTTAATAAATAAATATCTTGTGTAAAATTATATCGTATTTAATAGTATTTCCCTGTAAAATTTAATAGTATTTTATACCCCTTAGCTTTAACTATCAATGGGAGGGTTAACTGGTGGAGCTTGGGGGTTGATTTCCGCAATAGCTGCGGCTACTCTTTCCGCAATCATTTCCTCAATTTGTGCTGCTGTGGGTGCTGCTCTTCCGTTTGCCATTGCTCTTCTAAACAGAAATTTTGACTTAAGTCAAAATCCAGCATTTAATAAATAATAATATAGTATATGGCAACCAACATGGAATCAACGCAACACATGTTAACTAAGCAATGCAACTAGATATAGATACCACAAAATCACCATACAGTAACGTAATTAGAACACCGAACAAAAAGTAAACAACACTAAGTTCCATTCATTAATAATAAGTTGCATACATCCGCATGGGTTTGCACAATACATGAGTAGAACATGAAACTACAAACGAGATTACATAATGAAATCTACTACAATGCCCTATGGTGATGGTGGGTAAAGGATGTCCATTACGTGGGACATCTGATCCTCGAGCTCAGTTACCCGAGCACGGAGGATCTCCACTTCCCTTGTCAGTTCCTCGACGAAAGGAGATGGTGGGGAAGGCGGTGCAGTCGGTACAGGTGGTGCAGGTGGTCCAGCGCCAGAAGTAGATGGTGCATAATGGTAAGCCTTACGCACGAATGGATCGGCAGGATACGGCATAACCCGCTTGCAGGCGGTGACCCTAGTCCTCAGTCCATGTGCGTTAACGGACAACCTACCTTCGTTAACCCCTGGAATAACGGTACCATCGAAACGATACCGCTTCTTAGGCAGGATAGAGGGTGGCTGCACGGGCGTCTCCTCAGGGTCCTCGTCAGAATCCTCATCACTAGAGTCATCAGAGGATGAGTCGTCGGATGATGAGTCGTCGAAAACAGCTGGAGGTGGCTCTGCTCGGCCGGTAGTCATAATTCGATATCTGAAAGGCGGAATCGGCACGACACGTCCATCAGGAAGGCGTCTGCACCAATGGTTATGCTCATTACAGAACGGAACATCCCCATATTCCCCTGGAATCACAACACCACCAGAATGGTGATGTGGCTCTGAGGGTCCTGGGATGAGTGGAGTTGGAATATCTGGTGGATCCTCGTATCCATCTGAGGTGATCACTGGGTCGGGTGCATGGCCACTGGCTCCAGAGGACGAAGCGCCAGAGTCACTGGAGTGTGTCGATGACGGGATCTGTGAATCTGCAACAATGGCAGGCGAGGTGGAAGGTGAGTCTGAGTCGCTCTCCAAAATGATGACGGGCGGGACATCCGACATCTGAACAGGGAAAAATATCTTTTTCCATGTCAGTAAGTCATAAAGCAAGCACGTATTAGGCAAAATAACTACAACAGTCTAGATCACCTATAACAGTAAATAGCATGGCAATAAATTGTACAGATGTATCATGCAATTGAAAGCAGATAGTAGCATGCAGTAATGAAAATCAAGTAGCAGTATACATCATATAGCAGTAGAAGTAAGCAGCAGCATGAAGTAAGTTCCGCAGAAACAAGTAAACAGCAAGTTGTAGATTAGTCCTATTGGTGAATCCTACTCGATCCGGTCTAGACTCAATAATGCAACCTAATTCCCTACAACCAATGCTCTGATACCAAATGTGACGCCCCGTACAAAACCATCGTGTACGATTCGTCAACAACAGGATCTTTACACGGTCAAGTACTACATGCTATTTGAAAACCAGTTTTCATAAAAGACATAGCGTTTAAAAAAGATAACGTGACACAAAGTTCGTTACAAAGCCATTATTTGAAAATAACATAAACTACGAATGCAAAAGAAAAGTTCCATGATTGAGACATCTCTAAGATTATGCAGCGGAATTCTAGCACAGCAGGTCCTTAACAGCAAGTCTAAACACCAAGACAGCAAGTCTAAACAGCGGAAGCAACAAACCTCTAAGCACCTGAGAAAACATGCTTAAAAACGTCAACAATAATGTTGGTGAACTATAGTTTAAGTTGTAACAGTAATGTAAGGTAGGCCACGAGATTTCAGTGTTCCAATACAGTATGAAAAGTATATGTTTAACCGTGGGCACTTGGTAACTAACTTAACGTTTATAACCCCCTAAAAGTACACTTGGCGATTGCGTATGTTTACGAAGTATTAAACACGCGTTAAATGCTAGCGTGACTAGTCCGAGTGGGGATGTCAAACCCTATGGATCCATATCTAAGATTCGCGTTCACCGGTTCAAAAACCAATGACTAAACGTTACCGAGCTAAGGGGAAAGTTTATACCGTTGTATAACCCACACATATATAAAGTTTAAGTACTCGTGCCTAGTATGTAAAATGTAAAAAGCGCATGTATTCTCAGTCCCAAAATAGTTAAAGTAAAAAGGGATGCTATAATTCACAGTGATAAGAGCGGTAAAGTCGATAATGAAAGTATGCAAGTAGTAAGTCGGCCCGAAAGGTCGTCAACCTAAGTCAAAGGTTATTAGGTCAGTATGTTATCCTCATAAGTTCTAATAGTGCATAAAATAAGCTTAAGTGTCATCATCATCATCGTTCATCATCATAAAAGCTAAGTAAGTTTGACAAGAATAAAGATCGAAACAATAGGCTGACTTCGGTCAGATGCTACGACCTCTACGTAAATCAAAAAGACGCGTAATCAGTGGCTATGGCTCCGTATATGAGTCCCTTAACCGCTGACCAATTTTTAGAACCTAACTTGTCTTCTTTGACCATGGCGACAGTTTAAGTGCGAGTAGGTCAGAAATTTCAGCACAACGTTAATAGGGTGTAGTGACTTT
The DNA here is from genome assembly GCF_046630445.1 of Rutidosis leptorrhynchoides. Classification (NCBI taxonomy): domain Eukaryota; kingdom Viridiplantae; phylum Streptophyta; class Magnoliopsida; order Asterales; family Asteraceae; genus Rutidosis; species Rutidosis leptorrhynchoides. The sequence goes on from NC_092336.1 coordinate 190,238,102, forward strand.
TGGAAGGCCATAAATCCTAAACCGTAACTCGGATTAAGTCGAGGTCTAAACGGAAAGTCATCTACTCGAACCGAACTAACTGAAAATCAACTTTCCAGTATCCCAGGTGTAACATCCCGCGTTTTTGCGTTAAATTTATTTTTAACACTGTCTTTTTTTTTTAAATAATATCTTTCGTTATTTAAATTCGTATTTTCCGTTGACTAACGTTCATAATATTCCCGTTATTTAATTATAACATCACTCGTTTACTCGAGCGTTTTTAAAATATTCGTTTGGTTAATTCCCGCACCCGCTTTGAAACTTGAGGGACCGAGGTTGCCAAGTGGGCAAACTAGTTGACTAGGTCAACTAGTCAAACCACCTTATCCATCCATTCATTTCACCTCCCACCTTCTTCCTCTTTTCTCTCTACTTCCCTTTCATGAACTCAAACACCCATCTTCATAAAATCATCATCTAAATCCGGATCGAGAAGCAAACTTCAAAACAAATTACATTTTCGTGATCCTCTCTTCATCCTCAACATTTTGGTACAAATTTCTTCACATTTGGGTAACATTTCTAAAACTCTAGATTTTCTCTAAATTCGTGTTTTTGACTTGAAATGGTGTTAGTTAGTGTCTATGGCTCGTGTATAACATGAATATATGTTTTGTTTGCTCGATTCGTTGTTTTGAGTAACTAGTTTGAACATTTGAAATGGGTGTGTTTAATCCTTAATTTTGGATGAGTTAATGTTGTTAAATTGTTAGAGTTTATGTTTTAAACGTGTTACTAGCATCTTTAGCATCAATTTGATGTGTAGGTTGATTTGGAAAACATCATTAACATGATTATTGGTTTTGTGATTCTTGATTAGGGTTTAATGAACTCTAAAAGGAAATTTTGATGTTTTGAATGCCATGAAATGTTATTAGTTAGTGATTAGTTGTATTGTATGTTTCATTACCTTCAAAACGGCATATCATATGTGTGAATTGCATTCCCGAATCTTAAAATGCGTTTTGTAAACTTGAAACGATGGTTTTGAACATTTAATGACCACTTGACGAGATTTCGGCTATTGTAAATGATATTTTTGCTTGATGAAAAGTGGTTAGTTGTATTCCTTGTCAAAATACCTTTCCAACGATATAAGATACTTGTTTTGGATGTTTACGGTTTAGGATTTATGGGTATTTGAAGTTGGATTCGTGCTTGAGTGTGAAAACTGCCAGAATTCTCTGCACAGGTAATGGCGCGGCGCGCCATATACCCGCGCTGCGCGCCAAAGTGGTCTGTCTAACTTTGTCGATTTTTGAATAATGTTTGCTATGCTACGCACCTCCGATTCACATGTAACTTGTTCTAACATGCTCATATATGATTAAAAACCTCAGAAAAATAGTTCGGGACCCGACCTGAACGTGTTGACTTTTCGTTGACTTTGACCGACCGAAGTTCGACTTTTTGTCAAACTTACCCAAATGATTGTGCAATCTTCCTAACTTGTTTCTATACTTGTATCTTGCATGAAACTTGACAAATTGATTCACATGCTATATTTAATCGAGTCGTAACGAGCCATAGGACTAATTGAACACATTTCACCCGACCTTGTGTCGTAACCGGTTAATTGATACAACTTATTTGTTTAGGTCAAGGCTAAGCAACTATCATGCACACGTTTACTTTGTGAAGTACTTTTATACTCGTGCACTCGAGGTGAGATCATAGTCCCACCTTTTCAACAACTTTTTATACTTTTAAATTGTGGGCTGAGAAACATATACTTTGTTACATTTTGTACTACTTACTTTTATACTTTGAACACAAGTACAAGGAAAACAAACATTCCACAGCGAGTTAGAACAAAAATCCTCAATTCGATTATCATTAGTTACACTTGCAGGGTGTAAGCGAGAACTTATATTGTGTGGCCATACGGGTTTGACAAACCCTCATTTCGGACGGTTCGCTACCGTCTACGGATGAAATATATTTTCGAGAAATAGTGTATGTTCTAACACTATTGTGATGGGGTTCTATGGAAGGAAATGTTAAGTCTTGATAATTGGGTGCTCGCGAACAATACTTTTGGAATGCAAACGATTATGATAATCAACGTTATGGGAATACTAAATCTTGTGGTTCAAAAACAACGTTTATTACAAACACCTATGATTTCACCAACGTTTTTCGTTGACAGTTTTCTATATGTTTTTCAGGTTCATACTTGGCTATTTGATACATGCTTCCGCGTACACTCATACTTGCTTGGAGTCGAGCATACATGCATACACTCTGATTTCTTGCTTAGGGTCAAGCATACATACATACATACGCTAGTGATAGCACCTTTGGATTCAAACATATTGTTTACATACTTACGCTATTTATAGCAACCGTGATTTTTAAACTAATTATGTCGCAAGTTATCTCATTTATAATTTATACTTTTGCAAACTTAAAATTATTGTCGAACGGTTTTGTAAATTAAACTTTGCAAGCATGATACGTTTCAAAAGAATGCGACATAATTTTGGTCAAACGAGTCTCATATAAGGACTACGACCACGTTTCGGGACCTCAGTTAGCGACGCCGTCAATGACGATTTTGGTCGGGTCGCCACACCAGGTGGTCTGATCAGATCCCGAAAACAGTAAGCAAGGTGCTCCGGTGGGGTTCTTAGTGCTTGATGCTCATCATGGTTCTCATCCTTGATGCTTGTAGCTTCAAGTGTACAACTCGTTGATGGGTTAGCATCACCTTGACCAAGATTCTACCATCAACACACAATATGTTAAGACCAAGTAAGAACACAACTCATTTAAGAGTCTTAGATGGATGATGAACCAAGGTAACATCATATCCTTAGTCTTAACACAATTACAAGTTACATTTACAACTAAAGCTACAAACTTTACCTCAATCAAACAAGTATGAACATAATTTAAGTCAAATGAAGTGATGGAACCCTAAGCTAGAGAGCTTGGATCCTTTTCACACAAGTTATAAGGTCACAAAGCTAGAAAGCTTGAACCTTTAGTGTTCTTGAAGAACTTGAAGCATAAAGCTTAGATCTTTAAGTTTTATGAAGACCATAAACACAAGTTTTGATCTTTATAACAAAATAATGAGATTAAAGTTTTGATCTTTATAGAAAACTTAGATCCAACAAAAGATATAAAGATTCAAGCTAGAAAGCTTGCATCTTGGTTGTTCTTGAAGATCTTGAAGCATAAAGCTTGGATCTTTAAGTTACATGAAGATTACAAACACAAGTTTGAATCTTTATAACAAAATAGCAAGATTAAAGTTAAAAAAATATAGATATACAAAGTAGGTGAAGATTCAAAGCTAGAAAGCTTGAATCTTCCATGTTCTTGAAGGATTCAAATCTAAGTTTGAATCTACAAGATGTAATCAAGATCAAAGCTAAAAAGCTAGACCCATGATGATGATGATGATGAATTTGTGAGAGAGAGAGGAAGAAGAAGAAGAAAAATCAATACTTACACTTTTTAGAGAGAGAAGGACTAGAGAGAGAATTAGAGAGTGAGTGTGTGTGAATTACAAATGAAAGCAAGTGTAAAATGAATAGAATGAGGCTTGTATTTATAGGTGGATGGGGTGAGGGAAGGGGTATGTGGCCGTGGGTATGGGTGGGGGGACAAGGGAGACCAACTTTTGCTTTTTGGTTAATGGTTGTCTAAAGTTGGTGCTTATGTTGGGATCCCATGCAACATTAAGGATAATACTTGACATAAATGCTAGTATGTTCCCTCTAATAAATGGACATTTGTCTTACATATTAATGGGTCACTAGCTAATAATAATTGGGCTAATTAAATAGTCCACTAACTAGTGTAGGGTGGGCTAAGGCCCAACAAGGTAGAAAGTCCAACAAGACTAACTAGTAAGCATAAGTAAATTACTACGCGTAATTAAGCATCCATAAACCCAAGTAATTATTATTATAAAATAATAATTAAGATTTCGTAGTCATAATATTTCGATTACGACAAAAGTTAAACGTGTACGCAGTACGCAGTTTGTTCGTAACGTCGAGTGACACTAACGGTCATAAAGGATTCCGGTGATCAAGTTAAGTATCCTACGTACTTAAAGGCATGTTTTAACACATAAATGAAAGTAGGCCATGTGTATAAAGATTCCAGAGTATAAAGTAGCATAGTACGCACAAATACGCAGTTTTGCTAAAACACAAGGCACAAAAGCAAGTCAAAAAAGTCGGGTCGTTACATAAAACCCGCGGCGCGACCCCACCTCTCCACAGCGCGACCATGGGCATCATTTGTCCAATTTTCTTCTTGTTCCAACTATTGTTTACACGACTTGTACACTCCGTTCTCGCTTCGTATTTACACCTAAACTTCACCATAAAGTCTCACTCGACTTAATACCTTCATAAACCATGCATATACTTTTCCATATATATATATATATATATATATATATATATATATATATATATATATATATATATATATATATATATATATATATACACCTATTATCTTCGTGTACATATTTACATATATAAATATACTCGCTACATGCACTTTACGCCCGAGATAATTATTCGAAATATCCGGGTCTTACAATATCATCACTTGACAACCGAACCACTACCGAACCACCACTTGAGAACAAAAGAGCATCAGACCACCATCGGAGAACATAACCACTATTGAAGCATGATATGGCCAAAATGGACGGTTTTATTTGTGCGGTGTCGTTAGGTCGCAACACGCCAGAATCAGTTACCAAAAGAGAGTAATGGTTTTATCATTTATATTTAGCTGGGTTTCCTAGCTATAACTCACCTACTTGTCTTCCTTTTAACGAGTAAGTGGTAAATATAACTCAGGTTCGTATTTTTGTATGTTTGCTCAGTAACGTGGGATAAAAGTGCCTATATAGTTAACCCTAGTGACAAGTGATGATAGATTAAGATTAACTAATAATAATATAACTATAAAGGTAAAAATGGATAGGTATGAAGAATAAAATCCTGATGGGGAACTATCGCAAAAGTTTAACTTCCTAGAATAAACACTAAATCTCAATCAACTGGGCTATGAATCTAACTGATTTGTGACTAAGAGTTTAGGCTTTGAAGATTCTGGCTAAGACGGATATCCCTACTCCCAACGTTAACCTTAAAGGGTTTAAACGACCTTATGGATGGAATCCTAGGTACATGAACAAAGTGGTATATCCCTAAAGGAAAGTCTTAGCTTTTCTTAATCCTAGTTGGTCTAACTAGAGTAATATTCCACCACTTAATACTAAGCTATGCCTTAACATTAACAGATGTGCAATCTTAGATATTCTAAGGTACTGCTAATTGGATTAGAGGTCTCTCCTTTGCGATCACTTACTCAACCCCGGATCATCTTACAACATCTCAAGAACGTTGCTTCTGACGCGAATCATGCTTCTGAGCAAGCTAGTGTTCACTGAACTCTATATTGCCTACTCTAATCACAACCTAAATGGGCAGCTCTTCTTTGACGAATACATGGTTATTCGTACGTAGGTACTATATCCCTATTGTGACGTTAAACACACATAACTACTTACCTTGTACCCTAGGGTTAATCAAGTCCTAATACTAGGTTATAGCCACGTGAATAAGCGGAAAGGGTGATCCGTAAATTAGACTTCTAAACCGTCAAGGTTTCAGCATAACAATAGCATAAGTTTCAGATAAAGTATTCAACACATAATAAACATTTGCAACAGATAGATAAGCATGCAAGATGAAAGCAACTTAAAGTACTAAGATAACTTTATTAAATTAAAGAAAGCGTTCACCGTTTACAGACGAGATCTGGACCATTACAAGTGCTGACATCCTCTAGATTGCTCATATTACAATCTTCTGCGTTCGTCTCCGGGTACTTATTTTCCCGCTCGGGGGTGAGAAGGCCTTGAAAGCTCTAGTGAGAGAAAGTGTATTGTAGTGAGAGAGTGAAGAGAGGTGTGTTGAAAATGGATGGCAACAAGCCTTTAAATAGAAGTGAAAAAATGCCTGCAAACGGCTGGCAGGCCATTTGGCAGGCCGTTTGCAAGGCCCGTTTGACCAGGCCACCCGTTTTTGCTTGCCGTTTGTCTGGGCGTTTAGTAGGCCGTTTCCCATAGTGGCAGGTCGTTTGGCAAGCCGTTTGGCCTGCCCTGGTCAGCCTATTTCCTGGGTCGTAACTTGATTTCTTGTCCTTTACCGTTTTTGCTCTAGAATCTTCATTTTAGCTCCGATTCTCTTGATTCTTTTTGCATTGTCTTCGTAATTACTTAATCTACAAATTTAACGGAAAAGCGATTATTTTGCCGACAAAGTTTGGAACTTTATGCTTTTGGAGACTCAATATTGGGGGGTAAAAACGTGACTTTTTACCCAATATCAAAGCACCTTGCAACCACCGAACCACCACCGGATAATCAAACCGCCACCGGACCACAAGACTACATATAGACCACGGGATTACCACCAGACAACTGAACCACTACCGAACCCCTGGACCACCAGACGTCCTCCAGGCAACCAAACCACCACCGAACCAACACAAGACCAATGAATCTCCGGGCCACCACCGGACAACCGAAGCACCACCGGACCGTGTACCATCGTCGGACTACCAAACAACCACCTAACTACCACCAAACAACCATATTATTATTATTATTATTATTATTATTATTATTATTATTATTATAATAAAAAACTTAAAAGTTTTAAAACTTACAAAAAAATTAGTGGGAAGCCTAGAGACAATCTGGGCCCCCACACCTCTAGGAATAGCAAAACCTATCCTAGTAAAAATATGAGCAGCAGCACCGGCACTAATATCTTGCGTCATCGAACTCTTATTAATTACCAGCGTTGTCTAGATCGTGAAAAAAGCAAATCTAGATTCCATTCCAGATCGCCTAAATCCTAAATCCCCAAATCGAGATTCGTCAAAGAACCCTAAATCGCCTAAATCGTCAACTCGTCAAAGAACCCTAAATCGCTAAATCTGCTAACTTGTTGAATGAACAATATGTTGATAAATTGATCAATTGATTAACTTGTTATTGAATTAAGTTATGTTTTGGGATGTAACAAAATTGAGAGTTTGAAAGATAGAAGGTGGTATTTTTTTTGTTATGATCGAGTCTTTGTTATGATTGAGTCTTTGTTTGACGTTTAATTAATTTGACGTTTAGTTGAGCTGAAATTTATCAATTATTTATACTTACTTAAGCATCATAGTTGCGAATTTATGAATTTTTTATTCATACTTTGAGATAACCTTTCAATCCATATTTTTAAAGTGTTATAGATGCTCAATGATTAGCTCATTTGTTTACAAATCAAAACACATTATGTGGCTATATACAAATAATTGTTATTTGAAGCTACTTGGAAGCATTCAGAATGAATGAGATACATGTAATATAAAAATTATATGATTATGTCAAATAATTCTTTCAAACCGTGTTTGATATGTATGAATGTTCAATAATGTGCTCTATTAAATGAACTTCAACTTTAGGGTTTTTTTTGTTCTTGAATAAAGGTTAGTGTGTTAATTACTTTACTTCAACATATTTCGTGATTTTTTACAAGTTTGAAGTGTTGAAATTGTTAGATTCAAAACTCATTTAAAAAGAACATGTATCGTTTCTCACTTCGATTGTGGCCAATTTCGTTTTTTAGGTGCTTTTTGTTTGTATGATATTGATTAGTCCATTTGTTGATATTATATGTCAAGGGGTAAAGTACGTGAAATCAGTATATGTATTATGTAGTAATATGAATACTAAAGAGTAATTAATCACATGAATTTCTTTCATCAGTCTCTACTAGTGAGTGGTGACTACGGGGAGTGCCAAAAGGGGCTGCTTTGGTACAACTGTAATTACCAGTTAAGAACTATGGTTTTATATTTAGGACTAAGTGGGTTGAGTAACAGCTTAATGGGTCACCTGACCCAAATTCGAATTAACTGATCCAAATCGTGGGCTGAAAATGAGCGGGTCGGGTTGGGATGACTAGCTTGTGTTGCAGTAGATACTATAGAATGTAGTTTAATCTCGTTACGATATGATGTTTTGTTTTTTTGTCAATATAATCAGCGGAAAGCTGGAGACAGATACATAGTTTTAACATTCAGCTAAAGTCAAACTACCCAAGGGTGGGTAAATATTTACTTTAGAAGACGTTTATCAGTTGTGCTTATAGCCAACATGGTTTCAACAATTTTATATGTGTACTTATATCTAAGTAAATATTTGGGTATTTAAACTGTTTTGAACTACTACAACTTCACTTGTTAGTGGTTAGGTTACATTCTTTCGATTCTTATGATTTCAAAGACCTAAATAATGTCCTTATGGTCTCGATGTGTATGTATGTTAGAAATCTGCACTGATAAGATATGTATAGTTAAGCTTTATTATTTAATTCATTTGGGTATTTTTAGGATGATGACGGTAAAATTGGTAATCCTGACATCTATAGTTAAGTTTTCATCTTTTGTTGTGTATCTAAAATTGTCATTTTTTTTTATTTAAGTTTTTTCATTTGACAGGTTGCTAGTTTTGTTGAGTTGAAGAAGATACGATATGAGATTGATCAAGCATGAAGGTGTTCTTTGATGAAGTTTTCAGACTTCAGTCATTTAGCTCTAGTATTTTGTAAGGTAGCTTATATCAAGTGTGCGGTAAATTAAGTATTTGGAAAGATGGTTGTTAGATGATTGAACTTTGAAGCCAAATAATGCAATGCTGTTATAATAATAATAATAATATAGATATGGATAGTCAATTTTGGTGTATACATATAGTCAATTTTGGTACACAAAGTATGTATTTTTATATTGAGATTTTAGGCTATAAATACTCATGAATGCAAGCATTAAACTTGCACCATTTCACACACTTACAAAGTGTTTCTTTCTTTCTCCATTATCATCTTTGTTCTTACACTTCATTATTAGTATTCTTAATCAAGAATCAAATCACTAAAGGTAGTTATAAGCCTACTGAATTATAACATCAAGAATCAAACCACTAAAGGTAGTTATAAGCCTACTGAATTATAACACGTTATCAGCACGATAATCTTAATACTAAATATGGTTGGCTCTGCCACCAAAATGATATATGGTCGGTTATACCACCAAAATGATATATGGTCGGTTATACCACCAGAATGATATAGGTCGGTTATACCACCTGAAAAAATATATGGTCGACACTGTCGCCAAATTTTCATTTATGTTTACTAATATTTATATTTTTGTTATATAACATTTATTTATGATTGCTTACACATGGTCGACACTGTCACCTACTTATCATTTATGTTATATTAAATTTATGTTTAATGTTTATATACTTATGAATATAAATTGACTCTAATTTATCATGATGTTTGTTTTAATTTTTGATAATAGAAAATGTCGAATCTGGAAAAGCTTAAATTTACTCCTTTAGAATCAACTGGAAACAACTACATGCCCTGGGTTATAAAAGTAAAAATGCATCTTAAATCAATGGGCATTCTTGAAACCATAAATGAAAACAACACTTGTTCTGAAAAAGAACAAGCTACGGCATGTTGCTTTATTCATCAACATATTGATGAATGCTTACAAAATAATTATGTGACTGTAGAAGATCCCCATGTTTTATGGGAATGTCTCAAAAGCAGATTCAATAATCAAAGAGAAATTTTACTTCCAGCTGCAATGGAACAATGGAGAACATTAAGGTTCCAAGACTTTAAGAAAGTAAATGAATACAGCTCAGCTCTGTATAATACATGTTCACAACTTAAATTCTGTGGACATGAAATTAGTGATGCAGACATGATGGAGAAAACTTTCTCCACAATGAATGCTGCAAACATCACAGTGCAAAGAAATTTGAGAATGCTAAAGTTCAAAACATATCCTGAACTTAATTCATATCTCTTAGTTGCAGAGCAAAATGATGAGCTATTAATGAAAAATCAGCAATCCCGTCCTACTGGTACACTTGCAATCCCTGAAGCAAATACTGCAAATAATTATAAACAGGGACAAGGACGCGGGCAAGGTCGTGGTTATAATAACCATCACCATCATCATGCCAAAAGCCATAACTATGGTAGAAACCATCCTTATGGTAATGGTAATGGGCGTGGACGTGGTCGTGGTCGTGGCCGTGGTGGTCAAAGAAATAGTAATCCACGAAAATATAAATATCAACCACAAAACAAGCCCATTAAACAAGATGTTGAAGAAAATTCTTCTAAAAATTCTGAAGAATCTTGCTACAGATGTGGTAGAATGGGCCACTGGGCTAATACTTGCCGAACATCTAAACATCTTGTTAAGATGTATCAGGATTCGCTGAAAGATAAAGAAAAGGAAGTAAACTTTGTGGATAACGTCGATCCAACAGTCACTGAGAAACCATCTGATTTATATGAAGATTTCTTGAATGTTTAAGTTGTGTGTCTTTCGAAAAATAAACGATTTAATATCGTCTGTCTTTGTCATTATGTTTGCTAAATGTTTCAGTACTATCTATTTGCGTTTAAAATATTGTGTAATATTAATGTACTCACTATTTATTTCTTATATATGAAGTTCAATATGAATTTTGCTGGAATACAACATCAATCAAGTGGTGGAGATCTCTGTATAGCAGACAGTGGAACTACACACACTATACTTAAATCCGAGAAATATTTTATTGATCTAAAACCAACGGAAGGAACTATACATACAATATCAGGACCTGCTAACTTGATAAAAGGGATAGGAAAGGCAAATTTCATACTACCAAATGGTACAAAATTTTTAATAAATGATGCCTTATTTTCTCCCAAGTCAAGCAGAAATTTATTGAGTTTCTCCGACATATACCTTAACGGGTATGATTATCAGCCAGTGACAACAGAAAATGAGAAATATTTAAGTATCACTGACAAGAGTCATGTGGTTGAAAAACTGCCAAGACTTAGTTATGGATTACATTATACACATATAAATGTACCAGAAATACATATGGTAGTTAACGAAAAATATATTGATCCTGGTGTATTCAGTTTATGGCATAACAGATTAGGCCATCCAGGATCAACAATGATGAAAAGGATTATTGAATGTACTCATGGACATCCACTAAAGGATAGAAAAATCCATCATGATACAATGGTTCCATGTACATCTTGCTCTCTTGGAAAATTGATAACTAGACCCTCACCACTTAAGGTTGAGAAAGAATCACCAATGTTTCTTGAAAGAATTCAAGGTGATATATGTGGACCAATTCATCCACCATGTGGACCATTTAGATATTTCATGGTTCTAATAGACGCATCTAGCAGATGGTCTCATGTTTGTCTGTTATCAAGCCGTAATGTGGCATTTGCAAAATTTCTTGCCCAAATTATTAAATTGAGAGCTCATTTTCCTGATTACACCATTAAAAGGGTGAGACTTGATAATGCTGGTGAATTTACATCTCAAGCATTTAATGACTATTGCATGTCTATAGGAATTGTTGTTGAACATTCTGTTGCTCATGTGCATACACAAAATGGTTTAGCCGAGTCATTGATTAAACGTTTACAGTTAATCGCTAGACCATTGATAATGAGAACAAAACTCCCTGTATCTATATGGGGTCATGCAATTTTACATGCTGCTGCATTGATTCGCATCAGACCAAGTGCAAGTCATAAATATTCCCCCCTACAACTTGCTTTTGGTCAAGAGCCAAATATTTCCCATCTTAGAACATTTGGTTGTGCAGTGTATGTTCCAATTGCGACACCACAACGTACAAAAATGGGTCCTCAAAGGAGGTTGGGAATATATGTTGGATATGAAACATCTTCAATATTAAGGTATATTGAACCTATGACAGGTGACGTTTTTACAGCACGTTTTGCTGATTGTCATTTTAATGAAACATTGTTCCCTAGATTAGGGGGAGAAATGAAAAATAAAGAAAATGATGTTTCATGGTGTGAACCTCAATTAAAGTATCTTGATCCTCGCACAAAAGAATGCGAGACAGAAGTTCAAAAGATAATGCATATACAAGAACTTGCAAATCAATTGCCTGATGCATTTACAGATACAAAAACGGTGACAAAATCATATATACCAGCAGTAAATACTCCAGCTCGAATTGAAATTCCAAAAGCTGGCAATAACGTCACTCATGAATCTTTGCCACGTCAGAAACGTGGAAGACCAATTGGTTCAAAGGATAAAAATCCTCGAAAAAGAAAATCAGCTGATAATGAAGTAAAAGAAAGTGTTCAAGAAGAACCACAAATCAGTACTCCTACTGCAGAGGAGATTGATGATGTCAATACAGAAATTGCAATCAATTATGCATATTCAAAAATATTATGGAACCGAAATGAAATGAAAAATCTTGATGAGAAATTTTCATTTAATGTTGCGTATGACATCATGAATAATGATGATGATCCAGAACCAACATCTATGGTTGAATGTCAAAATAGACATGATTGGGCTCAATGGAAAGAAGCAATACGAGCTGAATTAGAATCACTCAATAAAAGAAAGGTTTTCGGATCCATCATTCTCACTCCTAAAGATGTGAAACCTGTAGGATACAGATGGATTTTTGTCCGAAAAAGAAATGAGAAAAATGAAGTTACAAGGTATAAAGCTAGACTTGTAGCTCAAGGTTTTTCTCAAAGACCAGGAATTGATTATGAAGAAACTTATTCCCCTGTTATGGATGCAATTACTTTTAGATACTTAATCAGCCTGGCAGTTTCTAAAAATTTAGAAATGCATCTCATGGATGTTGTGACTGCTTATCTATATGGATCACTTGATAGTGATATATATATGAAGATACCTGAAGGATTTAAGGTACCAGAAGCATCAAATGCAAAACCCAAAGAAATGTATTCGATTAAATTACAAAGATCTTTATATGGGTTAAAACAATCGGGACGTATGTGGTATAACCGATTAAGTGATTACTTGATAAGCAAAGGGTATACAAATAATCTTACTTGCCCTTGTGTTTTCATTAAGAAAACAACATCCGGATATGTGATCATAGCTGTTTATGTTGATGATCTTAACATCATAGGTACAAATAAAGAGATCCATGAAGCCATTCAACTTCTAAAGAAAGAATTTGAAATGAAAGATCTCGGAAAAACCAAGTATTGCCTTGGTTTACAAATTGAGCATATGCCTAATGGTTTACTTGTACATCAAACAACATATACTGAAAAGATTTTGAAACGTTTCAATATGGACAAGGCAAAACCATTAAGTACTCCTATGGTTGTTAGATCACTCAATGTTGAAGCTGATCCATTTCGTCCATGTGAAGATCAAGAAGACATTCTTGGACCAGAAGTACCATATCTTAGTGCAATTGGAGCTCTTATGTATCTTACAAATTGTACAAGACCTGACATTTCTTTTGCAGTTAATTTGTTGGCAAGGTTCAGCTCTGCTCCTACCAAAAGACACTGGAATGGGATCAAACACATATTTTGATACCTTCGAGGAACTACTGATTTAGGATTATTTTATTCTAACGAATCAAAACAAGATTTGGTTGGTTATGCAGATGCAGGTTATTTATCTGATCCACATAAAGCTAAATCTCAAACTGGATATGTATTCCTAAATGGAGGTACTGCAATATCATGGCGTTCTCAAAAACAAACACTTGTTGCTACATCGTCAAATCATGCCGAAGTGATTGCATTACATGAAGCTACTCGGGAATGTTTTTGGTTGAGATCAATGACACAAATCATTACTGATTCTTGTGGACTAGAACGCGATAAAAGTCCAACAATTATCTATGAAGATAATGCAGCTTGCATAGCACAGATGAAAGAAGGGTATATCAAAAGTGACCGAACCAAACACATACCTCCTAGATTCTTCTCATACACTCAAAATCTCATTAAGGACAACGAGATTGAAATGAGATATGTTCAATCCAGCAAAAACTCTGCTGATCTTTTCACGAAAGCACTTCCAACTGCTATTTTCAGAACACACGTTCATAACATTGGCATGAGACATGTTCAAAAGATGTAACAGCTGAAGCGATGTCTACTTGAGGGGGAGTCAACTCCATGCTGCACTCTTTTTCCCTTAGCTAAAGTTTTTTCCCACTGGGTTTTCTTTAGCAAGGTTTTTAACGAGGCAGTAATTTATAGTTGATCTTCAACAAAATAAAATTGCTATCCAAGGGGGAGTGTTATAATAATAATAATAATATAGATATGGATAGTCAATTTTGGTGTATACATATAGTCAATTTTGGTACACAAAGTATGTATTTTTATATTGAGATTTTAGGCTATAAATACTCATGAATGCAAGCATTAAACTTGCACCATTTCACACACTTACAAAGTGTTTCTTTCTTTCTCCATTATCATCTTTGTTCTTACACTTCATTATTAGTATTCTTAATCAAGAATCAAATCACTAAAGGTAGTTATAAGCCTACTGAATTATAACATCAAGAATCAAACCACTAAAGGTAGTTATAAGCCTACTGAATTATAACAAATGCAATGTTGTTTCAGGTTTCTTATTTTAATGTAAATTTATTTCTTTACTTGTTGGCAATTACAAAATTCAAAAGGTTGGTTGTTAGATAATAATTTGTGTTGTTATCGTAATCTATAATTTGAAGTTATTTGCCACTATAAATAGTATATAAATCCGCTGCGAAGCGCGGATCACAAAACTAGTTGGATCTATACTTGGTCATATTGGTCTGTTTTAATGTATTTGGATTGATAATCAGGTATCATAACGGTTTTATTGTATGATGAGGCTTTTTTATAATGTTAGTTAATATAGTAATTAATTCAAACTCATGTAGAATTTCAGAATGGCTTAATGGTTGAGTGAACTTTTGGAGTTACGGATGGTCACAAGTTCAATTCTTTGCAAAGTCTTTATTTATTTATTTTGTGGGATCATGTTGTCATACGTCATGTGCATTTTTGATTTTTGAAACAAAAAGAACAAAAGCGGGATTTGAACCCAAGTCAATCAGTTGAAAACATCACACACAAACCACTATGTTATCAATGCTTTTGCATATTGAATATTGAATGTGAGTTCACTTATATAATACTTGAATCCATTTTTGTAACAAAAGTGAAATAATACGAATTTAATAATGAAAGGTGTGACGACCCGGCAATTTCCGACTAAATTTAAACTTGATCTTAAGTTGAACCCAATACGATAAGCAAAGCCTGTAGAGTTGAGTCTCAAAAATTTTGAACTGTTTTCTTAATTGCATATGACCTTCGACTATTCCCGACAATTCACGGACAATTGGTTTGTAAATAAACATGTGTATATATTAATACAAGAGTATATAATAATTTGAAATTTTAAAATATAATTTAAACATTAGAATTAAATATGTAAAATAAGATATAAAATAATTAAGTGTAATTTACAAATGAAGTTATATATAACCATATATGATTATTATAGTATTGTATTATATATAAAATGTATAAATAATAAATAATCAATAAAAGATATTATATTATATAAAGTATAAATGTTATGTTAATAATATGAGCATTACTTTCAGTATTATTATTAATAGTAAATTAATATTGTATTATTAATAAGATTGTATCTAATATAAACTATATATATGAATATAAAAATTTAATATATATATAAGTGATGATATTATTATTAATACTATTATTATCATTAACAATATTAATACCATTGTAACTAATAAAAATATTATTATCATAACCATTACTAGTAATTAAAATTATTAAAATTATCATTATGGTATTAATATTATCATATTATCATTTATTATTAATAGTCTTTATCAATAATAATATTATTAATAATATAATTATTTGTATTATTAATAGTATTAATATAATTATAATAGTTAAATATCAAAAATAAGGAAATTATATATATATATATATATATATATATATATATATATATATATATACACGTATACAGATATATTAATACATATACAAATTTATATATTTATATAAACACGTTTAGATTTATAAATACTGGAAAATTTATGTATTCAGTTTCATATCCTTTTCAAAGCTGTAGATGATTGATTTCCTGTCTCTAAGAATCTGATACAAGAACAAATACGATAACAGATATATCCAAGTGCAGTTAGCCATCAAATTCTGCTTTTAATTTTTTATTATATTTTTTGTACCTGAAGGAATACATTGTGTCGACTCTTTTTGCTATGAAACAAAGAATTACACTGAATTATTAACACATTCAGTTAACAGTGCGTACTCACTCTCAATTACAAATTATTCCAACCCTAAATTGTCGATTTAAATTAAAAGTTATGAAGAAAACAGGCCGTCTGCCCTGTACGCGTATAATTATAGCAACAGCCCGATTTCATAATATATTTCAAAATCTATAAATGTGGTCTTGTTAGGAATCATCCACTCAATCTTTGTGCAAAATTTGAGCTTCCAATTCTTTGAAATGAGTTTGAATTTTTGAGTCAAAGTTTGGGTTTTTAAAAGTCAAAGTTTGTTCTTCGATTAAATTCGATTTTTATAATTAGATTTAATTTAAATTGATAATTTGGAAAGATTATATGGATGTTATACAACCTATTTCATGTTATAATCGTTGTCCAAAACATTCTTAAAGTCAAAAATCAAAGTGGTGTTCATGAGTGTTCATCGCGAGCTACTACTGCTGTGTTTATTGTTAAATTTTTTTTTTATTATTTTTCTTTTCTGATGATTTAAATCTCATGGAATGATTGTTTATATTTCATTTACGAGTTATAAATTATATTATGATCGTACCTAGGTTGAATTGATTTTGGGTATGGAGGAAATGAAATAACAATACTGATGGAAAACAGTTTAATTATAATTCGATGGTAATAATAATCAGAAAATGGGCAGTAGCTCAGACAGTGAGGGTGTTTGCGTGTTTACGAGAGGTCACGGGTTCGAGCCCGGCTTTGGGCATTTCTTTTTATGAAGGGCTTATGAGGTAGTTACCTTTTTAATTTATTATTAGTGTTATTAATATTATCATTTCCATTATTATTATTATTATTATATTATTATTATTATTATTATTATTATTATTATTATTATTATTATTATTATTATTATTATTATTATTATTATTATTATTATTGTCATGATTATTATTTAGAATTATAATTAACATTGGTATTATAATTATTACTAGTACTATCATAGTTATAAGTAATATCACTATTATTATTATTATTAATATTGTTATCATTATGATTATTATTATTGTTAGAATTAATATTATAATTAGTATTATAGTTATTATTATAAGTACCATAATTGTTGTTAACATTATAATTATAATTATAACTATTATTATTATTATTATTATTATTATTATTATTATTATTATTATTATTATTATTATTATTATTATTATTATTATTATTATTATTATTATAAGTAGTAACTATGATATTATTGTTAAATTCAAAACTATAATGTAACAGACTGAAACCCGAGCTAGTTATAAGTGGACTATTTTGCCCTTAGGGTTTGTGCTAAGTCTTAAGTGCTTTTTATTTTAATTATTTAATTAGTGTTTTATTATATTTGTGTTGTGTCCAGTTTGTGACAAGGGTCCCAGAACAGGTTTGTTTATTTTATTTGGACCTCGTTTGGGTTACCTAATCCTGTGCGAAAGATATCAGATAACTGGTAAATACCCGTGTGTTGCTCAGTGTGGGAATTAAACCCAACTAAGAGACTAGTGTACTGTATTTCCTTCCCATTTCTAGAAAATTCATTCTTCACTCCCGTACCTAACTTCCACCTCTTCAAACCCTAATTCCTAAATTGTGTTCTAGAGCTCAAATTGTTCATACCATCTTGTTTCTTACAGATTACTGAGTCTATCAAGGTAAGTAACATGTGTTTTTCTGTTCAATTCGTTGTTAAATTCTTGGTTTTGTGTGATTTTTGTAAAAAGCTTGAATTTGTGTCAAAACAAGTGATTTAAGTGTTGTTATGGTCAAATTGTTGTGAGTTTTGAGTCTATAACAAGTAGTGAACAAGTTGTGGTCGATTTTGGTGTTTAAAACGAGCTCTAGATCGAGATTTGAGGATTTCATCGTGAAGTCCGTAGCCTTTGTTCAGTTTCTGAGGAAGATGAACACAGTCGGCCGACTGTCGGTCGACAGTCGACCGACTGAGGGTTGAATCGACCGATTGTTGAGTGAACCGACCGACTGAGATTTACCTTCGGCCGATTGATGTAATACCAAGTGAATCGACCGACTGAGAAAGTCAGTCGACCGGTTGTGTAGACAGTCGACCGACTGTCAGTGTCAGTCGACCGACTGTGTGTCCAGGGCAGAATGTTTTACCAAAGTGCCTTTTTCTAGCCGTTATGCTGCCCGTTTATATTTTGGTGTTCAGGATGTAAATTTTGAAAGTGCATAAGTGTTAAGCATGAAAATTTTAGCGGACGCATTTTTTTACTAATTTGCTATAATTCGCTGTCAGTGTGCCTAATCTTGATGGGAATACTATTCTAACTTGGTTTTTGCTGTTCTCAGGAGATAAGAACAAGGAGGAAGCTTAGAAATAATAACTGAGCAGTTGCTGGTAATTGGTGAGTGGGTCTATCTACGGATAGAGTTTAAGTAGCATATCATGCTACTGTGGTTGACTTTTTACCATGCATAGTGTAGAAATTGCCATGTTCGAATAATAATAGCGTTTGCCTGATGTTGTATGTGAATTTTGTGTACACTGTGTGAATGGCACCAGTCGGGCCTAGGGAGACTGGGGACTCGAGACCGTGCCTAGGAGAGGTTAGAGTCCGTATGAGGTCAACCGTGCCTAGGGGAGGTTGGGTCCATAGGCTACTAATTGGGGAGTATAGTGTGAACGATGCACCCCCTGCATCTGGATAACTATACTGTGAATTGAGTAGCAAGGACTATCGGTAGACTCAGGCCCGATCAGCTGGGAGTCGTGTGCTCGTACAAGTCGCCGATCCTCGTATTGTCTTATTGTATGCTAGTCGGTAGTTAGCAAATGTTGTTGCTAGTATATAGCTTGTGTGTGGCTTAAGCTATATCTGTTAGATAGATTCCATTCACTTAGCGGTGTGCTAATCCCCCACGTATTCTCCCCTTGCAGGTTTAGGTACTGCTAGTTGGAATGGGTGCTGTTGCAGAAGACATGTTTGACAACCCAACTCTGATGTGGACTTTTGTATAAATAATGTTTTGTAATAACGTAACACCGTTGTGTAAACTTAAGTGTAATTACACGGATTAATGTAATGACGTGACATATATAGTGTTTGTAAATAAAGTCTTCCGCTGTGTGTTTAAAAAAAAAATGGCCGGTGTTACAAGTTGGTATCAGAGCGTGGTTTGGCAGCAAATACGTGCGCGTACTTTGTTCCCAAACCCTGTGGCAAGTCAAACATGTCTGTGGGAGTGGGAGCTAAGTGAAAATAGGATATACGTGTGTTAGTTGTGATTGAACTAACTGTTATCCACTAAGCTTTTGTGTGAGCTGTTTTGTAGCACATGTATGGCTGATAGAAACGCAACTGGCCCATCCAACCCCGGAACATTCAGAGCACCAGAAGAGGGTGTTGAGTCTGATGATGATCAGAGAGTTACATCCTCCAGTTAGAAAGCAAGCTAAAAGAGGCTGAAGATAAAATTAATGAGCTTGAATTAGCGAGGCATTCTGGAAATGACGATACATGATAGTGCTCCAAATGAACATATATTTAGTAGCAATATCCTCCCAATATGTAAATTATTTAGTTGTAATTTTCCTATTGTAAGTTGTAATCGTTTATATTAAATAAGTGCGAAGACAAAAGGCGAAAACGAAGATTTGAAGACAGAAACATCCAAAAAGCTCAAATGTACAAGATACAATTAAAAAGGTTCAATTTATTGATGAGAAACGTCTAAAATGACAAGAGTACAAGTTACAAAACGCAAAGTACAAGATATAAAATAGTACGCAAGGACGTTCGAAAATCCGGAATAGGGACATGAGTCAACTATCAACGCCCGACGCAACGGACTAAAAATTACAAGTCTACTATGCACAAGAATATAATATAATATATAAATAATTATATTAATTATTTATATTTTATATTTATATATAAATTATGTCGACAAGCAAGGTTCCAAAATTATGTGAGCTGGATTTTCAAACTCCACGACTCGCGGAGTTTGCAGGCTTAAAACTCCACGACTCGCGGAGCTGTCAGAAATCAAAACGCCTATAAAAGGCCATGCATTCTGCCGAGTAAAAATATAATAAATAATAATAATAATACTCTGTAATAAATAAATAAATAAATATATATATAATATATATAGTATAGGGTAGTTTTATATTAGATTAGTTCGGGTTATGTAAAGGTTATTTTACGGGTTTTAAAGTCGGAGCTCTGTCCGTGTAACACTACGCGATAAATAATCAATGTAAGCTATGTTCTCCTTTTTAAATTGATGTCTCGTAGCTAAGTTATTATTATGCTTATTTAATACCGAAGTAATCATGATGTTGGGTTAAAAATATTAAAATTGGGTAATTGGGCTTTGTACCATAATTGGGGTTTGGATAAAAGAACGACACTTGTGGAAATTAGACTATGGGCTATTAATGGGTTTTATATTAACTAAACAATACCTTGTTAATTTAATATACAAACTTATAATTTGACGTATTTATATATAACCACATACGCTTGACTGGGTACGGTGGGCGGGATATCTATAAATACCAATAATTATTCATTTTACCGGACACGGAACTGGATTAATAGTTAATAGACTTGTTGAAACAGAGGTGAATTACATTCAAGGGTAATTGGTGTAATTGTTAACAAAGTAGTAAAACCTTGGTTTACACGCAGTCGATAACCTGGTGTATTCATTAAACAAAGTATTAAAACCTTGTTACAATTCGAATCCCCAATTAGTTGGAATATTTGACTTCGGGAATAAGAATAATTTGACGAAGACTTTCGCTCTTTATATTTATGACTGATGGACTATTATGGACAAATCCGTATGGACATATTAAATAATTCAGGACAAAGGACAATTAACCCATGGGCATAAAACTAAAATCAACACGTCAAACATCATGATTATGAAAGTTTAAATAAGCATAATTCCTTTATTTTCATATTTAATTGCACTTCTAATTATTGCACTTTTATTTATTGTTATTGTATTTAATTGCACTTTTAATTATCGTACTTTTTAATTATCGCACTTTTATTTATCGAAATTTCATTATCGTTATTTATTTTACGTTTTAAATTAAGTTATATTTATTTTACATTCGGTTTTAACTGCGACTAAAGCTTTAAAATCGACAAATCGGTCATTAAACGGTAAAAACCCCCTTTTATATATTATTAATATAATATATTTTGTACAAATATAATTGTTTAAAAATATAGTGTGCAATAAGCCCGCTCCCTGTGGAACGAACCGGACTTACTAAAAACTACACTACTGTACGATTAGGTACACTTCCTATAGTGTTGTAGCAAGGTTTAGGTATATCCCATTTGTAAATAAATAATTAAAACTTGTGTAATTTGTAACGTATTTCGTAGTAAAATATAGTACTATCACGTACCCCCACGCTACCACATCAAGTTTTTGGCGCCGCTGCCGGGGTCTCGGCGAAACGCTATATTTTTAATTTATTTTTGTATAAATATATTTATATATATTTTTAGAAAAACAATATAAAATTTAAAAAAAACACGTTTTTCAAACTCCACGACTCGCGGAGTTTGCAGGCTTAAAACTCCACGACTCGTGGAGCCACCCTGACAGGCGCACCCAGGAACCATACTTCACATTTATTACGGAATAATATTAGTTATTATTATTTTAAAACCCTAATTAGGTTTAATTAATTTAATATTTAATTTTTAGTTTTAATTAAATTTGTAATAATTACTTTTAATTAGTTTTATTATATATAAAAATTAATACTTTTATAAAATAAAAATATAAAAATAATATTTTTATAATAATTGTACTTTTTACAACTTTAAGTTTATTTTTATATTTTGTATTTTTTTAGTGTAATATTTGTATCTTTATTGTTCGTAGCTAGTTTTAAGTTCTAGTATTTTGCCGTAGCTTATTTTTATTTTTAGATTTTTAGGCTTTGCCGTTAAATCCCTTAAGTGCTATTTCTTTAGACTAAGATTTAGGTGCTTTAGAATTTTGCGACGATTTTAAAATTTTAGTGCCTTTTAAGTCACGACTCGCTACTTTCTTATTTTTATTTTTCGACATTTTTCGACGCGCATTCTTTTTCTTTCTTATTTCTCGACGCTTTAGTTTTTAGGACTTAGAAATTTTCTCTATTTCTTATCTAATATCTCAAACGGAAAGAAAAATTATTTAAGTGGTTAAATTAATGGACGTTGACAATTTTCTGCTTCGTAGTAATAGTTGAATTTGTTAGTGGCTGAGTTGTGAGCTTCCGATTTAAAGGGTTCTGGCTCCCTGCTGCATCTTTTGGCTATTCGAAACGTGGGCAAAAGCAGAAAAGTCTATTAATTGGACAACTTATATAAGTTTTTCTATTTTTATAACTAATAGGATAATTAGTAAATGCACCACATTGTAGCTAAAATTTGGCCATCGCAATAAAATGGAAAATTTTGAAAACAAGGCTATGGAAACTCTTTTTGATATCCAAAATCAATTAAATCAATACTCTCAAACGGGTGTTGATGACAATTCGTTCGGTCAATCTTGGATCACGAATGACGAAACAATAACTGGTTGTGAAATCTGTGGAGATTATCACTCAACATGGGAATGTTATTATTACGTTACTATGGAAAATTACGCACCCACGGAACCTGAATGGAATGATTATGAAGAATACAATTCAAATTGGGATTATTCCCAAGAATATTTCCAAACTCAACAACCAGTAGACGAGGAAAATTACGTGTCTGAAAATTTATTAGACAATATGAAAATCAAACTCGAAGAACTCAATGCTCAAAATGAACAAATGAGAGAGTTTGTAAACCGGCAAGCTGAAACTCTATCAGACTACACACCTGTTGATCTGAGGAGTCGTGTGTAAGAAAATCTCATATCATCGAATTTTGATGAATTCGAGAGCTCCGAAATCACCAACTATCCCGATGATACTTTTTATTCAGTCTTACCAATTTCACAACATATCGACACATTAGCCTCTACCGACGAAATCATCGATCCATCAATGGATAAAGAAGAAGTAAGGGTGACAAATTGGTACTCTTGGGAATACGATAACATTGAAAATTTTACCCCCGAGGCCAAACCGAACTTCACCATTCCACAACCTTCCAACCCAATATTCTCAATAGACGAGTCATCCACCGGAAATGAACTACGAGCTCTAATAGATAATGACACCTCGAATTTCACCCAATTGGGTAATAGAGGTGAAAACTTTGATCTTGAGAATAAAAGGAAGGAAATATTAGGAATTGTCCACCCTATAGAAATAAGTATGTCGGTGTATATCGATCCATTTGACCAAAAACTAGAAAAGAGACATATCCATTTACTAAAAGCTACACTTAAAAAAGAATTAAGTAGTGACAATCGGGCGAGTCTAAACTTTAAACCGATTGATATATTATACACCACCCGAGATGTAAATAACTGGCTCACTACTCTAATTCGTGGAACTCATTCTACCGACTTCACATGTCGTCAGCTAAGTGTGGGGAAGTCTAACCCCACTTAACGTTAAATTCGGGGTTCGGGTTAGTGCAAAACTCGTTAATAAAAATGCATGATAATTTAGGGTAAAATACGTATATTCAAAGATTAGCAAACAGTTCAGAAAAGCAACCGTTTTTGAAGAAAAATATGTGTGATAAAACAAGAAGGAATGAACGATGAGGCGCGCCATCTATCATTTGACGAGCTTTGTAATTACAAACTGGGTATTTTCAATCACTTTTCTACACTAATCACCCTCATGAATTTATAATTAGAGTCTGATTTTATGCAAATGAGGGCATTGCATGATCTCAAGTGTGGGGAAGGGTTATAAATTCTCTCGGGTTTATACGCCAAATTTTATGAAAATTTGAAAAATTTTCAACTAAATGAATTTAAAATCATGTTTATATATATTTATGAACGGTGAAAATTAGGTGTTAATACCGAAATTATCGTTACTTCGGAAAGGACATAAATTGAGAAACACCCTAAAATGCTTGAATTTATTTATTTAAGAATAAAAAGGCAAAGAAAGAAACTAAGTGTGGGGAGAATGTACCTAGTTATTCAATTAAAAACTATCTAGCACATGTTTCTGTAAAGTTTATTGCAGGTGCTTTTGTTTTGGACTAAATTAACTATTTTACCCGATGAAAGAAAATAAAAGATGGATCTACACGATGAATCAATTCCATCATTAAAAGGAAGTAAAGTCTTCCGAAAAAGAAACGCGCTTCTTGATTTAGGTCAAGAAGTTGTCGTCCAGACCAGCTGTAGGTTGACGAAAAATCTAGAAAAGTCATCACTAAAATCAGCAGGAAATCCACGGACCTCAGCATCAAACAGGGTCGCCAAGTGGTCAGATTTATCCTAACCATGAGAAGGATTTATCTCATACAATGGGGGGACACCATGCAAATTAGCTTGATAAGACTAATGAATCAGATCCCCAGAAAGGATAATCTCCTTAAAGATTAAAAATCAGCTTTTAAGCCTGATATTACTCAATCCTTGAGATTGACCTTAAAGATTAAGAATTACAAACTCATGGAATTCAATGATATCTAAACTCGAGCTTGAACGAGAAAATATTTTGATGAAAATTACAAACCGATTTGTTTTCTGAAAACCTATTTTCAATGCGTTCATTACCATTGAACGTAAAATCCTAGGAATTCACCTGGAATTCATTAGGTCACCTGAACCAAATCGGGTGTCAACCATAAGAACGGTGGTTGCATAGCATGGTCAAAGACAGGACCTTGTGCCAGACCGGAAAATTATAAGGGTGAGCTTTACTATTGCTCCTACAAAGGATAGTAATTGCGTCCGACACGTTATAGACCATAATCAAAAGCAAGTCACGGGACATTGCCTTAACAGTTGCTTGTTCATCGCTTTCCTTTACAACCGGACGGTAGTTTACCGAAAGGTAATATACGAGACAAGTAAACTGGACGTGTTGCTTTCCTAATACAAGGTTAGCAAGTGGGTGACACAAAACCATAAGTTTTAAGCTAAAATTTTCAAATCTGAAACCCACAAAACCCACAAAAATATTTTGCAACACCGGTGAAGGGTTATTCCGGAAAACTTATCTAGGGTAAAAGCTAGATTAAATTTTCAAAAAGATCAAATATTTCCTTAAGGATCTACATTTTCATAGTCATGTGGGACTGTAAACCACATCGTTACTATCATTGTTTATACCGCCGTATCAAAATCACTGATGTATAAAGTGTGAAGAATAAAGAAGTGATTCGTGTGATTTAATTTCAAGTTCTGTATTGCTTGAGGACAAGCAACGTTCAAGTGTGGGGATATTTGATAGTGCTCCAAATGAACATATATTTAGTAGCAATATCCTCCCAATATATAAATTATTTAGTTGTAATTTTCCTATTGTAAGTTGTAATCGTTTATATTAAATAAGTGCGAAGACAAAAGGCGAAAACGAAGATTTGAAGACAGAAACGTCAAAAAAGCTCAAATGTACAAGATACAATTCAAAAGGTTCAATTTATTGATGAGAAACGTCTAAAAATGACAAGAGTACAAGTTACAAAATGCAAAGTACACGATATAAAATAGTACGCAAGGACGTTCGAAAATCCGGAATCGGGACATGAGTCAACTATCAACGCCCGACGCAACGGACTAAAAATTACAAGTCTACTATGCACAAGAATATAATATAATATATAAATAATTATATTAATTATTTATATTTTATATTTATATATAAATTATGTCGACAAGCAAGGTTCCAAAATTATGTGAGATGGATTTTCAAACTCCATGACTCGCGGAGTTTGCAGGCTTAAAACTCCACAACTCGCGGAACTGTCAGAAATCAAAACGCCTATAAAAGGCCATGCATTCTGCCGAGTAAAAATATAATAAATAATAATAATAATACTCTGTAATAAATAAATAAATATATATATAATATATATAGTATAGGGTAGTTTTATATTAGATTAGTTCGGGTTATGTAAAGGTTATTTTACGGGTTTTAAAGTCGGAGCTCTGTCCGTGTAACACTACGCGATAAATAATCAATGTAAGCTATGTTCTCCTTTTTAAATTGATGTCTCGTAGCTAAGTTATTATTATGCTTATTTAATACCAAAGTAATCATGATGTTGGGCTAAAAATATTAAAATTGGGTAATTGGGCTTTGTACCATAATTGGGGTTTGGATAAAAGAACGACACTTGTGGAAATTAGACTATGGGCTATTAATGGGTTTTATATTAACTAAACAATACCTTGTTAATTTAATATACAAACTTATAATTTGACGTATTTATATATAACCACATACGCTTGACTGGGTACGGTGGGCGGGATATCTATAAATACCAATAATTATTCATTTTACCGGACACGGAACTGGATTAATAGTTAATAGACTTGTTGAAACAGGGGTGAATTACATTCAAGGGTAATTGGTGTAATTGTTAACAAAGTAGTATAACCTTGGTTTACACGCAGTCGATAACCTGGTGTATTCATTAAACAAAGTATTAAAACCTTGTTACAATTCGAATCCCCAATTAGTTGGAATATTTGACTTCGGGAATAAGAATAATTTGACGAAGACTTTCGCTCTTTATATTTATGACTGATGGCCTATTATGGACAAATCCGTATGGACATATTAAATAATCCAGGACAAAGGACAATTAACCCATGGGCATAAAACTAAAATCAACACGTCAAACACCATGATTATGGAAGTTTAAATAAGCATAATTCCTTTATTTTCATATTTAATTGCACTTCTAATTATTGCACTTTTATTTATTGTTATTGTATTTAATTGCACTTTTAATTATCGTACTTTTTAATTATCGCACTTTTATTTATCGAAATTTCATTATCGTTATTTATTTTACGTTTTAAATTAAGTTATATTTATTTTACATTCGGTTTTAACTGCGACTAAAGTTTTAAAATCGACAAACCGGTCATTAAACGGTAAAAACCCCCTTTTATATATTATTAATATAATATATTTTGTACAAATATAATTGTTTAAAAATATAGTGTGCAATAAGCCCACTCCCTGTGGAACGAACCGGACTTACTAAAAACTACACTACTGTACGATTAGGTACACTACCTATAGTGTTGTAGCAAGGTTTAGGTATATCCCATTTGTAAATAAATAATTAAAACTTGTGTAATTTGTAACGTATTTCGTAGTAAAATATAGTACTATCACGTACCCCCACGCTACCACATCAATACACCACCTGGATTCCCAACCGCGCAATCCTAAACGATACCCAATGTGCACCAGAACCAGTTTCAGAATCAAATACCTAACCAATACTATATGCCACCGCAAAACACTTTTACTTACCAAAATCCCATGATGATGAACCCATAACAAATGCAAATGTTTCAACAACCTTACATGCAACCACCCAAAAAGTGTACTTATAAGAACTTCCGTGATTGCAAACCCTCTGAGTTCTCTGGAAGTACTGATCCGACTGTAACTCTCAATTGGTTGCGAGAAATTGAAAGGGTATTTGAAGCGTGCCAGTGTGAACCCGAGCTGAAAGTGACATATGCTAGTCGAATTTTGAAAGGTAGGGCTATGATTTGGTGGGATTCTTTGATTTCCAGTATACCAAAAGAGAAAGTGAGTATGATCATATGGGAGCAGTTTCATGGGAAGGTGTGTGAACAGTATTGTAATCCACTTGATATGAACCGAATCAAGACTGAGTTTCTTGAAATGAAGATGACACCTCAAATGACGATCGATGAGGTAGTAGAGAAGTATATGGATAAACTGAGGTTTGTACAACAATGGGTGCCAGACGAAGCGTCTCGTATCCAGTATTTTGTTAATATCATTTTGCCAGAGTACCGAACTTTTGTTAGAACAGCTACATCGTTGTCTCAAGCTGTTGTGATGGCTAAGATGGTGGAAAGTGATGTTCAGGCCGCCAGAAACAGAATGTTTAGCAATGTCCTACAACAAGGTGGGCAAGTATCTGGTCAATCAGGATCTAAATCCAAGAAGTCTAGTGGGTTTAAATCGAAGGGTAAAAGTGGTCAGAGTAGTTCTGGATCTGGATCAGATAAAGGGAATTGGTGTCACACGTGTTGATCTTCTCATAGTGGTCAGTGTTATGAGGCTACAAGAAGATGCTTAAAGTGTGGTGTGGTTGGACATGAGTCTTCAGCTTGTCCGTATCTGAATAGTGTGTGTTGGAGTTGTCATAAACCAGGGCATCGTGCAGTTAGTTGTCCATCGAAGAGTGGTAGTTTCGGGGCAGGGTCAGGGGCGCGTTCAGCATCAGCCGTAGGGTCAACTGCCTCGAGTGGGCAGAAGAGGAAGAACCCTCCAACAGCAGAGGCTAGAGCTTTTCAGATGTCGGTTGAGAATGCCGTGGCAACCGACGAAGTGATCACCGGTATGTTTCTAATCAACTCAATACCTGCTTGCGTATTGTTTGATTGTGGTGCCAATAGGTGTTTTATGTCCCTAGATTTCTGTACTAAGTTGAATTTACCAGCTACTGTGTTACCCAAGCCGGTTAGTGTAGAAGTAGCCGATGGTAAGACCACACCCGTCACAACATATGTGTCTGGGGTTTGTATAGAGATCGAAGGGAAGTCTTTCCCAGTGACTTGTTTAGTGTTTCCTATTCCTAGCTTTGATGTAGTATTAGGAATGGATTGGCTGAGCTCGCTTAGGGCTAATATTAAGTGCGATAGGAAAATGATTACCTTTCGTTCGACCGATGGAACCCGTGTTGTGGCCCGAGGGGAGCGGGGCGGGTATAATTTTCCGTTGATAACCATGATGAAACCGAAAAAGTCAATGGCAAAGGGTTGTGATTCGTTTCTTGCATATGTGATTGATGCGAAGAAAGAAAAGAGAACAGTGGCCGATATTCCAGTAGTATCAGAATTTCCCGAAGTGTTCCCAGATGAGTTACCAGGTCTGCCGCCGGTAAGGGAAGTCGAATATAAGATTGAGTTGGTTCCTGGAACAACTCCAGTTGCAAAGGCTCCATATCGATTAGCGCCGTCTGAAATCCGTGAAATGATGTCACAGATTCAAGAGTTATTAGATCGTGGGTTTATCTGACCGAGTTCTTCACCGTGGGGTGCTCCGGTATTGTTTGTTAAAAAGAAAGATGGGCCAATGCGTATGTGTATTGATTATCGTGAATTGAACAAAAGAACTGTGAAGAATAAGTATCCGTTACCTCGAATAGACGATTTGTTCGATCAGTTACAGGGTACTTCATTCTTTTCTAAGATAGACTTACGATCCGGATATCATCAGGTTCGTGTTGCTGAATCAGATATACCGAAAACAGCGTTCAGAACAAGGTATGGTCATTATGAATTTCTTGTCATGCCGTTTGGGTTGACGAATGCGCCAGCAGTCTTCATGGATCTAATGAATAGAGTGTGTCGTTCGTTCTTAGATAAGTTTGTGATTGTGTTCATAGACGATATACTAGTGTATTCAAAGACAGATAGTGAACATGCTGAACACCTGAGACAGGTTTTGAATTTGCTGAAACGTGAGCAACTATTTGTAAAATTTTCAAAATGTGAATTTTGGTTACGTGAAGTGCAGTTTTTGGGTCATATGATTTGTGCTGAAGGTATAAAGGTTGATCTGATAAAGATAGAAGCGGTAATGAATTGGAATTCTCCGAAGACTCCGACTAAGATTAAGAGTTTTCTGGGATTGGCTGGTTATTATCGCAAGTTTATCAAAGATTTTTCTAAAATAGCGGGTCCGTTGACTAAGTTGACTCGTAAAGATGTAGCCTTTTGATGGACTGATGAACAGGAAAAAGATTTTCAGATTTTGAAACAGCTACTGTGTCAGGCACCAGTGTTAGCTTTGCCAGAAGGTTCAGATGACTTCGTGGTATACTGTGATGCGTCATTTACTAGGTTGGGTTGTGTATTAATGCATAGAGATAAAGTAATCGCCTACGCCTCGCGACAGTTGAAAGTTCATGAGAAGAATTATCCAGTGCATGATCTTGAAATGGCTGCAGTAGTGTTTGCTTTGAAACTGTGGAGACACTATTTGTATGGAACCCATTGTGTTATTTGTACAGATCACAAGAGTTTGCAGTATATCTTCTCACAGAAAGAATTGAATATGCGTCAGAGACGGTGGCAAGAGTTGATCAAAGATTATGATTGTGAAATTAAATACCATCCGGGTAAGGCAAATGTGGTTGCAGATGCGCTAAGTCGTAAAAGGTTAAGTGATAATGTGAAATTTCTTCGTTTGAATGTAACTTCAGATTTGATTAACAGCTTAAGAACCGTTCAGGCCTGTGCTTTGGAGGACGAACATATTAAATCTGAACAAATGACCAAACGAAAAGTGGACTTAATTGATGACTCACGTGGACTAAAGACTTTAAACAATCGTGTTTGGGTGCCTAAGCTTGGAGATTTGAGGGATTTAATTATGACAGAAGCTCACAAATCCAGATTGACAGTACATCCGGGTAGTAATAAGATGTATCATGATTTGAAAACAGTGTATTGGTGGCCGACAATGAAAACAGATATCGCTCGATATGTCGAAAAGTGTCATATTTGTGCTCAAGTGAAAGCAGAACACCAGAAACCTTATGGTTCGTTACGTCAGTTACAGATTCCAGAATGGAAGTGGGAACATATAACGATGGATTTTGTGACAAAATTACCTCGAACTCAGAAAAGACATGATATGATTTGGGTAATAGTGGATCGTCTAACTAAAAGTGCTCATTTTCTTGCTACTCGTGAGACAGCTTCGTTAAGTGAGTTACCCGATTTGTATGTGAAAGAAATAGTTAGTCGACATGGTGTGCCGTTATCGATCGTTTCAGACAGAGATTCCAGATTTGTGTCAAACTTTTGGAATAGTCTTCAACAGAATCTGGGTACACGTGTAAATTTAAGTATAGCTTATCATCCTCAGACAGACGGTCAGAGTGAAAGAACGATACAGACTTTGGAGGATATGTTAAGGGCTTGTGTTAGAATACGATGGTTCGTGGGATACACATTTACCGTTGGTCAAATTCGCGTATAATAATTCATATCATTCGAGTATAAGGATGCCGTCCTATGAAATGTTGTACGGTCATCGTTGCAGAACTCCGACTTGTTGGTTAGAAGCCGGGGAGAAACAGTTTGCAGGTCCCGAAATTGTTCAAATGACAGCTGAAAAAGTTGCAATTGCGAGAGAAAAGTTGAAAGCCGCTAGAGATAGGCAGAAAATGTATGCTGATCCGCGTAGACGTCCGGTAACCTTTAATGTGGGTGAACGAGTGTATCTAAAAGTTTCACCGTAGAAAGGGGTTATCAGATTCGGTAAACGTGGTAAGTTAGCACCAAGATTTATTGGTCCGTTTCCGATCAGTGAAGTGTTGAACGATCAGACTGTGGTGTTAGATCTTCCGCCAGAGTTAGCCGGTATTCATAATACATTTAACGTGTGTTATCTTCGTAAGTGTAAAGTCGATGATGAAACGCAACTTCTTCCTTTAGAAGATTTAAGGGTCGATTTGAATAAGAAATTGGTGGAAGAGCCAGTCCGTGTAGTTGACCGAAAGGTGACTAAGTTGAGAAATAAAGAGATACCGATGGTGTTGATTGAGTGGAAACACAGTTTGGGTTCTAATCTTACGTGGGAAATGGAAGAGTTGATGAGAAACTGCTACCCTCATTTGTTTGACCAAGACCAGATTCCGAGGACGGAATCTCCTTAAGGGGGTGGATTTGTAACAGACTGAAACCCGAGCTAGTTGTAAGTGGACTATTTTGCCCTTAGGGTTTGTGCTAAGTCTTAAGTGCTTTTTATTTTAATTATTTAATTAGTGTTTTATTATATTTGTGTTGTGTCCAGTTTGTGACAAGGGTCCCAGAACATGTTTGTTTATTTTATTTGTACCTCGTTTGGGTTACCTAATCCTATGCGAAAGATATCAGATAACTGGTAAATACCCGTGTGTTGCTCAGTGTGGGAATTAAACCCAACTAAGAGACTAGTGTACTGTATTTCCTTCCCATTTCTAGAAAATTCATTCTTTACTCCCGTACCTAACTTCCACCTCTTCAAACCCTAATTCCTAAATTTTGTTCTAGAGCTCAAATTGTTCATACCATCTTGTTTCTTACAGATTACTGAGTCTATCAAGGTAAGTAACATGTGTTTTTGTGTTCAATTCGTTGTTAAATTCTTGGTTTTGTGTGAGTTTTGTAAAAAGCTTGAATTTGTGTCAAAACAAGTGATTTAAGTGTTGTTATGGTCAAATTGTTGTGAGTTTTGAGTCTATAACAAGTAGTGAACAAGTTGTGGTCGATTTTGGTGTTTAAAACGAGCTCTAGATCGAGATTTAAGGATTTCATCGTGAAGTCCGTAGCCTTTGTTCAGTTTGAGGAAGATGAACACAGTCGGCCAACTGTCGGTCGACAGTCGACCGACTGAGGGTTGAACTGACCGATTGTTGAGTGAACCGACCGATTGTTGAGTGAACTGACCGACTGAGATTTACCTTCGGCCGATTGATGTAATACCAAGTGAATCGATCGACTGAGAAAGTCAGTCGACCGACTGTCAGTGTCAGTCGACCGACTGTGTGTCCAGGGCAGAATGTTTTACCAAAGTGCCTTTTTCTAGCCGTTATGCTGCCCGTTTATATTTTGGTGTTCAGGATGTAAATTTTGAAAGTGCACAAGTGTTAAGCATGAAAATTTTAGCGGACGCATTTTTTTACTAATTTGCTATAATTCGCTGTCAGTGTGCCTAATCTTGATGGGAACACTATTCTAACTTGGTTTTTGCTGTTCTCAGGAGATAAGGACAAGGAGGAAGCTCAGAAATAATAACTGAGCAGTTGCTGGTAATTGGTGAGTGGGTCTATCTACGGATAGAGTTTAAGTAGCATATCATGCTACTGTGGTTGACTTTTTACCATGCATAGTGTAGAAATTGCCATGTTAGAATAATAATAGCGTTTGCCTGATGTTGTATGCGAATTTTGTGTACACTGTGTGAATGGCACCAGTCGGGCCTAGGGAGACTGGGGACTCGAGACCGTGCCTAGGAGAGGTTAGAGTCCGTATGAGGTCAACCGTGCCTAGGGGAGGTTGGGTCCATAGGCTACTAATTGGGGAGTATAGTGTGAACGATGCACCTCCTGCATCTGGATAACTATACTGTGAATTGAGTAGCAGGGACTATCGGTAGACTCAGGCCCGATCAGCTAGGAGTCGTGTGCTCGTACAAGCCGCCGATCCTCGTATTGTCTTATTGTATGCTAGTTGGTAGTTAGAAAGTGTTGTTTCTAGTATATAGCTTGTGTGTGGCTTAAGCTATATCTGTTAGATAGATTCCATTCACTTAGCGGTGCGCTAATCCCCCACGTATTCTCCCCTTGCAGGTTTAGGTACTGCTAGTCGGGATGGGTGCTGTTGCAGAAGACATGTTTGACAACCCAACTCTGATGTGGACTTTTGTATAAATAATATTTTGTAATAACGTAACACCGTTGTGTAAACTTAAGCGTAATTACACGAATTAATGTAATGACGTGACATATATAGTGTTTGTAAATAAAGTCTTCCGCTGTGTGTTTAAAAAAGAAAAAAAATGGTCGGTGTTACATATAATATTATTATCATGGATAGGTTTATAATATAAATTATTATCATTTTCGTAAATATTAGTATTAGCACCTTTTATTAAATAATAGAACTGATAATATTAACATAAGTATTATTATTTGTATTATCACGAGTATTATTATGTAAATTACTAAAATCAGTATTATAACTATCATTAATAATAAAATTAATATTTTCACAAGTATTATTATTAATATCACTATTATTATCATTTATAGAATTATTATTAACATTATTACCCTTATTAGTAATATCAAGTATTAACCTTATTATTATTTTTGTCATTTTTAAAATTATGATAGTATTACTATTTTTAACAAACAAATAATATATATATATATATATATATATATATATATATATATATATATATATATATATATATATATATATATATATATATATATATATATATATATAAGGATATATTTAATACATATAACATAACAAAAATTAATATCTTTATATATAAAATGAATACATGAAACATATATTTATATTATTAATATAAAAAGGATATAAAAAATAAATTTATATTTGTTCGATTACAATTATGTATATTAATAAATAAACAAATGATATAGGTTCGTGAATCCGAGGCCAACCCTGCACTTGTTCAATGTCGTCATATGTATTTTTACTACAAAATACAGTATCGTGAGTTTCATTTGCTCCCTTTTTAAATGCTTTTGCAATATATATTTTTGGGACTGAGAATACATGCGCTTTTATAAATATTTTACAAAATAGACACAAGTAATCGAAACTACATTAATTGGTTGAATGGATCGAAGCCGAATATGCCCCTTTTAGCCTAGTAATCTAAGAATTAGGGAACATCACTAATTTTGAGAATTAGTGCACCCCTAATTGACGCGAATCCTAAAGATAGATCTATTGGGCGTAACGAACCCCATCCAAAGTACCGGATGCTTTATTACTTCGAATTCATTTTTATCATGTCCGAAGGATTTCTCGGAATGATAGGGAATATTCTTATATGCATCTGGTTAATGTCGGTTACCAGGTGTTCAATCCATATGAATGATTATTTTTGTCTCTATGCATGGGACGTATATTTATGAGAAATGGAAATGAAAATCTTGTGGTCTATTAAAATAATGAAAATGATCGATTATGATAAACTAATGAACTCACCAACCTTTTGGTTGACACTTTAAAGCATGTTTATTCTCAGGTATGAAAGAAATCTTCCGATGTGCATTTGCTCATTCTAGGGATATACTTGGAGTCATTCATGACATATTTCAAAAGACGTTGCATTCGAGTCGTTGAGTTCATCAAGATTATTATTAAGTCAATTATAGTTGAATATATTATGAAATGATATGCATGCCGTCAACTTTCGATGAAATGAAAGTTTGTCTTTTTAAAAACGAATGCAATGTTTGTAAAATGTATCATATAGAGGTCAAGTACCTCGCGATGAAATCAACTATTGTGAACCGTTTATAATGTATATGAACGGGCCCTTTCAGTTGGTATCAGAGCGGTGGTCTTAGCGAACCAGGTCTTGCATTAGTGTGTCTAACTGATAGTTGTTTAGATGCACTAGTGGGTCTGGACTTCGACCGTGTCTGCATGTCAAAAGTTTTACTTATCATTTAGTGTCAAAAATTTATTTGCTTATCAACCTTAAAGTCTAGACAAGTCTTACTGCCTCTATTGCATAGACAGTGTATAGATAAATTCATATCTTAGCGTATCTGTTATTGTTACCTTTGCCTGACAGCTTCCGTAGATTCCTCCGTAACTTATGGGATTTTAGTATTATATATGCATATGTAAATTATGTATTCCAGGGTACTAATCTACATCCTATAATCTATTTCTTATCGAAAATCCTTCATCTGATCGTACGAGATGAATCCCTCAACCAGTTCGAATTCCTCGGATTCCGACAGCTATTCCGATATGGAGTTTCACCTAAGCTCCGAAAGCAGTGTCACCAGAATGAATCAGCCAATTCATTTGATGGGTTCGTAGCCTACTTAATCATTGGAGACAAAAAGAAGATGATCCTTTCCATCAACCAAATTCATCTCTTGGCGAAGAACCTGAAGCACTTACCGGTGAACCAGCCCGAAATACCATTTTCACCCTCATTTCCCGAATATCTTGTCTTGATTACATACTATCTCAGATTCTAAACCTTATTTATTCGCTCGTTCTTACCGACAATCATCACGGAATAATGGAAGAAGTCAACGAGCTTCGCGCTCGAGTAATCAATTTGAAAAACGTGATGCAAAACTTACCAGCTTCAGCAACAGCATCGGCAACACCAGTACCACCAACAATAACATTCGCAGCACAAGCCTCAACACTACACGCCTCAAACTCACAGTCTGCACCTCCAGCATAATCATCATACTATATGATGTCCTACACCGATTATCTTCGTTCTACAGGATGTTCTACATCTTTTATCTTCGTTCGACATGACGATTGTGTAATCTCTATTGTTTTAGAGATTATATATTCTTGTTCTAACGGTAAATCAAATGAGATTAACATCATATTAACTCATTAAATCCATGATTACATCTGAAGAAAATATATATGTATATATATTTTCATAAAAATTTGTAATTAAAAATTCTTTCGTACAAACTGTTAATGATGAAAATATTTTAACGGGTAGGTAATACCCGAGGAATATTTAAATTTCACATTAATAAGTGACACTGTACATTCTTCCAATCTGATTCGACAGTCATTTACCATCTTACTTACATCCACTGATATACGCAACCGTTCACCACAGAATGACCATTTTCATTCAATTACATATTTGGATTCCGACTTATCAGAATCCAACAAGTGGCATAATGAAGAAAACATTGGACAAAATAAAATTTGTTAGAAACAAACAAATTAACTATGAGAAATTTTGTTAAGAATCCACGCTAACTATTCCTAGCTAACTGTTCCTAGCTAACTGTTAATTCCGTATTACATTTTATTTATCGCAATTTAATTATCGCAATTTATTTATCACAATTTAAATTCTCGCAATTTTATTTATCGTCATTTAATTTCTGTTATTTATTTTACACACTTTAAATATCCGGACACGTATACAAGGTTTTGACATATCATATCGACGCATCTATATATATTATTTGGAATAACCATAGACACTCTATATGTAGTAATGTTTGAGTTAGCTATACAGGGTTGAGGTTGATTCTACAATAATATATATATATTTTGAGTTGTGATCGAGTCTGAGACATGTATACAATGGGTCACGAATAGGTATTAATTAATTCGAATATTATATATTAAACTATATATGAATTGTTGAATTACTAACTGTGGACTACTAGCTGTGGACTACCAATATTGGACAATTAAAATGAATTAAAATAGTGATTATAACATATGAAACTAAACATCTCTTCAAGTTTGCCACTTGATTTCATCTTAAACCTCATTTGTATCTTGACGATTACAATCTGCGCTCAAACTTTTCATGATTCTTGAAAACACCTCAATCGAGAGGATAAACCAACCACACTTCATCTACAGAAGAAAAGATTGATGCATATAGTTATGCACCTGAAAAACTCTTGGAACCTGAGTAAACGTTTAACACGTAGCTGTGCTAAAATCTTTAGCGTTATTATTGCCGAAAATAACTCTGCAATCCCTTTTCAAATTAGCCAATTTTGTCACAGCTCCAGCAAATCAGCATCAATTTTTTTTTTTTCATTTGAATAAACTTTACTATAAAGATTACCCCTTCATCATCGTTACCGGAGAATCATTTATATTCCATTACATTAGCAGTAAACTTACCAGCAATTTCATTACTCATCAGCTTAAGTCTCTCTGAAGAACCATTATATTTTTTCATTAAAACCCTATCATATACTCATCCGCATATTGTAACAAGAATTGCCATACCAATGACCGAGAATTAGCAATCAGTATTTTGAATCTCGCAACGTTTCTACATCAACAGTTATATGTATATATATAACATATATCTCTTAGAATTATGATCTTCCACTCTGAAATTCTTAAAAGCACCCAGTCTGCGAATCAGTTCTCTAAATTTTGAAAAATGCTGATAAAGCAGCAAAAAAAACTGTAAACGACGTTAACAACCAAAAGTTTGATGATAAAGAAGGGAGTGTTAGGAACGCTCAATAGAAAATTTGGTACTGAAAAATAGATTGAGCAAACCATCAATGATACCAAGGCTAAATACAAGGACCAAACCATATATTCAAAGAATCCAGGTAATTCTGGATCCGATGAAACCTTCAACGAATATCTTGCTCTGTACTCATGTTAAACCCTTGCAGAAAATCTTTCTTCATCAACCATCGAACTTAGAAATTCCAAAATATCATCATAAATATCTTCGATATTTCTGAAGATATTTTCATAAATATTCTCGTTCGAAGTTATTTATCTCTTCGTGCTATCTATATTACATCATAAAGGAAACTACTTTAGTTTCTAAATTTCTTTAAAAATTCGAGTTTGAGTTATGAATGATTTTGAAGTAGTGTTGGAAATTGATGCATGAATTAGTATAATATAATGACACTTGATCAACGTGATTATATTACAGTAAGTCATGCTGAGTTTCTAATGAAACGTGATGATTCACAGATCTTAACGTCATCATGTGCCATGTTACACGACTCTTACGTTCTATCCAATTTATAAACATATCAAGAACATATTTTCTTGATTGTCCTATTTTTCCTTGAATTCTGGTAATTTAACCAATCAAGATCGTCTATCACAATTTCTCTCTTAGAACAATAACTATATTCATTCCGAACTCCATACCTACGAATTCTGGACCATTCGCTTGATTTAAAGTCGGAAAGAGAATAAAAAGGCAAAGAGCTCCAAAATATAAGGGAAAATAGAAAGCCCGATAACAACACATAAATTACAAACCATGTATATCAATATTTATCGTAACATAAAGATACGGGAGAATTAAAAACACTATAACCCCAAGGGCGAAGTAGAAGAAAACATATGTCTCTGGTGGAAGTTGGAAAAGGAGAATAATTGTTGCGATAGTAAGGATAAGGACAAAGATTAGAACTGGATTAAGCATTTTCACAATCTTTTGAATTTGGAAATTGGATATAGGAGTGATAAAAGTAATGGAACGGGAGAAGTTAACTTATAGTGAAATATCTGATAAAGAAATCAAGGCAGATAATCGCATTTAATTAAAGAGATTTTATTCACCAAAGAATCAAATCTTTCAGATCTCAACGATTTTCTTTAAATCCCTTGAATTCCGGAATTCAACAGTGACTACGTCAAAAGATAAGACGAATCTCTATTTCTTTATTTCACCATTTAGTGATAGCTTCATTTGTACGCTTCGAGATATTGAATTGTTTTATCCATATTTTTCAGTAGAGATAAAACTCCATTTTTTTTTCAGACCATATTCGTCATGAAAACATTTTTATTGTTAGCCATGACAACCCCACTCAAATTTCGGGACAAAATTTCTTTAACGGGTAGGTACTGTGATGACCCGGCAATTTCTGACCAAATTTAAACTTGATCTTAAGCTGAACCCAGCAAGATAAGCAAAGCCTGTAGAGTTGAGTCTCAAAATTTTTGAACTGTTTTCATAATTTCATATGACCTTCGACTATTCCCGACGATTCACGGATAATTGGTTTGTAAATAAACATGTGTATATATTAATACAAGAGTATATAATAATTTGAAATTTTAAAATATAATTTAAACATTAGAATTAAATATGTAAAATAAGATATAAAATAATTAAGTGTAAATTACAAATGAAGTTATATATAACCATATATGATTATTATAGTATTGTATTATATATAAAATGTATAAATAATCAATAAAAGATATTATATTATATAAAGTATAAATGTTATGTTAATAATATGAGCATTACTTTCAGTATTATTATTAATAGTAATAATAGTAATATTAATATTGTATTATTAATAAAATTGTATCTAATATAAACTATCTATATGTATATAAAAATTTAATATATATATATAAGCGATGATATTATTATTAATACTATTATTATCATTAACAATATTAATACCATTGTAACTAATAAAAATATTATTATCATAACCATTACTAGTAATTAAAATTATTAAAATTATCATTATGGTATTAATATTATCATATTATCATTTATTATTAATAGTCTTTATCAATAATATTATTATCAATAATATAATTATTTGTATTATTAATAGTATTAATATAATTATAATAGTTAAATATCAAAAATAAGGAAATTAGAAATATATACGTATACAGATATATTAATACATATACAAATTTATATATTTATATAAACACGTTTAGATATATAAATACTGGAAAATTTATGTATTCAGTTTCATATCCTTTTCAAAGCTGTAGATGATTGATTTCCTGTCTCTAAGAATCTGATACAAGAACAAATACGATAACAGATATATCCAAGTGCAGTCAGCCATCAAATTCTGCTTTTAATTTTTTATTATATTTTCTGTACCTGAAGGAATATATTGTGTCGACTCTTTTTGCTATGAAACAAAGAATTACACTGAATTATTAACACATTCAGTTAACAGTGCGTACTCACTCTCAATTACAAATTATTCCAACCCTAAATTGTCGATTTAAATTAAAATTATGAAGAAAACAGGCCGTCTACCCTGTACGCGTATAAATATAGCAACAGCCCGATTTCATAATATATTTCAAAATCTATAAATGTGGTCTTGTTAGGAATCATCCACTCAATCTTTCTGCAAAATTTGAGCTTCCAATTCTTTGAAACGAGGTTGAATTTTCGAGTCAAAGTTTGGGTTTTTAAAAGTCAAAGTTTGTTCTTCGATTAAATTCGGTTTTTCTAATTAGATTTAAGTTAAATTGATAATTTGGAAAGATTATATGGATGTTATACAACCTATTTCATGTTATAATCGTTGTCCAAAACATTCTTAAAGTCAAAAATCAAAGTGGTGTTCATGAGTGTTCATCGCGAGCTACTGCTGCTGTGTTTATTGTTAAATTTTTTATTTATTTTTCTTTTATGATGATTTAAATCTCATGGAATGATTGTTTATATTTCATTTACGAGTTATAAATTATATTAGGATCGTACCTAGGTTGAATTGATTTTGGGTATGGAGGAAATGAAATAACAATACTAATGGAAAACAGTTTAATTATAATTCGATGGTAATAATAATCAGAAAATGGGCAGTAGCTCATATGGTTAGGGTGTTTGCGTGTTCGAGCCCGGCTTTGGGCATTTCTTTTTATGAAGGGCTTATGAGGTAGTCTCCTTTTTAATTTATTATTATTGTTATTAATATTATCATTTCCATTATTATTATTATTATTATTATTATTATTATTATTATTATTATTATTATTATTATTATTATTATTATTATTATTATTATTATTATTATTATTATTATTAGAATTATAATTAACATTGGTATTATAATTATTACTAGTACTATCATAGTCATAAGTAATATCACTATTATTATTATTATTATTGTTATCATTATGATTATTATTATTGTTAGAATTAATATTATAATTAGTATTATAGTTATTATTATAAGTACCATAATTGTTGTTAACATTATAATTATAAGTATTATATCTATTATTATTATTATTATTATTATTATTATTATTATTATTATTATTATTATTATTATTATTATTATTATTATTATAAGTAGTAACTATGATATTATTGTTAAATTCAAAACTATAATATTATTATCATGGATAGGTTTATAATATAAATTATTATCATTTTCGTAAATATTAGTATTAGCACCTTTTATTAAATAATAGAACTGATAATATTAACATAAGTATTATTATTTGCATTATCACGAGTATTATTATGTAAATTACTAAAATCAGTATTATAACTATCATTAATAATAAAATTATTATTTTCACAAGTATTATTATTAATATCACTATTATTATCATTTATAGAATTATTATTAACATTATTACCCTTATTAGTAATATCAAGTATTAACCTTATTATTATTTTTTTGTCATTTTTAAAATTATGATAGTATTACTATTTTTAACAAACAAATAATATATATATATATATATATATATATATATATATATATATATATATATATATATATATATATATATATATATATATATATATATATATATATATATATATATAAGTATATAAGGATATATTTAATACATATAACATAACAAAAATTAATATCTTTATATATAAAATGAATACATGAAACATATATTTATATTATTAATATAAAAAGGATATAAAAAATAAATTTATATTTGTTCGATTACAATTATGTATATTAATAAATAAACAAATGATATAGGTTCGTGAATCCAAGGCCAACCCTGCACTTGTTCAATGTCGTCATATGTATTTTTACTACAAAATACAGTATCGTGAGTTTCATTTGCTCCCTTTTAAATGCTTTTGCAATATATATTTTTGGAACTGAGAATACATGCACTTTTATAAATGTTTTACGAAATAGACACAAGTAATCGAAACTACATTATATGGTTGAATGGATCGAAGCCGAATATGCCCCTTTTAGCCTGGTAATCTAAGAATTAGGGAACGTCACTAATTTTGAGAATTAGTGCACCCCTAATTGACGCGAATCCTAAAGATAGATCTATTGTACCTAACGAACCCCATCCAAAGTACCGGATGCTTTAGTACTTCGAATTCGTTTTTATCATGTCCGAAGGATTTCCCGAAATGATAGGGAATATTTTTATATGCATCTTGTTAATGTCGGTTACCAGGTGTTCAATCCATATGAATGATTATTTTTGTCTCTATGCATGGAACGTATATTTATGAGAAATGGAAATGAAAATCTTGTGGTCTATTAAAATAATGAAAATGATCGATTATGATAAACTAATGAACTCACCAACCTTTTGGTTGACACTTTAAAGCATGTTTATTCTCAGGTATGAAAGAAATCTTCCACTGTGCATTTGCTCATTCTAGGGATATTTGGAGTCATTCATGACATATTTCAAAAGACGTTGCATTCGAGTCGTTGAGTTCATCAAGATTATTATTAAGTCAATTATAGTTGAATATATTATAAAATGATATACATGCCGTCAACTTTCGATGAAATGAAAGTTTGTCTTTTTAAAAACGAATGCAATGTTTGTAAAATGTATCATAAAGAGGTCAAGTACCTCGCGATGAAATTAACTATTGTGAATCGTTTATAATATATATGAACGGGTCCTTTCAAAAGGTCCTAATATGTCCTATATAGTCATATGATAATTAGGACATCAAATACCCAAACGTCCTATTTTTGTGACCTTATTATCTTGTTGGTTGATTATTATGAGACACCAACAAGATAATGACCCATTAAGTACATTTTTATGCAACCATAAATTTAAGGGTCCTAATAGTCATATGATTATTATGACCTCAAATACTCAAGCGTCCTATTGTTGTGACCTTATTATCTTGTTGGTTGATCATTATGAGACACCAACAAGATAATGTCCTATTAAGTACATTTTTATGCAACCACAAATTTAAGGGTCCTATATAGTCATACGATAATTAGGACCTCAAATACTCAAACGTCCTATTTTTGTGACCTTATTATCTTGTTGGTTGATGATTATGAGATACCAACAAGATAATGTCCTATTAAGTACATTTTTATGCAACCACAAATTTAAGGGTCCTATATAAACATATGATAATTAGGACCTCAAACCCAAGCGTCCTATTTTTGTGACCTTATTATCTTGTTAGTTGATCATTATGAGACACAAATAAGATAATGTCATATTAAGTACATTTTTATGCAACCACAAATTTAAGGGTCCTATATAGTCATATGTTTATTAGGACCTCAAATACCCAAGTGTCCTATTTTTGTGACCTTATTATCTTGTTGGTTGATCATTATGAGACACTAACAAGATAATGTCATATTAAGTACATTTTTATGGAACCAAAAATTTAAGGGTCCTATATAATCATATGATAATTAAGACTTCAAATACCCAAGCGTCCTATTTTTGTGACCTTATTATCTTGTTGGTTGATCATTATGAGACACCAACAAGATAATGTCCTATTAAGTACATTTTTATGCAACTACAAATTTTAGGGTCCTATATAGTCATATGATAATTAGGACTTCAAATACCCAAACTTCCTATTATTGTGATCTTATTATAAAAGTGACCCAACACGTTGCAGTATAATAAGACTCACAAATAAAGTGTTCTATGAAACATATCAAGTGTCCTATGAACACCTATGATAATAGGACCCAAAAATCATGTGTATGAAATGAACATATCAAGTGTCCTATGAACACCTATGATAATAGGACCAAATAATTATGTGTCATATCATATAGATTTTTTGACACCATGTGACTCACTTCTAGTTGTCCTATAAAAATATAGAATAATAGGACCCCAACAAATTATGTGTCATATTAAACAATTTTGTAGGACACAGATTTATAAGCGTAGGGCATAAAGGGACCCAAAAATTATGTGTCCTATTCTATAGCTTTTTAGGACCCCACTTTATAAGTGTATCGCGTTTTAGGACACCACTTCTTT
Organism: Rutidosis leptorrhynchoides; assembly: GCF_046630445.1. Taxonomy (NCBI): domain Eukaryota; kingdom Viridiplantae; phylum Streptophyta; class Magnoliopsida; order Asterales; family Asteraceae; genus Rutidosis; species Rutidosis leptorrhynchoides. Next base: position 190,282,809 of record NC_092336.1, read on the forward strand.
TGCCTGAATCATATGGGACCCCAAAAATTGTTCCGTCCTATTTTTTGTTGTTGCTTATGACCCTTTTTTTTCGGGATCCTAGACGAAGACTCCTAAGATGACAGTTTTCTTGTAGTGTAAATAAATAAGATAAATATAATAATAAGCAGGTGTTTATTCGAACATCATTCCCTTTTACATTCGAACATGTAGATTAAGAATATATTTTCAATAGACTTTAAGTGTTGGACACGGATAACGGGCTGCTACACTTACTACCCTTAAAGTATAGTTAACTGTCACTTATGTGCTACTAAAGTTCAACGTATCATTATACCACGAGACTCAATTCGGCAGTGCTACCCGCCCATATAAAATACACCAAGAGGGTCTGTTGAGTCCCCAATGTAATTAAGGATTTAATTATGACAAAACAGCAGATATGTACACTAGAATGTTATGTGCAGCCATCACATGTTTATTTACTGTCTATACATAAAGAAATTTGTGATGGCTGCACATAACATTCTAGTGTACATTTATGCTGTTTTGTCATAATTAAATCCTTAATTAGATTAGGGACTCAACAATCTCCTCCTATTTGATGATGACAAAACCTATGACATAAAGAGTAAAACAATAAAGCCAGTAGTAAAGGACAAAATGAAAATAAGCAGTAAAATTTGGACCCTTCTTGGTTTGTTTTGGGATCTTTTGCTTTTGTTTTGGGATCTTTTGCTGAGTTATCTATATCTTATAAATTGATATGATTTTGAAGATAAACTCATTTCATTTTCATTATAACATAATATATACAATAATTACAAGGCAGTATAATGAAACATGAAGTAACAAAAGATATATTTTTAAGCACTAGAAGGCTATCTGTTTTTATCCTTTTCTTTATCTTGTTCATCATCAGATAGCTCTTCTTCTTTCACTTTTATGGCTGCCCAGGCTTCAGGGAACAGGATAGGTAGCTCAACAGGATCAAACACTGGTATTTAAGGAGGTAGAATGATGGGATCTCTTCTGTGTGGGCCAGCACCAATAGATTTCTTCCCTTTAGACTTCTGTGATAGAACTTCTTCTACTATCACTTTTGGTGCATTCCCATACTTGACTGCTTTATCAAAAAGTTCTTGAAGTTCAGGTTTAAGTGTATCTTTGAGAACACTTTTACCTTTATCAATGAAGTACTGCATTATCTCCCTCCATTCACTGAATCTAAAGATTCTTAGATTCATGTAATCTACCCTCTCATAGACATTATTGTCCCTGCTGACACTGAAGGACCTCTTTGTTTATGCACTTTGATGATCTTACTAGTATTAGATCTTCTTGTCATCACATCAGCATACTTACTCCTAAAGAAATGGTCAGATAGCTCTTTTGTTCTTTCAGTTTCAATAGGAGCTTCAGTAGGTACCTTCTCAGCAGATTCCAGTTTATCAAATACCTTGTCCTGAGCTTTGACCATGGATTTTGCTAACTTGAGAGATGCAGCCTCTTGTTTTCTATCAGCAGCCAGTTTAGCTTCTTCTTCCCTAAGCCTCAGCCTTTCAGCATACTCAGCATCATCCCTTCTTTGTTGTTCAAGTTGAATACTTGTAATGTATTCATTCACTGTGATGTTCAGGCATTTTGCTGTTGCAATCAATTGCCTGCCTTCATCAGTTGTCAAGGAATTGCAATATTGCTCTAAGTCCATACCCAACCGCAAAGCCTCATAAAAGAGGTGATATGGTAAAACCACACCTAATCTTATTGTAAAATACTTACGAATTCGTCCACAGAGAGCAAAGTTTAGGATTTGAAAACTAATAATTATTCTGAAGATTAATATTATAAAATGGGGGTTTGATTATACTAATAAAGAAAAGTAAATAAAATAAATAATCAGATGAACGAAGCAGTGTTCACTCAGATGATTCACTAGTAACGTGGATTGTTCTTTCAATTAAAACTGATTAAATGTCTGATAAGTTATAATTCAATTATTTAAACTTGACTAACTCACATTAATCTCATTTAAACAATCAAATCATACATGATTAAACTATTGTGATTCAATCTAGGTTAAACTCACATAAAACCTTAATTACACTGGTCACTCGGAGCAACTACACGACTGTGCTATCAAATTACCAATTAATCACCATTCACACTTACATGTAAATGTCTAGATCTCCTAAGAGTTGAAACATAATCCGTTTATCACTAATAAACTCACGTAAACTAGGTAACAAATTATGTAATTAAAGTCAAGTAACTGATTCACACAATAATGGGTCTTTTGGTTGAACACAATAATTATTAATCAATGAGATTTAGCTATTAAGATTTGATCCGGATTAAAATCACTTAAAATCCGAACTACAAAGATCACTCAATGTAATTACACGATTATGATGCCTAATACCATTCAATTACCGATTAAATCCTTAATACAATCACTTGAAATTAAAGCCCTAATCGTCTAGATCACTTAATGTGCTGAAGTACATGTTATCTAACATCAGTCATCTCACAATCACTAATTGATAACATATATAATTGAATTAAAGTAAAAAAGCATACATAACAATGGGTCTTTGACCAAACTTAATAAAACTAAATCATTCAAACATTAAATCCATAAACATAAGAACAATCCAACAATCAATAGTTATTACATCTGAGTAAACAATAGAAGATTTAGCCTGACATATGAATCATATAATCAACACAAACAATCAATAAATAATTAATCATTGTAATAACAAGTAATTAAAATAAAGATTACCAACTGTTTTGTGTGGTTCCAATAAAAGCTAATATCCATAACCTTCACAGGCCAAAGTCGATTGCCTCCAGAGAACAAAAACGAAGAGAGAAAAAATATTAAACCTAATACTAAATAATATGATCCGTCCCCCCGATAGATAGAGTATTTATCTCTATATATGTATGAATAAAAAATATAATTGGATCTCTGCTTGTAGCTTTTACGACCACTATCCCCAAGGTGGGCTCCAACTCGTTTTGTTCCCACGTAGCCCACAAATATTTTAGCGCTCGCGAAATTGCACCAATTAAGATTTTGCTATAGCGAAATCAATAAAAAACATATTCGCTTTCATGGGTTGAAAATTCGGTAATCAAAAACACTTCGGCATGGATTTCGCTATAGCGAAAATATTATAACTAGAGTTCTCGCTAAAGCGAAAACTCCAATTTTCACATTTTACCCATGAATTTTTGCACATCAACTCCTTTCATCGAACTTGACTTGTAAAAACTAATTTTTCTGCACAAATTAACTCTAAAGCTTCCAAAACTCTTCAAAAATCATTCATGAATAAAAAACTTTAATCTTTAACATATTTAAACACTTTATCTTCGATTATGGACCGAAACGAACGAAAACTAACCCGATAGTGCGTAGGATAAAATGTATAAGTTGAGCACTATCAAGAGGGCTTTTTCCTCATCATTGTGGAGCCTTTGACCACTGTTGTATAAGTACATACCAATATAAATGTTGAACTCTATGGCATTAATGTAGAATTGCTGGTCAAGTAGATGATACAACAGTCTGATATGGCGTATTCTTTCTAGTATTCATGCTACTCTTTGTTCTTGTAGCTCAGGAACAGTGATCTCAAGCCTATAAGCCTATCTTTCATATGGATTCATCTTTCTTATATCAGGCTTTCTTTTTGCAGCTGAGTCATCTTCCCAAGTAGTATATTTATCATTTGGTTTTGGGGAAGATGGAGGATATACAAAAGGTGATTCTGTTGTGCCAGAAGGACCCACTGGTTCAAAGTCATGACGTTCATTCAGTGTCCTATCAAAATAGGCAAGAGTCTGTGCAGGTATTGGTGATAGAATAAAAGTTGAGCTACCACTACCCCAGACTGTAAAGTTAGCAGTAACAGCAAAATCATTATCAGATTTAGCTCCCAGCTCATCCTCCTTTGCTGGGTCTTCAGCTCTTGTTTCACCCAGTAGCACACTTTTAGCTGGGTCTTCAATCACAGCACTCCTTGCTGTGGCTTCAGTACCAGCTGACTGATTAGTATCAGCTGGTACAACTGCCATAGTACCTTCACCAGCTGCCTCAAATAAGGGCTCTTTTCTTAGGGGCTGGTTGAAAGGACCCGTCCTAATCCATCCGGACGAAGTCCATATCGATTATAAACGATTCACAACAGTTTATTACATCGCGAGGTACTTGACCTCTATATGATACATTTTACAAACATTGCATTCGTTTTTGAAAAGACAAACTTTCATTACATCGAAAGTTAACGGCATGCATACCATTTCACAATATATCTAACTATAATTGACTTAATAATAATCTTGATGAACTCGACGACTCGAATGCAACGTCTTTTGAAATATGTCATGTATGACTCCAAGTAATGTCTCTAAAATGAGCAAATGCACAGCGGAAGATTTCTTTCAAACCTGAGAATAAACATGCTTTCAAGTGTCAACCAAAAGGTTGGTGAGTTCATTAGTTTAACATAAATAATCATTTCATAATTTTAATAGACCACAAGATTTCATATTTCCATTTCTCATAACATACGTCCCATGCATAGAGACAAAAATATCATTCATATGGATTGAACACCTGGTAACCGACATTCACAATATGCATATAAGAATATCCCCATCATTCCGGGATCCTCCTTCGGACATGATATAAATTTCGAAGTACTAAAGCATCCGGTACTTTGGATGGGGCTTGTTGGGCCCGATAGATCTATCTTTAGGATTCGCGTCAATTAGGGTGTCTGTTCCCTAATTCTTAGATTACCAGACTAAATAAAAAGGGGCATATTCGATTTAATAATTCAGCCATAGAATGTAGTTTCGATTACTTGTGTCTATTTCGTAAAACAGTTATAAAAGCAGCGCATGTATTCTCAGTCCCAAAAATATATATATTGCAAAAGCATTTAAAAAGGGAGCAAATGAAACTCATGCATATAAATATTGTAAAACAGTTAATAAAGCATTTGCATGTATTCTCAGCCCAAAAATGTAATGAGTAAAAAAGGGAGCAAATGAAACTCACACATATAAATATTGCAAAACAGTTATTAAAACATTGCATGTATTCTCAGCCCAAAAATGTAATAAGTAAAAAGGGAAAATGAAACTCACACATATAAATATTGCAAAATAGTTATTAAAACATTGCATGTATTCTCAGCCCAAAAATGTAATGAGTAAAAAGGGGTAAATGAAACTCACACATATAAATATTGCAAAACAGTTATTAAAACATTGCATGTATTCTCAGCCCAAAAATGTAATGAGTAAAAAGGGGTAAATGAAACTCACCTAATGTATTTTGTAGTAAAAATACATATGACAATATTGAACAATGCAGGGTTGGCCTCGGATTCACGAACCTATATCATTTGTATATATATTAAAACATATACTTGTAGTTGAACAAAGATATATATATATATATATATATATATATATATATATATATATATATATATATATATATATATATTATTAGTGATAAAATTTTTATATTAATAACTTATATTCATTTTATATAAAAATATTAAGTTTAGTTATGTTATATGTAATAAATATATTTATATATATATATATATATATATATATTATTTGTTAGTTAAAACGGTACTTTAATAATACTAAAATAATATTTGAAATAATAATAGTGTTAATACTAATATTAATAAAAATGATAATATTATTTATTGTTCTATTAATAACTATATTAATGGTAGTTTTCAATAATCAAACTCATAATAATGATAATATCAGTAGTTTTTAATAGAATGAATAATTTAATAATAATGGTAGTGAAATTAATAATTTTTGACATTAGTACATAATACTTAATAATAATAACTATAACAATCTTATTATTAATGATAATCTTAATAATAATAATAATTTTATTAATAATAATAATAATGATTCTACAATGATACTAATACTAATATTAATCCTAATAATAATAGTTTGTATTATTTTCATAATACCAATTATAATAATAGTTTGTATTATTTTCATAATACCAATTATAATAATAGGCCTAATCATAATCATAATAATACTTATATCAACATTAATATACATAAAGATGTTACTTAATAACAAAATGATAATTAATCATAGTATTTACGTTTACAAAACAGTAATGATAATAATGTCAATGGTACCAATCATACTTGCCTTTAATAATAATAATAATAATAATAATAATAATATAATAATAATAATAATAATAATAATAATAATAATAATAATAATAATAATAATAATAATAATAATAATAATAATAATAATAATAATAATAATAATACTACCTTTAACTTTAAGAAAGTGTGTTGATTGTGAGCACACAAAACAAAAACAGAGAGTAGACAACTTCCTTCACTCATCCTCATCGTACGTCATCATCATCATCATATCATCATGAATATCATCAGCTTCCATTTATCCATTATCATCGTCATCATCATATTTTGGTTTTCATCATCACTAATCGCCATAATCATTAGCATCTTCATATTATCCTTATCACGATGATCATCATCATCGTGAAATACATATCTTCATTTTCACATCGGTTTTATCATCATCAATAACATCACTTCGTCATGTAATTGTCATCATCATCATGCATACCCACCGTGATCATCATCATTATCATCATCCTACATGTATCATCATCATTACATAGTCACTTCTCAACATCTCCGTACGTCCATCATCTTTTATACCTTCATCATCATCGTGATCCATCATCCTACTGTAGCATCCCCATCATCATTGTTCACGCTATTCTAACAAGAACAGATACATCATTTTGGACTGCAGTAATCGCCGGGGATGATGTCGAGCAAGAAGCAGATAATTTGGTAGCAGTTGTGAGGAACACGATAGCAGCAAACAATAGTAAACATGACGGTTTTGTGGTGGTTCACGTGTATGCTTTTAACAAGGATGGTTTAGAGTTGATCCCCATGATTTAATGGTTCCGGTGGCTGAAACAGTATCGAAAGTATACAGCAGTAATAGCGACGGTTGGGGTGTTTTGTGGTGGTTGAGGGTGATCGGAGGAGTTGGCGTGGTTATGGGGGTGGAGATGGTGATGATTGAAGGTGTTGATGAAGAGTGGTTCTTGGTGGTTGGCTATGGTACCATGGTGGTGTTTAAACCGGGGTGATGGTGGCCAGTTGGGTGTGCTCTCGGTGGTGGGTTCATCGAAGAGAATAGAGAGAGAAGATGGTGATTAGTTTGTTTGATCAAACACCTAATGTATATTTTATATAATATATAATATGTGGAATGTGATGTACTGAGAACATAATTCATAACTTTTCAATCATAAAAAAATTATACACAGTGAAGTAGTTAAGGGTTGTTATCCCAACATTACTATATATGTCGATATATGTATATACTTTAAAGTAATATAAGACTATTAATAATAAAATATTAATTCTATAATTCATATGGAAAAAAAATGAATGAACTAAAAAGAGAATTAGTGCACGAATAGTTAAGCAGCCCAGTTTATTTGACATGTTCTTACTGACAGTTGTAACTACGAATTTTATATCGTGATCCTTTAGAGAAAAAAAAATCCTATATTTTTAAATTAATTATGTTTATTTATTTTGGTCATTATGGTATAAAATTCGATCATTAACTAGTAAGTAAAAATTACATTAATTATTCACTCTCATCCCCCAAGTAAAATATAAAAAGTTTTAAAAAATTGATAAACAACTTCTAAATATACTATTACTAATCCTAAAATTTATAAAACTCATTTTCGGATCACCGTTTATCTTAAAATCATATAAGTTCAAATTTAACTTCCCTAATGTCAATCAGAATCTCAAACGAGTTTTACAATCATTTAATAATTATTTTTAATACACATTATTTATATATAGAGATATATTTTAAATAATAATTATTATAATATTCTATTTTTTTTATATATAATAACACAACATATAATACTTTAAATTATATCTTGAATTATTATTTATATATACATACACACATATCTATATACAATTAATTGTTCGTGAATCGTCGAAACTGGTCGAACGTATTTGAATACATGAACATAGTTCCAAAATTTTTGAGACTCAACATTACATACTTTTCTTATCATATCGAAATCATATAAAGATTAAATTTAAATTTGGTAGAAAATTCCTGGGTCATCACAGTACCTACCCGTTAAAGAAATTTCGTCTCGAAATTTGAGTGAGGTCGTCATGGCTAACAATAAATATGTTTTCCTGACGAATATGAGCTGATAAATAGAGTTTTATCATTATTGAATAATACAGATAAAATAATTCGATTATTCGAAGAGCACGAATGAAGCTATCACGAAAGAGTGAAATGAATAAATGAAGTTTCGTTTTTACTTTTGACGTTGTCTTGGTTAAATTCCGGAATTCAAGGGATATAAGGAAAATCTTCGAAATCTAAAAGATTTGATTTCTTCGACGAATAAGGAAATTAAGTTCTCTATAAATAAATACGGTGATCTGCCTCGATTACTCTGTCTGATATTTCTATTATAAATTAAACTTTTTCCGTTCCATTATTCTCACCATTCCTATACTTTCTTTCTTAGTTCATACATTTAAAAGATTGTGTAAATGCTTAATCCATTTCTAATCCTTGATATTTTTCTAATTATCGTTTCTGTTATTCTTCTTTTCAATCTTCCACCAGAAAAAAATCTGTTTACTCCTACTATTACCTTGGGGTGATACTATTCTTAATTCTACCGTGTCTTTATATTGCTGTTCATATTAATATCCATGGTTTGTAATTTATGTGTTGTTATCGGGCTTTATATCTTCCCTTATACTTCGAAGTCCTTGCTTCTGTTTTCTATAATCATTGTCATCCCCAGTTAATACTTCCCCCTATTTGCTGCGATTTATACGCCAATTTCTGTTTCAGAGCTTTGTCCCTTCGTTTCTTCTTCTTGCGATTGGGCATCTCTTGTAATGGTCCAGAATTAGCAGATATAAGTTTCAGAATGAACATTGTTAATGTCCTAAGAAAGATACGGTAATAGAGCAATTTGACTTGTCAAATTACCAGAATATCCCAGAAAATAGATTTATCAAGAAGATATGTTCTCGATATGTTTGGAGACTAGATAGAATGTAAGAGTCGTGTACATGGCACATGATGATGTTAGAGTCTGTGAATCATCACGTTTCATTAAAAACTCAACATGACTTACTGTAATATAATCACGTTGATCAAGTGTCATTATATTATACTAACTCATGCTTCAGTTCCCAACACTACTTCAAAAACATTCATATTTTAAGTTCGAAGGTTCGCAGAATATAGAACTAAAACAGTTTCCTTTTATGATATCATACGGATAGCGCAGAGAGATAATTAATATCGAACGAGAATATTTATGAAGATATCTTCAGAAATATTGAGGATATTAATAAAGAAAGGTACTATGATATCTTAGGATTTTAGAATTAAATTGTGATGAAGAAATTCATTCACGATGATTTGGAGCGGTTAAGGAGTAAAGTATTCGCTAAAGATTTCAGCAGGTATTGAATCATTTGGATTCTTTGAAGTCAAACTTATTCTTTGTGATTTGTTCACGGCTTCCTTCATAGTTTCGCATAATCCGCTTTTTGGTACTAAATTTTCTATTGAATGTTTCCAACATAATGATGCACAGGAAGCACGAAGAGGTATATAATTTCAGACGAGAATATTTATGAAAATATCCTCAAAAATATCGAAGATATTGATGATGATATTTTTGGAATTTCTAAGTTCGATGGTTGATGAGGAAGATTTTCCGCAAGATTTTAACATGACTTCGGAGCAAGATATTCTCTAAAGATTTCAACGGATCCAGAATTACTTGAATCCTTTGAATATAGGGTTTGGTCCTTGTATTTGTCCTCAGTCTCCTTCAGGGTTAGCTCAATCCGTTTTTCAGTACTAAATTTTATATTGAGCGTTCCCATCCTTCCATTCTTTATTATCAAACTTTTGACTATTAAGGTCGTTTATAGTTTTTGCTGCTTCATCAGCATTTTTCCAAAATTCGAAGAACTAGTTCGCAGTTTGGGGTGTTTTCAGAAACTTCGCATTTGAAGTATGAAAGTCTAGGAGATAGATGTTATATGTATATAACTATTGATGTAGACATGCTGCGAGATTTCAAAATACTGATTGCTGATTCTCGATAGCTGGTATGGCAATTCTCATTACAAGATGCGGATGAGTATATGATGAGGTTTTATGAATAATACAGATATTTTTCAGAGAGACTAAGCCGAAGTTGCTGTTACATCTGCTGATAATATAGTGGAATATAAGAGGTCCTCTGGTAACGGTGACGAAAGGGCAACGTATATATCGAGGTTATAATAAGGTTATTTCGAACGAAAAGTCGAAGTTGACTTGCTGGAGCTGTGATAAAATTGGCTATTTTGAAAAAGAACTTAAATGTTATTTTCGGTAATAACAAGGCCAAAGGAGCTAGCACTGATATGTGTTAAACTTTTACTCAGGTTTCGAGTGTTTTCAGGTACATAACTGTATGCATAAATCTTTCCTTCCGTAGATGAAGTGCGGTTGGTTCGTCCTCTCGATTAAGGTGTTTTCAAGAATCATGAAAGGTTTGAACGCAGATTGTAATCATCAGAATACAAATGAGGTTTAAGATGAAATCAAGTGGCAAACTTGAAGAAATGTTTAGTTTCATATGTTATAATCAATATTTTAATTCATTTTTAATTGTCCAATCGTGATAGTCCACAATCGATAGTCCACAGTAACAATCCAATATTTCATATATAGTTTAATATATAATATTCGAATTAGTTAATACGTGTCGTGACCCTTATACGTCTCAGACTCGATCACAACTCAAACTATATATATTATTGTAGAATCAACCTCAACCCTGTATAGAGAACTCGATCATTACTGCATATAGAGTGTCTATGGTGATTCCAAATAATATATATAGATGTGTCGATATGATATGTCAAAACCTTGTATACGTGTCCCGATATTTAAAGTGCGTAAAATAAATACAGAAATTAAATGACGATAAATAAAATGCGTAAAGTAAATAACAGAAATTAAATGACGATAAATAAAATTGCGATAATTAAATTGCGATAAACAAACTGCGATAAATAAAATGTAATCAGTTAGCTAGGAACAGTTAGCTGGAACAGTTAGAGTGGATTCTTAACAAAAATTTTCGTAGTTAATTATTTGTTTCTATCAAATTTTTATTTCGTCAAATGTTTTCTTCATTATGCCACTTGTTGGATTCTGATATGTCAAAATTCAAATATGAAATTGAATGAAAATGGTTATTCTGCGGTGAACGGATACGTATATCGGTGGTTGTAAGTAGGATAGTAAATAACTGTTGAATCAGATTCGAAGAATATACAGTGTAACTTATTAATGTGAAATTTAAATATTCCTCGGGTATTACCTACCCGTTAAAATATTTTCACCATTAACAGTTTGTACAAAAGAATTTTTAATTACAATCTTTTTGAAAACATATATATTTTCTTCAGATGTAATCATGGATTCATTGAGTTAATATGATATTAAACTCATTTGGTTTACCATTAGAACTAGAATACATAATCTCTAAAACATTTAGAGATTACTTAATCATCATGAAGAACGAAGATAATCGATGTGGAACGATACATAGAACGATGATTATACTCGAGGTACAGAATGAGATGTTGAGGCATAGATTGTTGATGGTAGTGATGCTGTTATTGATGGTACTATTGGTGCCGGTGATGTTGCTGAAGCTGGTACGTTTTGCACCATATTTTCCAAGGCTACAACTCGAGCGCGAAGCTCGTTGACTTATTACTCCGGAATGATTGTCGGTAGGAACGAGCGAATGAATAAAGTTTTAGAATTTTTGATATCATATTATCATTGCGTGGTATCCTGGAAGTGAGTGTGAAAATGGTGTTTCAGACAGGTTCACCGGTAAGTGCTTCAGATTCTTCACCAAGAGGTGAATTTGGTTGATGGAAAGGATCGCCTTCTTCGCGTCTCCATGGATTAAGTCAACTACGAACCCATCTCTAATTCATCTAGAATAAATGATGGCTAATTGGTTGTCTCATTCCCGTTACACTACTTTCGGAGCTCGAGTGGAAATCCATATCGGAATAGCTGTCGGAATAACTATCGGGATAGCTATCGAAATCTAAAGGACTCGAACTGGTTGAGGGATTCATCCCGTACGATCAGATGAAGGATTTTCGATAAGAAATAGATTATAGGATATAGATTAGTACCCTGCAATACATAATTTTTCATATGCATATATAATACTAAAATCCCATAAGTTACGGAGGAATCTACAGAAAATGTCAGGCAAAGTTTACAATAACAGATACGCTAAGATATGAATTTTGTCTATACACTATTCATGCAGTCAATGCAGTAAAACGTGTCTAAACTAAGAATGATAAGCAAGTGATTTTTCTAAGAATGATAAGCAGGTAATTTTTGACACAAAATGATAAGCAAAACTTTTGACATGCAGACACGGTCGAAGTCCAGACTCACTAATGCATCCTAACGACTTATCAGTTAGACACACTAATGCAGACATGGTTCGCTAAGACCACCGCTCTGATACTAACTGAAAGGACCCGTCCTAATCCATCCGGATGAAGTCCATATCGATTATAAACGATTCACAACAGTTGATTACATCGCGAGGTACTTGACCTCTATATGATACATTTTACAAACATTGCATTCGTTTTTGAAAAGACAAACTTTCATTTCATCGAAAGTTGACGGCATGCATACCATTTCACAATATATCTAACTATAATTGACTTAATAATAATCTTGATGAACTCGACGACTCGAATGCAACGTCTTTTGAAATATGTCATGTATGACTCCAAGTAATGTCTCTAAAATGAGCAAATGCACAGCGGAAGATTTCTTTCAAACCTGAGAATAAACATGCTTTCAAGTGTCAACCAAAAGGTTGGTGAGTTCATTAGTTTAACATAAATAATCATTTCATAATTTTAATAGACCACAAGATTTCATATTTCCATTTCTCATAACATACGTCCCATGCATAGAGACAAAAATATCATTCATATGGATTGAACACCTGGTAACCGACATTCACAATATGCATATAAGAATATCCCCATCATTCCGGGATCCTCCTTCAGACATGATATAAATTTCGAAGTACTAAAGCATCCGGTACTTTGGATGGGGCTTGTTGGGCCCGATAGATCTATCTTTAGGATTCGCGTCAATTAGGGTGTCTGTTCCCTAATTCTTAGATTACCAGACTAAATAAAAAGGGGCATATTCGATTTAATAATTCAACCATAGAATGTAGTTTCGATTACTTGTGTCTATTTCGTAAAACAGTTATAAAAGCAGCGCATGTATTCTCAGTCCCAAAAATATATATATTGCAAAAGCATTTAAAAAGGTAGCAAATGAAACTCACGCATATAAATATTGTAAAACAGTTAATAAAGCATTTGCATGTATTCTCAGCCCAAAAATGTAATGAGTAAAAAAGGGAGAAAATGAGACTCACACATATAAATATTGCAAAACAGTTATTAAAACATTGCATGTACTCTCAGCCCAAAAATGTAATAAGTAAAAAGGAAAAATGAAACTCACACATATAAATATTGCAAAACAGTTATTAAAACATTGCATGTATTCTCAGCCCAAAAATGTAATGAGTAAAAAGGGGTAAATGAAACTCACACATATAAATATTGCAAAACAGTTATTAAAACATTGCATGTATTCTCAGCCCAAAAATTTAATGAGTAAAAAGGGGTAAATGAAACTCACCTAATGTATTTTGTAGTAAAAATACATATGACAATATTGAACAATGCAGGGTTGGCCTCGGATTCACGAACCTATATCATTTGTATATATATTAAAACATATACTTGTAGTTGAACAAAGATATATATATATATATATATATATATATATATATATATATATATATATATATATATATATATATATATATATATATATATATATATATATATATATATATATTATTAGTGATACAATTTTTATATTAATAACTTATATTCATTTTATATAAAAATATTAAGTTTAGTTATGTTATATGTAATAAATATATTTATATATATATTATTTGTTAGTTAAAACGGTACTTTAATAATACTAAAATAATATTTGAAATAATAATAGTGTTAATACTAATATTAATAAAAATGATAATATTATTTATAGTTCTATTAATAACTATATTAATTTTAGTTTTCAATAATCAAACTCATAATAATGATAATATCAGTAGTTTTTAATAGAATGAATAATTTAATAATAATGGTAGTGAAATTAATAATTTTTGACATTAGTACATAATACTTAATAATAATAACTATAACTATCTTATTATTAATGATAATCTTAATAATAATAATAATTTTATTAATAATAATAATAATGATTCTACAATGATACTAATACTAATATTAATCCTAATAATAATAGTTTGTATTATTTTCATAATACCAATTATAATAATAGTTTGTATTATTTTCATAATACCAATTATAATAATAGGCCTAATCATAATCATAATAATACTTATATCAACATTAATATACATAAAGATGTTACTTAATAACAAAATGATAATTAATCATAGTATTTACATTTACAAAACAATAATGATAATAATGTCAATGGTACCAATCATACTTGCCTTTAATAATAATAATAATAATAATAATAATAATAATAATAATAATAATAATAATATAATAATAATAATAATAATAATAATAATAATAATAAAAATAATAATAATACTACCTTTAACTTTAAGAAAGTGTGTTGATTGTGAGCACACAAAACAAAAACAGAGAGTAGACAACTTCCTTCACTCATCCTCATCGTACGTCATCATCATCATCATATCATCATGAATATCATCAGCTTCCATTTATCCATTATCATCGTCATCATCATATTTTGGTTTTCATCATCACTAATCGCCATAATCATTAGCATCTTCATATTATCCTCATCACGATGATCATCATCATCGTGAAATACATATCTTCATTTTCACATCGGTTTTATCATCATCAATAACATCACTTCGTCATGTAATTGTCATCATCATCATGCATACCCACCGTGATCATCATCATTATCATCATCCTACATGTATCATCATCATTACATAGTCACTTCTCAACATCTCCGTACGTCCATCATCTTTTATACCTTCATCATCATCGTGATCCATCATCCTACTGTAGCATCCCCATCATCATTGTTCATGCTATTCTAACAAGAACAGATACATCATTTTGGACTGCAGTAATCGCCGGGGATGATGTCGAGCAAGAAGCAGATAATTTGGTAGCAGTTGTGAGGAACACGATAGCAGCAAACAATAGTAAACGTGACGGTTTTGTGGTGGTTCACGTGTATGCTTTTAACAAGGATGGTTTAGAGTTGATCCCCATGATTTAATGGTTCTGGTGGTTGAAACAGTATCGAAAGTATACAGCAGTAATAGCGACGGTTGGGGTGTTTTGTGGTGGTTGAGGGTGATCGGAGGAGTTGACGTGGTTATGGGGGTGGAGATGGTGATGATTGAAGGTGTTGATGAAGAGTGGTTCTTGGTGGTTGGCTATGGTACCATGGTGGTGTTTAAACCTGGGTGATGGTGGCCGGTTGGGTGTGCTCTCGGTGGTGGGTTCATCGAAGAGAATAGAGAGAGAAGATGGTGATTAGTTTGTTTGATCAAACACCTAATGTATATTTTATATAATATATAATATGTGGAATGTGATGTACTGAGAACATAATTCATAACTTTTCAATCATAAAAAAATTATACACAGTGAAGTAGTTAAGGGTTGTTATCCCAACATTATTATATATGTCGATATATGTATATACTTTAAAGTAATATAAGACTATTAATAATAAAATATTAATTCTATAATTCATATGGAAAAAAAAAATGAATGAACTAAAAAGAGAATTAGTGCACGAATAGTTAAGCAGCCCAGTTTATTTGACATGTTCTTACTGACAGTTGTAACTACGAATTTTATATCGTGATCCTTTAGAGAAAAAAAATCCTATATTTTTAAACTAATTATGTTTATTTATTTTGGTCATTATGGTATAAAATTCGATCATTAACTAGTAAGTAAAAATTACATTAATTATTCACTCTCATCCCCCAAGTAAAATATAAAAAGTTTTAAAAAATTGATAAACAACTTCTAAATATACTATTACTAATCCTAAAATTTATAAAACTCATTTTCGGATCACCGTTTATCTTAAAATCATATAAGTTCAAATTTAACTTCTCTAATGTCAATCGGAATCTCAAACGAGTTTTACAATCATTTAATAATTATTTTTAATACACATTATTTATATATAGAGATATATTTTAAATAATAATTATTATAATATTCTATTTTTTTTATATATAATAACACAACATATAATACTTTAAATTATATCTTGAATTATTATTTATATATACATACACACATATCTATATACAATTAATTGTTCGTGAATCGTCGAAACTGGTCGAACGTATTTGAATACATGAACATAGTTCCAAAATTTTTGAGACTCAACATTACATACTTTTCTTATCATATCGAAATCATATAAAGATTAAGTTTAAATTTGGTAGAAAATTCCCGGGTCATCACACTGGTTGTCCCTAGGGGCAGATTTTACCCTTTGTTTATCAATAGGCTTGGGTTCAGCTGGTAGTTCTTGTGTTGATACTGGTTCTTGTGGAGGCAGTATGGGAGTGATTACAAGATACTCCCCATCAGCAGCAGACAGATATGTCTCTACTGGCTTTTCTACATCATCTTCAAGGTTGATGATCTCTACTGGCTGTGATTGTGCAGCTGGCTGAACAGAAGAAGCAGATTGAGGGGATTGGCTGGTTTTCATCATACCATCTAGCCATTTCATAAACACATCAGCTCTTTCTCCCCCTGACCTGTTAGAATCCAAATATCTTTGCATCTCTTCAGGTGTCATCTTTTTGATTCTTTCTACTCGCTCAGCATACAGCTTTGCCTTCTTTCTGTCATACTTCACCATGAACTTAGCATTTCTCTTTAAAGCATCTTTCTTGTATTGATTAATGCTGAGTAATTCATTGTAAATTTCAAGCTTTTCACGATTGAGGCTTCTCCTATGCTCAATTCTATGTCTTTTTCGTGCAGCATAGGCCTCGAATCAAGCATTAAAAGCATTATTTAAGTCTTGATGTCTCTTCTGATGCCTCTTCATTTTCTTTTCATCTTTCTTTCAATAGTTTGAGAGACAACAAAAGAATCAGCTAAAGCCAGTTCAGATACATCACTGGGCTTACTGCCAGAACCAATATCATCCACAGATGTGGCAGGCATACTGGGTTGAGATTCACCAGCAGCCTTGACACCTGCTTCAGTATAAGGGTTGCTGGGCTTAAGGCCAGTATTTCCTTGATCAGCACCATCACTACCATTATCACCATCTCTCCTCTACTGTTTAGGAGCTTTCTCATGCTCATGCTCCCCCTCAAATTGTTTTCTCTTTTTATGTTTCTTAGATTTCTTCTCCCCCTTTTTGTCATTAGCAGGGGCAGAAGGAGAGCCAGGGAGATCACTTACATCAAGATCATTGTTTGATTTAGGAACTGAGTATGCAAAGTTTTTCCAGTCAGCATCAGCAGGAGATAGGTGAGCTCCAGGGTCCACACCATATTGCCTAAGACATAGGTTTGAAGTTCTGACTTCATTCCTGGCAACACCCATGGCCATTTGATTAACACTGGCTCTAACATCAGCTTGAAGAGCAGCCATGCATTGCAATGTCTCCACCAGAGTAACATAAGCAGAAGTAAGAATCATGGTAGCCATCTGCTATTCCTGTGACTCCAATCTCTCTTCCAATATCCCATTTTCTTCATTTAGAAATCTATTCCCTTGATTGGCAGCATTCATTTCTGCTTGAAGACAGGTAATATGATCAGTATACTCGTTGTGAGAGATGATTCACTGCTTAAGTTGATCTTCTTCTTCATAGTGGTGACGAATGGTGTCAACTACTAGATCTGCAAAGGCAGTAACCTGACGCAACTGGGTTTCAATAACAGAAGTGGTGACACAACCAGCTCGTCAAATAGCCTTAGTCATGCAGTCAACTAGAGTTTCCCTGATGGTCTTGGTGATATCAGGTGTGATTCTGGCAACTGTTCTGTAAACAGCCAGAGTAGACACTTCAGCTACATCAGAAGTAGCAACTGTACTGGTTGATGGGCGTTCAGTAGCAGCCATAACAGGAGTACCTCCGTGGGGTGGTGGAGGTGGAAGGTCAGTATCTGACTCATCACTATGATCACCATCATTTTTACCTTCACCCAAAGGTTTAGAACCACTAGTATCCTTTGCAGCATCATCAGTTTTGTCATCACTCAGATCCACTGGTTTGTCCTTGGAGCCAGTCACATTATCATGAATGACTGACTCTTCCTTACCAGTACCTTTATCAGCATCACCATCAGATGAAGAAGATGATGAGGAAATAAATCAGAAGGTACTGGCAAATCAGGAATATTCTGCATTACACACTTACGAGTATTTGGATCAATGATGAACTTGAGAGGTCTCCAAGTACCAGGCCATGGAGAAACAACTGGAGCCATGCCAAAAACATGGTAATAGGGTTGTTCATTAATTTGCTCTAGTGAGGCCAACCTCTCATAAACTTTTTTACGTGCTGGCTGATCCAGCTGAGAAAGTAGTTCAGTCAGCTCCTCATCAGGTAGCTTGCTGGATGAAACTAATGCACTTTGTGGATCAATATTCAGCTGATCCACTAGTAATGCAATTTTGGGGGTGATAGAGGCTCCCCTGTAAATGAAATTGGGCACACTTCATCTGGATCTGGTACCTTGCAGACATACTTAGGCTTTTCACCAGAAACAAAAGCCTGAGTAGATTTAGTGGTAGTAGCAGCAGAGGTACCAACATCCAATTTAACATCCTGTTCACCAGAATCTGAATCAGGGATGACTATAACATTTGCTGCATTGGAAGTGATGGATTGAAACTTCATATCAGATGAATCAGTAAGATCAGCAGCAGTATTAGTAGTTAAAACATTGTCACCCTTGGTTTTAGTGACAAGATCAGGAACAAGAACCTCCTTAATAATGTTATCAATAACCTCTTCAAGAGCAGGAGGAGGTTCAACAATCATCTCATCAACCACTTCTGGAACAGTAGTTGATGTAGTAGCACTGGAGATAACAGGAGCAGTAGCAGAAACGTTAGCAGTAGCTATCTCCTCATTAACAGTAAAATCAGTGGAACCAACAACCACTTCATCTCCAGTAGCACCAGCAACAGTAGAGGCAATAGTACTAGTATCAGCACCACCAGTAGAAAAATCAGCAGCACCAATACCAGTAGCAGAAGTAGAGAACTCATCAGTACCAGCTTCATAACCAGTAAACACAATAGGATTTCTTTCATGCTCTCCTTCTGCCTGTTCATCTACCCTGCTAAGAACTGAAACAAAAGAACATTTTATGTTAGCAACTGTAGAACCAAATAAGTTCGACTCATCAATTGCATCTGGTGTTGGTCTCTGGGGACAGACTGGTGGTTTAGTCAGCCCTTCGATTGAGACAGAGTAAGGTGTCAAGTGCAGCTGTGGCTCTCCTGACTCGTTGGCAACACATGTTGACCCAGATTGTGTAAGAGTTTTGGCTGGTGTTAATGTAGAAGTGTGACTCTTATCATGATCCAAGTAACATTTAGTCTGTACAGTAGCCTGAGCTGGTTCAACACGATGAGGACCCAGCTCAAGTCTGCTTTGGGGGTCAGTTATGTTCTCTGCTGGTTGTACTGTCAGCAGAGGATATTTCTTGAAGTACAATTTTAAAAAATGTGGAAGTGCCTGGTTAGAAGAGTATGGGTTGCTACTCTTCTTAAACTAGTTTTAAAACCAGTCAGCTTGGGAGCAAAGGTTATACCTTCAACTCCACTTTCATTTTTCAAGTCAGCAATTAAAATATTTTCAATTATGTTAGTTATTTCTGCTGTTTGGTCTAGAGACGCACCAGGTTCCATAGCAACATCCTTTTCAGGAGCAGCAGTTGAGACTGGTGCAACCTCCCCTGTGGCATGCTTGGAGCCAGCTTTTGCACGTTTGGATTTTCCTGTTACCAAGAAATAGATGAGCAACGGATTCCAACACTAGAAGTGGGTAGTCAGTATATAAGACTAGGGTTGTTCTTTATGATCAGAGAGCACTAGATTCTAAAACAACTACTGCTTTACCAGTATCTGAGACGGTGGCTATTCTAGTTGAGGTAGCTGGCTTCTTCTGTCAAACAGCTGGCTTTCGCTGAGTTCCCTCCCCCTCAGCTGGTACACTACCAGAGGCAGTCGATTGGGTAACTCCACCCCAAGTAGCAAGATACTCGAGCATTTCTGGCGTCAGACCAGTATGTGGAGCAGCAGGTGCTGCTTTTATCATCCCCCCTTGTTTAAATGGAAGGTCAAATGAATTATCAGTAATCTGCTGGTAAGTATTACCCAGCTCATTTTCAAACACAAGGCTCAAAAATCTTGGAAATGGGATCAAATGTGTTCTTTTTGGTGCAAACACCATTTCCCTTAACCTCAAGTAGATTTCAGCAGCGTAATCGATGTTTCTGTTGAACAGCAACCCATGACCTATTTTAAGCTCAAAATCTGAGCATTGATCAAAACTACCAGACTTCTGGCTGATGCATTGAGTCAGCAAGCTAAAGAGGAAAGAAGAGAGCACGCTCTCTGATGCAGTTGTCCCCACATGTACAGACATCCTATGTACCAGTGGACATTAGAATATTTACACGGTTAATAGGACTACTATAAATTGATGTATCCACTATTGTAACAACTAGTGGTGTGGGTTTTATTTATTAAAAGTCCAAACGTGTAATAGCTTTAGATAACCTCAATAGCTATAACTTAGGTGAATCTGTATCAACCAACTATCATTCCGCCAAGGATAGTTGTGATTCTTTGTGATTTATATCAATAAAGAATAATCGTTGAGAATTACCTTTGACTCTTATTTAATTTACTTGCATGAATACTAATTAGCTTAAACTGTTAAGATAAGCAAAAGAATTGTATTCACACCCCCCCTCTACAATACTCATGTTGTTAATCAAGGGACCAACTTGGTCGAGTTCTTTAATGTATCAATATCGCAATTCTAAGTGAACTTAGCGGAGCAAGATAACATGTAAGGTCTTACGGTCATAGCTTACATTCAAATAAATAGAAAATAGATAATTTCTAGACAAAATTACTTCCGTCGACCTTGAACTTGTATCGAAATCATTGACGTCGTTCTTAAACTTTTTTTTTTTTTTTGCTCTCGTCGTCACTAATCTTTTAAAAAGTAACACTCTTCGTCCTTTCATCTAGTTGTCATCTCTTTCCTCCTTTAACCTGAAGCATGTGCCAGACATGTGAGGGTAAAATGGTCTTTTTGATTGTTTGTTCCTTTTAAATACATTTAAATTAAAAACAAATAAATTATTAGTAATTATTAATTTTGTATTAATAAATTATTTATCTAAATTATACTAAAATCAGAAAACCATTTGTACTTATTTGTTTGTGACCCATTATATACATACAAACAAACAACAAATCCAATTCCCAAATATCATTTTCATTTTCATACATAAAACAATATTTTCACACACACTCATTAATTTTTACATACATATACATACATCGACCAGTTACAGAATTTTCTTTAGCACACCATTGTCTTCACCATGGTTCCGATTGCACCATCGTTCATACTTCATCTTCTAATTAAAGAAGTGGGTTTCATTAGAGAGGGATTTTGTATATGAAATTTTGGGTGTTTACCTTCCAAATCTACATCATGAGGCCACCACTTATGCAAGCTCCGTCGTCATCGTTGTTCCCCACAAAATTACAGGTCATATTCTTTGATCTCCGTTTTTTGTTCTCCAATTGGTGCTTTAAGATGAATCGATAATAATGAAGGTGAGTTGACAATGATGAAGATGAATCGATGAATCGTCGTTCCCCACAAAATTAAAGGTTGGTCTGCAACGAGTAACGAAAAAGTGTTTGCTCAAAAAATTTTATTGATTAATGATGATGAAAATGTGTTAGCAATTTTGGGTGATGATATATCCACTCTTATAATTGATAAATCCACTTAAAATACCTAAAATACACTTAAATGATGTATTGCACAAATTTTATTTTACAATATATTTGAGGGTATTGTTGGAAGATGGTGTAAAACATGTGTGGATCTATCAATTTTGAATTTAGAAATATCACTACCCATTTTAATTCCTAAACGTGTTTGGTCTGCAAATGTGTTGAAAGTTTAGTCAGCAAACGTGCATGTATCATGGATTTGAATAGATCAGTGAAGAAAGAAATGGTTTAAAAACATAAAAGGTTTAAAAAAATTAGGGTTTGTGTAATATTGGGGATGAATATGAAGATAAGGAAAGAAAGACAAAATTACGTCGGTCGTCTCTGAACTGTAAAAGAGATACAATGACAGAATCGCCCTCACATGTTTGGCACATGCTTCAAGTTAACTAAGGAAAGAGATGGCAACTAAATAGAAAGCCGACGAGCGTTATTTTTTGAAAGTTTAGTGACGATGAGAGAAAAAAAAAAAATCAAGAACGACGTTAGTAATTTTGATACAAGTTTAAGGATACGTGAGTAATTTTGTCTAATTTCTATCTAAAGTTATGATCCTACAAAATAGGAAAAAACATAACAACTAACGTGCATGTGCTACCCACATATATTCCCATTATCGGGTACTAACTAATGTTAGAATATTTCAAATTATGTGGCCTTTTACTATTTGTATCTTTATGTTTACCTGAATGACATATTAACCCCAACAAACTTTGACGGTTATTTAATGAAAGTAAACGCCATAACCAATGTAACTATAGATACATGGGATGTGGTCGTTTCTCATAATCTTTGTCAATTAACTATTTTCTCAACATAAATACCAATAACTTGTTGTGACAAATCCCTCCATCGGATCATTGACATTATTATGGAATCGACAATTCTTAACGAGTCTTCATCATTCATTCTCAAGATCTTGTCGGTTCTGTTGGTTTGTGATCCAACAAAAATATTCAAATGTTAATCACTTTGTTTTGATGATGACACCAAGTCCTGTGTGCTTAAACAATGTATAGAACAACACGAGTTTACAAGCCTACACAATCTCTAGCAAATGACCAATACACAAAACAGTTAAGTCAAAAGAGTAATTTGAAAAATACTGAAGGAGCACGGTTAGGTCCACGGTAGACCGCATGTCTAACCTCGGAAGCCTTATAGCTTGATTCCACGAAACAAGGTACAAGGTTAACTCCACGATCAGCCGTGGGTCGACCGCAGTTTTTCCTGTCCGAATTTTTGATCGAAAAATGTTTGACTACTTCAGGGCATATATAATTTACAAAACTTATTTAAACAAGCTTAGAATAGTTGCCTCCATATTCAAATGAGTTTTGATCACTAAAACACTAATCTTAGTTAATCACACTTAATGACGCCTTAATGACACTTTTAGCTTATGATTAATGTTAAACACACAAGTATGGCTAAAAGTTCTTTTTCTAAGAGTATTTTTTAAATCTAAATTAAAAGTAATGAAACACTTAAGATGGTCATTAAAGTTCCAATTAAAGAGATGTTCTCCACTTGATTAACCATTAACCATTAATTACATGCTTGATAAGAGTTTAGTGGAAACTCCCAAAAGTCTTCATGTAAAAACAAGTTGGTCTAATTTGGAAGATTGCAAGTAGCCAATGAGTGTATATACTTACAAAATTAATGTTGACAAAACGCTTGAAGACTTGTGACTTGAAGTTTGGAAGCTTGTAGTTGTCATGGGATCAAAATTCTGCATTTTCCTTAAAGGGAAATCAATGACACACCTCTAGTACAATTTGACTTTCCTCTTTTAAGCCAAGGTCAACTTCAAAGAATACATCCAAGATAAAAGCGTAATGCAGGTCTTTTGAGATATTTTTGGCATCTAATTGCAGTCATCTAATAAGGGAAAATGACAAAGTTAAAGATCTCAAACGGCTACAAATTCAAAAGTCAGAGACCTGCACGGTCGACCCACGGTCGACCGTGAGGTGAGCCGCAGTTGTCCGGGTTTGAATTGCTCTTGCCTATAAAAGCCAAACCTTGGAGCACTTGAAGACTCACCTCTTGCACTTACATTTCCATACATTTACTGATATCATTCAAATATTGTTGTAATCTATTTAGAGTGATTTAAGCAAGAGTGATTGTAAACTTAGTTGTGAGTTTACTTGTAAACTTAGTTGTGAGTTTACTTGTAAACTATGTTCTTAAAGGGATCTAGAAGATAGGTGAGATTTCACTTAGAGGAAGCATTAAGATCTTGTGGTAAAAGCATTTGGTGATTGTGAATTCTTCAAAGGGACGTAATGGTTCATAAGTTGCGGCTTATCGAAGAGCTATTGTTGTATCCGGACACTCCACCGAGTTTGGAGCATCATAGTAAACCTAACTCTCAATTCGTTAGAATTGAGGAGTTGATTAAGCAAGATTAGTTAACATCTTCTCGAACCACTATAAATCTCCGTGTTTGTTCTCTTATCCCTTATCTTTATATTTATTATACTTGTGAACAAACTAATCAAATCACACTATATTAATCTCAAGTTCTAAATCGGAAAAAGTTTTAAAAATCACACTAAGTAACTATTAACTCCCTCTAGTTACTTACAAGTTCTACAATCAAGTAATTCTACTTTTATGTTCTTATTATGATGTAATTACATGAAATTAAGATTGATCATGTTTACTATGATGATTAATTGAACATGTGGTATCAAAAGCATTGTTGAAATTACATGTTATGAAATACAAATACAATGATCATAAATAAATTGAGAGTATGAATCAATTATTCCATGAGATACATTCATACATATGGAAATTAATCACCGAATGTGTAAAGATTGATATTGTTAGTTGCGTATTCACGTGGACGCAAAGTTTATAGATTTGCAAATTATTGATTGTTTAATAAATACTACATAGCCTAATTTATTGTATTAGTAAAAGATGCCATCATTTCCATGAATAAATTGTATGCCATGAAATATATCAAACAAATCACTGTAAAATACATGCATACAAATATACAATTATAATAATTTTTTCACGCATAAATTGGGTTCGCATAAATAATTTTTTCACGCATAAATTGGGTTCGCATAAATAAATAACTGACTTTGATCAAGCATAGAATAAATGTGTCGGGCTCGGTCCATGCTTGACATCAATAGAAGGGGATTTAACGGTCAATTGAGTTTAACTCTCAGGTACGGAGTACCGTGGATAACTCCTTACGAGATGAGGATCTCAGCAGGGGTGGTTAAACATAGACCCACCAACGTAGACCCACCATCTACGGGTTACCCGGCTACAGATGGCTTGCGCTAGGTTGTAGGGTTTCTGTTCATAGAACATTACCTGTAGATCAAGGATAAGTCTAGGGATACGCTGTGAGTCCATTAGCGCGTGTAGAGTCGCGCCGTTAGAGGGGCGCTATTGTTCAAGATGCTAAAAATAGCATATGTGCGAAGGTGGAATGAATGTTCAGCCTCTTTGATGTGGATTGAGTTCTTTATTTATAGGGTAAACCTTTTTGTCTTCTATTGCCACATAATAGAGTTAAAAGGGGTCGTGGCCTGCCAAATACCTCCTTGTGTGAGCTGATCTGACAAAAGTAAAAGGTGTTTTGTCGTACATGATTCTTGTCTGCCATGTGTACTTCTGCCAGCTACAGCGTCGCCTGACATGTACACGTACCTTTAGCGCTAGAACAGGATTCGCGCTAGGTTCGCGACCGAGCGCCTGTTCCTTTTAGCGTGCAATATGTGTGGCTCATATGGTGATGCTGTTTGATGCGCTACATGATCTAATCAGGTATGCGTATCATTAAGTCCCCCCAGTTCGATAGTATGCGCAAGAATTGCGCATGGAGTCCAACTCAACTTATGGCCACCGTCTGCTTGCCTTGCGCCAAATGCTTTCATTTTCCTTATTATTCTTATTTAAATAATACTTTTTCATGTTGCATTAAATGCATGGAAATTCCGTCGACGTATGTCAGTCTGCTACAGTGACTACGTTGTCACTTCAGCCGCCTTTGGTCACTTCGCTGTTTTCTCTTTCCTACTTTTCGACACGTGGCTCCATCTCCGCCATTTATTTTTTATCTGCCATTTCCAACTTCCTTTGAGACGCTTCCCATGTTTTTACTCTCTTATAAATACCTCATAATTTCTACTCCAACTTTTTTACTTACTTCATTTTCTCTGATCTAGCGCGAATCTTCTCTTCTTATCTCTTAGTGCTTTCCGGTTCAACTTTAAGTGTTCAGGTGAGCGCGTACTTAGTTTTTTTTATTTAAGGTATTTTGATTTTGTTGTTATCGACGACGTCTACTTCCTCTTCTTCTGGAGAGCCTCCTCACTGTGGGGGTATTAGGTCTGTTATTACCGAGCTCGCAATCGTGAGATTGATAGAGTGGTACCCGCCTTTGCGCCACTTAAACCTCATTGTGCCTCTACCTGATCAGCGCACGGATACTGTTATTGCTGATAAGATTACTGTGTATCGGCAAGTTATGGTGGAAGGGAATTTGTGCTAGCATTCGACTCCTTTTTTCATGGAGGTTCTTAGTCACTTCAACATTGTTATTGGTCAATTGCACCCATATAGCGCTTGTCGCATTACGCTCTTTGAGATGATTTGTAATCATTACTAGTTTCCACCCACCTTAGCCTTATTTCTTATCAAAAAAGGCAACAAAGTTGGTATGGTTTCAATGACAAAGTTAATTTCGTGATACACTTGAAAGCTGGTGTTCGCAAGAAGTGGAAAAACTCGTTCTTTTACATTGACGACTCCTTCATCCCTCTTACTTATGCGAACATCCGCTCATGGCATACAAAAGTCACTGATGCGCGATTGAACGTTAAACTCGCACTCTCCCTAGAGGATGAGCAAAGAATCGAGTACTTTATTAATCGCGAACTTCCAATTCGCCACTATAGTAGTGAAATTTTGCGGGTCGCTAACGTGTGTCCTTATCCGTCCGTCCTGCCAATTATCAAAGACGACCTCGATAATGGTAGGCGGAAGATGGACGTTAGCTTTACACTTATTTCCTTTATATTACTCTCTACTAACTTGTGTTATCTATTGCAGTCATGCGTCTAGATAGGCTTCTTGGAAACCCGTAACATCAAGGGCATTTATACTGAGACGCCAGACACTGGGAATGAAAACGAGCGTTGTTCGGATGTCGACCCTTCGGTCCAGGCGGAAGTTCTGGTGGTGCTGACATACATGAGAGCCATGTTGATGACGACTCTCAAAGGGTTGATACTGAGGGGCGCAAGGAAACGGAAGCCCCGACTGAGAGTGGGCATAAGCGGAAGTGCGCCAAGAAGGCGAAAGGTAATCCTCTATCTATTCACGTTGTGTCCTTGTGCTTTTGTTGATGCAACTAACTTTATATTTGTTTACAGAGAATCGTTTGGTGTTTCATGGCATGAATGACTTACTGTCAGTGCCGAAGAAGGCGGCGGCTTCTCAATACAGCTTTTTGGGGGTTTTCACTTTCCCCAATTACTTCTCGAATTTATCGCCTAAAGCATTGTGGCGCGTGGATGTTCAGATGACCATGCTGAACTTGATGTATTCTCAATTCCGTATTCAGGAGGCGAAAGCTCGTCTTGATGACGCTGGTTCTTCCGTGTCAGGCACATTATCTGCCGATGAGCCGCATGACTACATAGTTATTCTAAAGGGACATCTTGAGGATGCGGAGAAAGTGCGTGTTGAGGCAAGTACTGCTGCATATGCCCTTGCTTCTGAGAAGACATCACTGGCCGCAAGGGTTGGAGAGTTGACCGAAATGGTGAGCTCTTTGGAGTCTGAAAAACAGGCGCTGGTGAAACAGCGCGAGGATTTGGCTGGTAGGTTGGCCATTTGTGAGGCCGACCGTACCACGTCTTTGCGCCAATTTAAGATTCTTAAGGAGGGACTCCCTTCACTGGTCGCTTGTACAGGCGATTCTAAGTATGTGAGCGATCTGTTTGTGGTTGCCTTGGTTGTTTTAAATGCGGAGGAGAGGTTTGTGTTTTGGGAGAAGATCAAGCCTCATGTTCAGCCTTCCGCAACCTTAGATGCTATTGTTACCGAAGATGTGGACCCTCAGGCGGTTCAAAAGATCGAGGAGATTGCTCCCACTTTGGCGAATATCATGGTCCCCAAGTTACGTGTTTAGGTATATACCAGATGAAGTCGATAATCCTCTTCCGTCACCTTCGATTTGAGAGTAGCTCGTCCCCTAGGGTAGGTAGCACAATTATGCCATTGGCCACAAATGGTGTGATGTTGAAATGCGATAGTGCTGGCTGCCCAAGGATAGCATCGTATTCCAATATAGAGGGGATCACGCTGAAGTCGACCACCAACGTGTGCTCCCTTTCCTGGTCATGGTCATCTCGCAGGGTCAGCACGGCTGCGAGCATTCCTTTCAACCAGGTGGGGTTTCCACTCAATCCCCTGAATCGTTGAGGCATTTCTCTTATGTTGTACTTTATTTTGAACGATAGGTCCTTGAAACAATGAAAGAACATCACATTGACGCAACTTCCCTTGTCGATGAGAATGTTGTTAATGTACTGGCAACACCCTGGCAAGTAATCCTTGATGACTAGTGGCACGCACTTTCTTATGCTGCTAGGCTCGCGCGGGAGCATTGGCATGACAGATCCCATGGAAATAGTGGCTCCTAAGCTATCTCCTTCCACTTTTCCCACGAGAACACGTAAATAACCTTGTCTTTTTCAGCGTCGTCATCTTCTTTTTTGTAGGCGCCAGATCCATCCTTCATTGATTTCAGGTGCTTCAATTCCCCACGCTTGAGGCAACCAACCACTTTGTTGACTAGCGCTTTGCAGCAGTTAGTCTCATGTCCAAAGTCATCATGGAATTCGCAGAACTTTGATTTGTCTCGCTGCGCATACTCGGACATGCAAGCTGGTCTCTCAAACGTTTTGGAGATAGTTTCTCTCACGTATATCTTCTTCAGACTTTTCGTGAGGCTCCTGATTAATGCCTGCTTGTTCTCCCATGTTTCACTGTCTCTGTTCATGTGGTGTTGCTGATTGTTGTTATTTCCTTGATAACCCCTCCGATGTCTTTTGTCGTTGTGACCGCTACTACCATGGTGGCGGTACGAGCTGGAGTCATGTTGGCTTCTGCCTAAACTGCCTGATTGACGACTGCCTCAGGGTGAGTCGTATCCGTCTCGTTGCCCATTTCCTGAACCACGGTAGCCAGAGTACTTGGTCGTGTCTTTCTCAGCGCGCATATGTTCGTGTGCTTTTCAAATTGCTTCTGCGAGCGTTTTAGGAAAATGGTTCCTAAGCCTTTGCCACAGCGTTAGCTGCCGCTCTCGGCAAATTTCGTGTATAAAACCTGACACTTTTTGCTATTCTGCTAAATCAGGAATCCTGACGACCTCATGGCAGTACCTGTCTATGAACTTTCCCAACAACTCTCCGCGCTCGTGCTTGATATCGTGGCACTCTACGTGAGTCCTTATGAGCTGCGTGCATGTTATAGAAGTTGAGCAAGAAGCGCATTCGAAGATCATCATAACAGCTGATAGTTGGTGCAGGAAGGTTGTTGAACCACTGATGAGCCACACCCTCAAGTAGCGGAGGAAACTCCACACATTTTGTTTCATCGGTTCAGCGTTGATTTCGCGCTATCCATTCGTATTTTTGTAAAAATTCGTATGGGTCTATGAATCCATCATGGTATCCCAAAGTAAGCGGTATCACTGGTAGCGGTGTTGAAATGTGATTCAGTATGTGGGCCGTGAATTTCTCCCCGGCAGGGGTAGTTTCAAAGGAGGGTTTGACGGGTACACCCTTCATTCACGCGTATAGATTCTTGATCATGAGCTCAGCCTTTCCAGGTTGTTCGAAGGTGTGACAAGCATCACTCTGGAACCTGTACTACAGTAATTTGTGACCGGTGTAAGAAGTTTGGCCATTTGGCTAGGGATTGCAAGGTTAACCTCAACAACCATACGAACAATGCAAAGAGTACTAACAATACTAAGAATTGCTTTGGTTGCGGAAAGCTGGGTCATTTTAAGAAAGATTGCCCCAAGAACAACAACACTGGAACTCCTCAAGGCAGGGTGTTCAATATCAACTCTGCAGAAGCTCGTGATGATCCGGAGCTAGTCACGGGTACGTTTTCACTCGATGATCAACATGTTTATATCTAAGGATATTTGTCACAACGTTAAGAACCCTATATCTCCCTTAGATAACATGTACTCTATAGAACTAGGGAATGGTAACTTGATGAGAGCTGATAAGATTATTCGTGGTTGTATTTTGAAGTTAGGGGTAAGCCTTTTAACATTGATGTAATACCTATTAAACTGGGAAGTTTTGACCTTGTGGTTGGAATGGACTGGTTATCTGACAGCAAATCCGAGGTGGTATGCGACCAAAAGGCTATTTGTATTCCTATTTCAAACGATGAACCTATGATGGTGTATGGAGAAAAGAGCGGCTCACAACTACATCTCATTAACGGCTTGAAAGTTCAGAAGTATGTGAAAAAGGGATGTATCGCGTTTATGGCTCTCGTAAGCCAAGTTGAACCTGAAGAAAGGAGGCCCGAAGATATTCCTGTAAGCCAAGTTGAACCTGAAGAAAGGAGACCCGAAGATGTTCCTATAGTTAAGGATTTTCTAGAAGTTTTTCCGGAGGAACTACCTGGTCTCCCACCATATCGGGAAGTTGAGTTTCAGATTGATTTAGTGCCAGAAGTTGCACCGGTGGCTCGCGCACCGTATAGACTTGCACCCCTAGAACTACAAGAGTTGTCTACCCAATTGCAAGAGTTGTTAGACAAGGGATTTATACGACCGAGTTCTTCACCTTGGGGAGCTCCGGTCTTGTTCGTTAAGAAGAAGGATGGGTCGATGAGGTTATGTATCGCTATAGGGAATTGAACAAGTTGACAATCAAGAATCGGTATCCACTGCCGAGGATTGATGACTTATTCGACCAATTACAGGGATCTAGCAGTTACTCGAATATTAATCTGAGATCCGATTATCACTAGCTGAGGGTCAAGGAAGCTGATGTCCCGAAGACGGCGTTTAGAACACGCTATGGGCATTACGAGTTTACCGTGATGCCGTTTGGTTTGACGAACACACCAACAGTGTTCATGGACCTCATGAACCATGTGTGTAAGCCATACCTAGATAAATTCGTCATTGTGTTTATTGATGATATATTTGTGTACTCCAAGAACAAAGAAGAGCACGAGCATCATTTACATTCGATACTGACAATGCTTAGTGAAGAGCAACTGTATGAAAAGTTCTCAAAATGTGACTTTTGGTTACAAGAGGTACAATTCCTTGGTCATGTTGTAGGTGCCAATGGAATACAAGTTGATCCGGCGAAGATCAAGACGGCTAAGAATTGGGAAACCCCAAGGACACCTACTCAGATCTGACAATTTCTGGGTCTAGCTGGTTACTACATGAGATTCATTGAAGGATTCTCTAAGATTTCCCGACCATTAACTGCGTTGACTCATAAAGGCAAGAAGTATGAGTGGTCAGAACCACAAGAAACTGCATTTCAGTTGTTGAAGGAGAAGCTAACAACTGCACCGATATTGTCTCTACCCGAGGGAAATAAAGATTTTGTTTTTTATTGTGATGCCTCGCGTCAAGGAATGGGTTGCATGCTTATGCAACGAAATAAGGTTATTACTTATGGATCGCGAGTGTTAAAGATTCACGAGCAGAACTGCACTACGCACGATCTCGAACTAGGAGTCGTTTTCTTTGCACTCAAAATGTGGAGACGCTACCTGTATGGAACCAAGTTTACTATCTTCACCGACCATAAGAGTTTACATAACATATTTGATCAGAAACAGCTCAACATGAGACAGCGACATTGGGTAGAATTGCTTAACGATTACGATTGTGAACTTCAATACCATCCTGGCAAAGTGAACGTTGTAGCGGATGCTCTAAGCAGAAAAGAGAGAGTGAAAACTCTTAGTGTTAAAGCTCTTAACCTAATTGTACGTACGAACCTTACATCACCGATCCGCGATGCACAACTGGAGGCGGTGAAATAAGAGAATGTCGACGTAGAATTTATTAAGGGATTGGACAAGAAATTCGACATAAAAGAGGATGGAATACAATATTTTGCTAACCGAATCTGGGTACCAAAGTTTGGTGGATTGAGAGAACTAGTGTTGGAGGAAGCGCACAAGTCAAGGTACTCAATTATCCTGGATCAGATAAAATGTACCAAGATCTGAAGGCATTTTATTGGTGGCCAAATCTGAAAGCTGATATTGCTACCTATGTCGGAAAGTGCTTGACTTGCGCTAAGGTCAAGGCTGAACACCAGAAACCATAAGGGCTACAGACTCAACCCGAGATTCCTCAGTGAAAGTGGGAATGTATTGCAATGGACTTCATCACGAAACTGCCAAAAACTGTGGGAGGTTACGACACCATTTGGGTTGTCGTGGATCATCTCACTAAGTCTGCAGACTTCTTACCAATAAGAGAAATCGACAAGATGGAGAAGTTGGCACAAGTTTACATAAAGGAAGTCATCTCTAGGCATGGAGCGCCTGTATTCATTATATCCGATCGTGACAGCAGATTAACTTCTAGATTCTAGCAAACATTACCGCAACCAATGGGGACTCGTTTAGATATGAGTACAGCATATCACCCCCAGACAGAAGGCCAAAGCAAACGAACTATTCAAACTCTAGAGGACATGTTGTGAGCATGTGTCATTGATTTCAGAAACAGATGGGATAAGTATTTACCGCTAGCTGAGTTCTCATACAACAACAACTACCATTTGAGCATCAAAGCTGCACCTTTCGAAGCATTGTACAGAAGGAAGTGTAGATCTCCCGTGTGTTGGAGAGAATTGGGGGATAGTCAGTTGACAGTGTAACGACCCGACTTTTTTGACTTATATTTTTGTGCTCTATACTTTCACGAAACCGCGTATTTGTGCGTACTGAGCTAGTTTATGCTCTGGGATCTTGTTTCATGATTAATTACTTTCATTGATACCTTACAACGTGCTATTAAGTGCTTAATCACTTAACTTGATCCTCGAATGCTTTTACGACCGTTAGTGTCACTTAACGTTTAAAGCGAGCTACGTACTTGGTACACGTTTAACTTTTGTCATAATTGGAATATTATGACTATGTAATACTAATTGATATTTACTAATGACAATTACTTGGCTTATTGGTTGCTTAATTACGCTTAGTAATTTACTAATGCACACTAGTTAGTGTTGTTGGACTTTCTACCTTATTGGACTTAAGCCAACCCTACTCTAGCTAATGGACTATTTAATTAGCCCAACTTTAATAAGTTTATGACCCATATAAATGTAAGACAAAAACCCACTAAGTTAAGCCAACATGCTAGCATTTTTGTTAACCATAATCACAAATGTTGCATGGGATCCTAATAATAAGCACCACCTTTGTACCACCACTAACCAAAAAGTAAAAAAGTGTCCCCCTTGTCCCCCCCCCCCCAAACCCTACGACCACCAACACCATTATCCACTATAAATACCAAGCTATTTCCTTCCATTTCACACTTAATCTCATTCACATTTTACACACACTTACTCTCTAATTTTCTCTCTAGTCTTTCTCACTCTAAAAAGTGTTGAGGACCTTTCAGACCGACTTACTACCTGCATACTTTTCATATCGACTTTTACTGCACATTCACTGTGAGTTATAGCTCCCTTTTTACTTTAACTATTTTTGAGACTGAGAATACATGCGCTTTTTATGTTTTACTTACTTGACACGAATACTTAAACTTTATATATGTGTGGGTTATATAATGGCATAAAAATTCCCCTTAGCATGGTAATGTTTAACTATTGGTTTTTGAACTGGTAGATGCGAATCTTAGATATGGATCCATAGGGTTTGACATCCCCACTCGGGCTAGTCGCGCTAGCATTCAACGGGTGTTTAATACTTCGTAAACAGACGCACTCGCCAAGTGTACTTTTAGGGGGTAATATTACGTTAAGTTAGTTACCGGGTGCCCACGGATAAGCATATACTTTATCATACTGATTTGAATTACTGATTTGAAATGTTGGTTGAAGCACTGAAATCTCGTGGTCTACATTACATTACTGATTACAAACAAACTATAGCTCACCAACATTCATGTTGACATTTTAAGCATGTATTTCTCAGGTGCTTAGGCATTGTTGCTTCCGCTGTTAGACTCACTATTAGACTCGCTGTTAGACTTGCTGTTATAGTCTTGGTGTTATAGACTTGCTTTTACAGACTCGCTGTGTTAGACTTCCGCTGCATTGTTTAGAGATGTCTCTATCATGGAACTTTTATTTTGCATTCGCAACTTATGTTATTTTTAAACAATGGCTTTGTAATGATCTTAGTATCATGTACTCATGTTAATATTTTCTATTCATCTTTTGTAAAACATTTGAAGTTATCTTTTCAAGAATGCAAAACTTGTTTTTAAACAGCATATAGTGTTTGACCTTGTAATGATCCCGTTGTTGATGATCCGTACACGTTGATTTTGTACGGGGCGTCACATTTGGTATCAGAGCATTGGTTTTGTATTAGTGAGTCTTGACCAAGTCGAGTAGAATTCGCTAATAGGACTAATCTACAACTTGCTCGTTTACTTGTTTCTGCGGAACCTGCTGCATGCTACTGCTTACTTTTACTGCTATGTGAACTTGCTGTATGCTACTGCTTATTTTCGCTACTGCATGCTACTATCTACTTTTGATTGCATGATACTTCTGTTTGATACTGTTATTATTTGCCATGCTATGCACTGCTGTAGACGATCTACGCTGCTGTAGTTATTATGCCTGATTACGTTCTTACTACATGTCTGCTATTCGCTGTACCGACTTGGAGAATTTATCTTTCCTAGTTCAGATGTTTTTCTGAACCCTTTTCCCACTCGTCTAACCCTAAGAACTAGTAATGTAATCCACCTGTTACTACCGTTCTACCGTTTCACAGATCGAAACATTACTTCACGTAATCTAGGAGGAGTGCCCCTCGGATTACATGTTGATAAGGCTAAAAAGGAACATATATTTCATAGCAAAATCCCCCAAGAAAGACAAGATTTTAGTTGCAATTGTTCCATTTTCAAGTAATATTCGTTTATTTTAAATAAGTGCGAAGACAAAAGGCGAAAACGAAGATTTGAAGACGCAAAGGTCCAAAAAGCTCAAAAGTACAAGATACAATCAAAAAGGTTCAAATTATTGATGAAGAACGTCTAAAAATGACAAGAGTACAAGTTACAAAACGCAAAGTACAAGATATTAAATAGTACGCAAGGACGTTCGAAAATCCGGAACCGAGGCATGAACCAACTCTCAACGCTCGACGCAACGGTGTAAAAATTACGAGTCAACTATGCACAAGAATAAAATATAATATTTAAATAATTCATAATAAGAATAATATTAAATAATAAAAAGTTGTTAATTGAGCATAGTTCAGGGGTCGTAAATGAAAATTCAATTTCTAATTTTGCCTATAAAAGGCTATATTACGTTCGATGAATGGAGAGGAAGAATTTTTTGTTCGATCTTTTTTTTTCTTCGATCAATTATCAATATCAATTATCAATATCTATATTCTATATCTCTATCATAATGTTAATGTAATAAGATATAACAATAATCTTAATTTTAAGTTTAAATTATGATAATAATAAGATTTATGATAGAGATCGTTTGAGTGTGTAAGTCGAAATTCTGTCCGTGTAACGCTACGCTATTTTTAATCATTGTAAGTTATGTTCAACCTTTTTACATTAATGTCTCGTAGCTAAGTCGTTATTATGCTTATTTAAAATGAAGTACTCATGATGTTGGGCTAATTACTAAAATTGGGTTATTGAACTTTGGACCATAATTAAGGTTTGGGCAAAAGACCGACACTTGTGGAAATTGGATTATTGATTATTAATAGATGGGGGGTATTGTCTAATTGAGTGACAACTCATTGGAGTCTGTCGAACCTATCTTCAAATTAATTAACCTAATAATTAATAATGATTATGGTTGTCCTATTTAGTGACGTTCATATGGAATCTGTTATAATCATTTAATTAATCAATTGGGTTGGGTAATTGATTATTCATTCTGATCAAGTGGATGAATTAATATTCATAAACTAATTAAAACAGGGGTGGATTACATACATTGATAACTGGTGTAATTGTTGACAGAAGTGATAACTGCGTCACAGTTTAAATCCTTAATCAGTTGGAATATTTGACTTCGGGTATAAGGGTAATTTGACGAGGATACTCGCACTTTATATTTATGACCGATGGACTATTATGGACAAAAACCAGATAGACGTATCAAATAAACCAGGACAAAGGACAATTAACCCATGGTAATAAATTAAAATCAACACGTCAAACATCATGATTACGGAAGTTTAAATAAGCATAATTCTTTTATTATATTTCTCATCGTATCTTTATTTACTGTCATTTTATTACTCGCAATTTTATTTTCTGTCATTTTATTTATCGCAATTTATTTTACGCACTTTAATTTTTGTCATTTATTTTTACGCTTAAAATCGACAAACCGGTCATTAAACGGTAAAAACCCCCCTTTTATAATAATATTACTACTTATATATATATATATATATATATATATATATATATATATATATATTTATATAAATATAGTTTTATAAAAATATAGTACGTAATCACTAGCTCCCTGTGGAACGAACCGGACTTACTAAAAACTACACTACTCTACGATTAGGTACACTGCCTATAGTGTTGTAGCAAGGTTTAGGTATATCCCATCCGTAAATTAATAAAACTTGTGTCATATTTTGTAGTATTTTGTATTAAAAATAATACTATTTCGTACCCTCACGCTACATCATCAAGTTTTTGGCGCCGCTGCCGGGGAGCGCTAAAACGCTATATTTTTAATTATAATAATATTGAAATAAAATATAATAATATAATAATATTGAAATAGAATATAATAATATAATAATATTTAAGAATCAAAAATTTATACGTAAATTTTAAAAAAAAGTCGTATTTATTAAATACTTCAGGGGTATATTATGTAACTTATAATTAATAATTGCTATCATGTCGCTTTCATGTGAATAGTAAATTAATTAATTTATTTTCATTTACTATTCATGAATAGTAAATGAATTAAAAAAAAAATTAAAAAAAAAAAAGTTTTGAAAAAAAAAATTATAATTATAAAAAAATTATTAATTTGTAAAAAAAAAAAATTCGTTTTTTTAAAAAAAAAAAAAAAATCGTTTTTTTTTAAAAAAAAAAATCGTTTTTTTTAAAAAAAAAATTCGTTTTAAAAAAAAAAGTTTGTAAAAAAAAAATCGTTTTTTTTAAAAAATTTTAAAAAAAGAAAAAAAAAAAAAAAAACGAAAAAAAAAAAAAAAAAAAAAAAATTATTAAAAAAAAAATATATATATATTTTTAAAATTTTGTCTATAAAAAAAAAATGTTTTTTTAGTTTTATTACCTTTAGATTTTTAGACTATAGTCGCAACTTTTAGTATTAAGTTTAGTTTTGCCATAGTTATTTTTATACTTTTAGATTTTTAGGCTTTGCCGTAAAATCCCTTAAGTGTTTTTTCTTTAGACTAAGATTTAGGTGCCTTAAAATTTTGCGACGCCGTGTTAAAATTTTAGTATCCTTTTAAGTAATTCCCGTTTTTCGTTTAGAATCCCTTTTTAATTTTAGACGCGCTACAATTTTCTTATTTTTCGACCTTTTATTTTTTTCAACCATTTTTATTTTTCAATTTTTTTTTTTTCCGACGCACTCTTTTTCTCTCTTATTTCTCGCCATTCTAGTTTTTAGGACATAGATTTTTATTCTACTTCTTATCTAAATTTCTTAAAATTACGAAAATTTATTTTAAGTGGTTAAATTAATAGACATCAAAATTTTCTGGTTCGTAGTAATAGTTGGATTTGTACGTGGACCGGGTTATTGGAGCCAAACAGTCCTCAATTATATTGAGACCAAACGAATCCTGCCCCTCTGCTGCATCTTTTGGCTATTCGAAACGTGGGCAAAATCAGAAAAGTCTATTGATTGGACAACTTATATAAGTTTTTCTTATTTTTATAACTAATAGGATATTCAGTGAATGCACCGAGCAAGACGTTCACCACCTTTTGTACGTTCACCACCTGTAACTCGATCAAGACATCGTTTAACAAATATAGCTGCCGTTGATTTTTCTTTAGAATCATCATCTAGTCGACCAAGAACTCTAACTCAAATTTCCGATAATCCATCTTTTGAACCCGACTTCACAATTAAGAACCCGGAGCATATTCAAGGACAATTCCAAGATCCTGAACCACTAATTATTCCTCCTGAACCACAAACCGTTAAATCAGAGTCCTCTAGTGATTCGTATTCAACAAATTCAATTATGGAAGTAACGGAACCTCTAAGTATGGAAGATCGAATGAGAGCCACACGCACGGGCCAAGGTCACGCCATTATTAAGCCAGAAGTTAATGCGCCAGATTATGAAATCAAAGGACAAATCCTACACATGGTAACTAACCAATGCCAATTCAGTGGTGCACCGAATGAAGATCCTAACGAACACCTTCGTACGTTTAAAAGAATTTGTACACTATTCAAAATCCGAGAAGTGGAAGATGAGCAGATCTATCTCATGTTGTTTCCCTGGACTTTAAAGGGAGAAGCCAAAGATTGGTTAGAATCGTTACCTGAAGGGGCGATTGACACATGGGATGTTTTAGTTGAAAAATTTCTTAAACGATTCTTTCCGGCATCCAAAGCCGTGAGACTTCAAGGAGAAATTGTTACGTTCGCGCAAAAGCCAAATGAAACTCTATATGAAGCGTGGACAAGATTCGGAAGGATGTTGAGAGGATGTCCTCAACACGGATTAGATACTTTTCAAATAGTACAAATCTTCTATAAAGGCGTAGACATCGCCACACGAAAAGACATCGACATAACAGCTGGTGGTTCCATTATGAAGAAAACCGCAACTGAAGCTTACAAAATTATTGATAACACAGCCTCCCACTCGCATGAGTGGCACCAAGAAAAAGATATTTTTCGTTCATCTAAAGTGGCTAGAGCCGATTCTAGCCATGACTTTGATTCCGTTTCCGCAAAAATAGATGCTTTCGAAAGACGAATGGAAAAGATGAATAAAGATATTCACGCAATACGAATCAGTTGTGAGCAATGCGGTGGACCACACTTATTGAAAGATTGTCACATTGAACCAACGATGGAACAACGAGAGAATGTTTCCTATATGAACCAAAGGACGGGAAGTAATTATCAAAATAATTATCAACCGCCAAGGATAAACTTCAATCGAAATCAAAACATTCTTTACAATCCAAATGGACCCAACAACAACTCGTATAACCAACAAGGTTCGAATAACCAACCAACTCAAAACAACACTTTCAATCCACAAAGACATGGCTTGTATAAACCACCACAACAAACCGAAGAGAAAAAGTCAAATATGGAAGACGTGGTATTCAAGCTAGTTGAATCTCAAACACAATTTATTGAAACTCAAACCCAAACAAATGAGAGGTTTGATCAGTCATTAAGAACTCAACAAGCTTCCATTTTGAATCTAGAAAAACACGTAGGTACTCTTGCTAGCATGATGAGTGAGAGGGAACAAGGAAAGCTACCGAGTAATACTGAAGTAAATCCTCGGAAAGAGAATGTTAATATGGTGTCAACAAATTCTGAAAAACCAGCATCAGAAGATGGGAAGGTTTTAGATGTGAGTAACAATGAAGAAGTTACACCACCACCACCCGAGTATGTAAAGCTAGTGGTGACACCATACAAACCACCCATCCCGTTTCCAAGAAAAGGAGTTGAGTATGAGCAAGTAATAAGTAATAAAGATTGTGATACTTCTGGAAAGAAGAAGAAGAAAAAGAATAAGAAAGTGCAAGAAACAAAAGCCGTAAATATAAACCCGGTGAAGACAGTTCCACCAAAACCTCCACCTAGGGTAGGTGATCCGGGTGAATTTATTGTTCCTTGTCTACTTAGTGATTGTGTCATGTATGATGCACTAGCAGATTTAGGTGCAAGTGTAAGTGTTATGCCTCTTTCCTTATATAAGAGATTAGGTGTAGGTAAGTTAAGTCCAACGGATATGAGTGTTCGACTCTTTGATCAAACCATTAAGCACCCAGTTGGAATTGCTGACAACCTACCCGTTCAAGTAGGCAATTTAACCTTTCTAGTCGAATTTATTGTCATTGACATAGAAGAGGACCCAAACATTCCTCTAATTTTAGGTCGGCCATTCTTAGCGTCCACCAAGGCGTTATTTGATGTAGGAAATGGAAGAATGACACTTAAAAGTGGTGACAAATCGATCACCTTTATGATTCGAAAGTCTAAATCTCCACCAGCCAAAACCGTTGAACCAGTAAAAACAATTGGTAAGAACCATGTGGTTTTACCAACTCCAACGGTAATACTTAGCAATAATGAAACGCCTAAGTGTGGGGAAAATGAAGTAACACCTAATGATGACATGATAACAAAGAACCCCGTTGTTGATACGAAATTAAATGATCCCGTTATTAATAGTTCAATGAAGAAACTTATTAAACGGATTCGCGATGCTAGAACCAAGGGGAACTTTAAGTTATGTAACCGGTTAGTATCCAATCTATCACCTAAAGAAAAGGAGAAACTAGTTGAAATTATGGATATTACACAGGAATCCGACCAATGGCTTAAAGAAAAAGTCATGGATATGCAAGTTGATTATGGACCAAGAGAAATTGACAATGAAGTTAATCACAATTTCAACACCACAGCTACCTAAGTGTGGGGAGATTCGAATGTTCTAAAAAGATAATGCTGTCTAAAGTTATTTGTTCTGTTCTCGTGTAGTTCCGAGAATGGAATTCGATTGGTCTTTTCCGCTAGCAGACACTAAAGAACTAGTTTTCTCCCCCCATTCTGATTTTTTTTTATTTTGTAGGTTTTAAATGAAATTAATATGCTTTTTAAATTTAAGTTTTGTGTGAATTTAAAAACAAAATTTACTTTATTTCATTAAGTAAAAAAATGATTTCTAAAATTCGTCGTGAGTTGAAGATTAGGTAGTTGAACCGAAATTACTTTACCCGAGGGCGGGACGAAAAATTTTGTTATCATTATTTTTAATTTTATTGATTTAAAGTATGCCAAAAAAAAATACTATGTTTTATAAATTTTTGAACGTGGGGTTATATACCCAACTTCAAAAATATGTATATATATGTTTGTATTTTATATTATGTACAAAACAGGGTAGAACAACACACTTTCAAAGACTAACATTAAGTTCAGCAATAGCTACTGATTTTGACGACAAGAAGCAAAATATCAAATGTGATGTAAAATAATATGCTTACAAACTGGGTATTTTTAATCACTTTTCTACACTAATCACCCTCATGAATTTATAATTATAGTCTGATTTCATGCAAATGAGGGCATTGCATGATCTCAAGTGTGGGGAAGGGTTATAAATTCTCTCGGGTTTGCACTTAGTCTATTTGCCAAATTTTGTGAAAATTTGAAAAAATTTTCAACTAAATGAATTTAAAATCATGTTTATATATATTTATGAACGGTGAAAACTAGGTGATAATACCGAAATTATCGTTACCTCGAAAAAGACATAAATTGAGAAACAACCTAAAATGCTTGAATTCATTTAAAATGGAATAAAGGAGAATAAAAAGGCAAAGAAAGAAACTAAGTGTGGGGAGAATGTACCAAGTTATTCAATTAAAAACTATCTATCACATATTTTTGTACAAGATTATTGCAGGTACTTTTGTTTTGGATGATACTAATCAGTTTTACCCGATTTACTATAATACTTTTGAAAGAAAGATGGATCTACACGATGAATCAATTCCATCATTAAAAGGAAGTAAAGTCTTCCGAAAAAGACACGCGCTTCTTGATTTAGGTCATGAAGTTGTCGTCCAGACCAGCTGTAGGTTGACGAAAAATCTAGAAAAGTCATCTCTAAAATCAGCAGGAAATCCACGGA
The DNA here is from genome assembly GCF_046630445.1 of Rutidosis leptorrhynchoides. Lineage (NCBI taxonomy): Eukaryota > Viridiplantae > Streptophyta > Magnoliopsida > Asterales > Asteraceae > Rutidosis > Rutidosis leptorrhynchoides. The sequence continues at coordinate 190,325,330 of NC_092336.1, forward strand.
CCTCAGCATCAAACAGGGTCGCCAAGTGGTCAGATTTATCCTAACCATGAGAAGGATTTATCTCGTACAATGGGGAGGCACCGTGCAAATTAGCTTGATAAGACTAATGAATCAGATCCCCAGAAAAGGATAATCTCCTTAAAGATTAAAAATCAGCTTTTAAGACTGATAATACTCAATCCTAGAGATTGACCTTAAAGATTGAGAATTCAAACTCATGGAATTCAATGATATCTAAACTCGAGCTTGAACGAGAAAATATTTTGATCAAAATTGCAAACCGATTTGTTTTCTGAAAATCCATTTTCAATGCGTTCATTACAATTGAACGTAAAATCCTAGGAATTCACCTGGAATTCATTAGGTCACCTGAACTAAATCGGGTGTCAACCGTAAGAACGGTGGTTGCATAGCATGGTCGGAGACAGGACCTTGTGCCAGACCGAAAAATCATAGGATGATCTTTACTATCGCTCCTACCAAGGATAGTTCTAGCATCCGACACGTTAAAAGACCATAATCATCTGCATGTCACGGGACATTGCCTTAACAGTTTCTTGTTCATCGCTTTCCTTTACAACCGGACGGTAGTTTACCGAAAGATAATATACGGAACAAGTAAACTGGATGTGTACTTTCCGATACCGGGATAGCAGTGGATTACACGAACCTAAAAGTTTTAGCCAAAATATTGATCCACAAATATATTTTGCAACACCGATGATGGATCAAATCAGAAAACTTGTCTAGGGTAAAATCTAGCTTGAATTTTCAAAAGATCAAATGTTTTCATAAAGATCCAATTTCCTTAAAGGATCTAAATTTTTATAGTCATGTGGGACTGTAAACCGCCTTTCAAATGTGCACTTTGCTTTGGAAACCGAAAGTAAATCGGCTATTTGATTGCAAGTGTCGTTGTCCTAAACCCAAGGCAACTGTGGATGACACACCCACCTTTAACCATATCATTACTATCATTGTTTATACCGCTCTATCAAAATCACTGATGTACAAAGTGTAAAGAATAAAGAAGTGATTCGTGTGATGTATTATATTATTTCAAGACTGTATTGCTTGAGGACAAGCAACGATCAAGTGTGGGGATATTGATAAGGCTAAAAAGGAACATATATTTCATAGCAAAATCCCCCAAGAAAGACAAGATTTTAGTTGCAATTGTTCCATTTTCAAGTAATATTCGTTTATTTTAAATAAGTGCGAAGACAAAAGGCGAAAACGAAGATTTGAAGACGCAAAGGTCCAAAAAGCTCAAAAGTACAAGATACAATCAAAAAGGTTCAAATTATTGATGAAGAACGTCTAAAAATGACAAGAGTACAAGTTACAAAACGCAAAGTACAAGATATTAAATAGTACGCAAGGACGTTCGAAAATCCGGAACCGAGGCATGAACCAACTCTCAACGCTCGACGCAACGGTGTAAAAATTACGAGTCAACTATGCACAAGAATAAAATATAATATTTAAATAATTCATAATAAGAATAATATTAAATAATAAAAAGTTGTTAATTGAGCATAGTTCAGGGGTCGTAAATGAAAATTCAATTTCTAATTTTGCCTATAAAAGGCTATATTACGTTCGATGAATGGAGAGGAAGAATTTTTTGTTCGATCTTTTTTTTTCTTCGATCAATTATCAATATCAATTATCAATATCTATATTCTATATCTCTATCATAATGTTAATGTAATAAGATATAACAATAATCTTAATTTTAAGTTTAAATTATGATAATAATAAGATTTATGATAGAGATCGTTTGAGTGTGTAAGTCGAAATTCTGTCCGTGTAACGCTACGCTATTTTTAATCATTGTAAGTTATGTTCAACCTTTTTACATTAATGTCTCGTAGCTAAGTCGTTATTATGCTTATTTAAAATGAAGTACTCATGATGTTGGGCTAATTACTAAAATTGGGTTATTGAACTTTGGACCATAATTAAGGTTTGGGCAAAAGACCGACACTTGTGGAAATTGGATTATTGATTATTAATAGATGGGGGGTATTGTCTAATTGAGTGACAACTCATTGGAGTCTGTCGAACCTATCTTCAAATTAATTAACCTAATAATTAATAATGATTATGGTTGTCCTATTTAGTGACGTTCATATGGAATCTGTTATAATCATTTAATTAATCAATTGGGTTGGGTAATTGATTATTCATTCTGATCAAGTGGATGAATTAATATTCATAAACTAATTAAAACAGGGGTGGATTACATACATTGATAACTGGTGTAATTGTTGACAGAAGTGATAACTGCGTCACAGTTTAAATCCTTAATCAGTTGGAATATTTGACTTCGGGTATAAGGGTAATTTGACGAGGATACTCGCACTTTATATTTATGACCGATGGACTATTATGGACAAAAACCAGATAGACGTATCAAATAAACCAGGACAAAGGACAATTAACCCATGGTAATAAATTAAAATCAACACGTCAAACATCATGATTACGGAAGTTTAAATAAGCATAATTCTTTTATTATATTTCTCATCGTATCTTTATTTACTGTCATTTTATTACTCGCAATTTTATTTTCTGTCATTTTATTTATCGCAATTTATTTTACGCACTTTAATTTTTGTCATTTATTTTTACGCTTAAAATCGACAAACCGGTCATTAAACGGTAAAAACCCCCCTTTTATAATAATATTACTACTTATATATATATATATATATATATATATTTATATAAATATAGTTTTATAAAAATATAGTACGTAATCACTAGCTCCCTGTGGAACGAACCGGACTTACTAAAAACTACACTACTCTACGATTAGGTACACTGCCTATAGTGTTGTAGCAAGGTTTAGGTATATCCCATCCGTAAATTAATAAAACTTGTGTCATATTTTGTAGTATTTTGTATTAAAAATAATACTATTTCGTACCCTCACGCTACATCATCACATGTCCACTAAAGCTGATCCTCGGAGGAGGAGATATGTGAGGACTTGTCAGAGTAACCGCACCCCGAGCTCACCCTAATTAGCCACGTACAACGTATGAACATTTGAAGGTTGTTCAGTTTCTGCAAGTTGACCCGTATCCCGTAGGCTTTCATGACCGTCGCTTATCTCTTTCACTCTTCACCACTACTCGATGATCTAACGGCACTTCTGGACTTAGGTCCCTAACACTCTTAGGCATTGGAGAAGTCGGGAAGGCACCTTTTTTCACAAGGTCATAATGTCTTCTACTGATGCTCAGCCATACCCAAAGACTTGGGAGTCATCTCAGGGCATATCGTATTACTACTTGCTACACGTACAACTCGACACGAGACCCAGATTGGATTTATTTTTAGAAAGGAACCTAACGACATTACCTGAACCAGAACATTTTGAAAAAATTTCGGGACATTTAGGCATTGATGCATGACCTACGGAATCTACGCGCCCACACCGAGAAACCGTGAGATTAATTATGTAGATTTTATTTTGAGATAGCATAGATAAAGCACCGTTAGATGAAATTGAGTAGAACTTGAAGTGATCACGTTACATTGACCATATGGAGTGATATTGGAATGAACGTACGATTTAGTACAATATAATGACGCCAGGCCAGCGTGATTATATTGAAGTAAATCATGCAGAAGTTACAATGTTATTACATGAGGAATATGAAGTGATTTAAAGAAAACTTTGGTAGGAACCACTTGAGTATACGCATTATGGTCTGTTAGAGGTAGAGAGGAAATAACCACATAGCCCAGATACTGTACAAGAAGGGCCTTGATTGCAGAATTGATAACCCAAAAATTTGTTATAGATATAGACACTCTGGATACTTAAGGAAAAGTTCTCAAATAGAAAAAACTTTGGACTTACTTGCGGTAGAGCAATCGTTATCTCAGCTATGGAGACTCACATGGATCCTGATTTTAGTTAGGGTGCTTTTCATCACAACGTTTTATTGTCTCGAAGTTGTTAAATACTAGAGCGATAGAAACCTTATATCTAAGAACTTTAGTGTTATGACTAATAAGCCATTAACAACCATGAGAGTTAAGTATTCTATAGGACAAGCTAATGGTAAGCTGGCAGAGATAAAGGAATAATTTAAGGTAGTACCTTAGAATTTACAGGTGGATTATTTGGAGATGACCTCATGTCAACAAAACTTGGAAGTTTTAAAGTAATAGTTGGAAAGGATTAGTTACCTACGCACAAGCAGATGTTATTTGAGAAGATTGATAGAATTTTTCACGGTAGTATAGTAAGATTTGGTTGGAATGAACCTTAAGATTAACCTAACACCCATCAATTTGGGAAGCTTGATGCAACATTTGGAATGGACTTTAGGATAAACCTAATACTCATCAAGTTAGGAAGCTTTAATAAAATAGTTGGAACGGACTGGCTTTCATGGATGAAAGCAAAAGTTAATTATAGTGAGAAGATTATTCGTATACCTCGCGAGAATGGTGAGCCATTAATAGTATACGGGAAGAGAAGTAGCCCGAAGCTGAACCTTATTAGTTGCATGACAACAACCCAAAATCCCACAATGGAAATGGGAAGGAATAACAATGGAGTTCATCACGAAGCTACCGAAAATGGTAGGCGGTTAGGACACTATCTGGGTTATTATGACTGTCTCACCAAAACTGCTCACTTTCTAGCCATGAAAGAAACCGATACAATAGATAAACTTGCGCAACGATACATAAAGGAAATTGTATCCCGTCACTTCAGCTATTCAGATTCTATGTTAAAGACTACCCAAGAATCTTATCTGATACTCATTCTTACGCGACTCTAAATCCTAACTTATTCCGAGAGATTTCTTATTTGATGATAATCACAACATCATCCTTCTTACTTCGATATTAGTCATACCAGTTCAAGATTTTCTAAAATCAATGGATGGTTAATTCTCATCCTCATACTCTCCCATTCGTATCTCACTTATAAGCAACAACTACACACTTAAGCATTTTTAGTTGAAGGACTTATGCTATACTAATAGTCACCAACCACATTTATATACAATAATTTTCATTACCTCAAATATCACCCGAAATTTTTAAAAATCTTTTACTCAACCCTCATCAATCTTTTTTCAACTTGTAACCTCCGAAATATAAAAATTTTGTTTGCCAAAATTTTACACACACTATTTTACTGTGCGATTCTCTCAAAGTTTTATAAAAATAAATTTATTTTATTGCCATTCGTACAAATTTTAGAAATCGTATACGTTATATATAATTACTTATTTTTTTGGCTAGTACATAAGAAATTTTACTTTCACTTTTACGAATCAATTCTTTTATTCAAAAGATATTTTACTTAGAATAGTACATGTTGTACATAACTCTAGTTTACTAAGAACTTCGTTTCTTTTCTTACATTGTCACCTTAAACGATTTCTATAAAATTTTCGTTGCTTGTTATATAAAATTTTTCGTGTTATTCGTATCCCAGTCATCATGAAGACTTCACAACCGTCAAAACCGAGAGATTCATGTGTGTGATAAAGGCACTTACTACCACGTCATGCAGAGCCTTTGGACATCCACTAACATTTAAACCATTCAAAATTATTGTGTTACCCCAAGGATCTTATTTGCCACATCTGTTGGAGCGATGCTCTTTCTTACATAACTCTAAGTCCTGACTTATTCCAAGATATTCTCATCTAGTGATATTAACACCATAAGTATTCCGACTTTAATATTAGTCATAACCTGTTTGGCATTTTGCAAAGTCAAGAAGCGACTAACTTCTCATCCTCATGCTCTATCCTTCATACCTCACTCTTTAGCAACGGCTTCGCACGTGAGCATTTTTGGCCCAAAGACTTATGTCCTGATAATTATCAAAACTACATTAATTCATTAGTTTTCATTACCTAGTAACATGTCACTCGAAAATTCAAAGATGTTTCACTCGATCTTTTTCAACTCGTAACCTCTGAAATACGAAAAACTATGTTTATCAAAATTTTTACACGTTGTTCATTTGTGCGGTCTTCACGAGATTTATGGACAAGTGAAAGTAATAAAATTTTTCTGTCACTTATGCGATTTATAAAATCATATATGTATATAATTAAGTTAATAAATTTACCCTTACTTATATTGGTTAGTACATACTAAGTTATACATTCAAACTATTTAAAAATCGCTCCTTTAATGAGTTGTTTAACTTAAGTCAAATAGTTTTGTGCAAAATGGTACACATTGTACATACTTCTAAATTTACTAAGAACTTCGTTCCGTTTATGTTGTCACATCAAATGTTTAAAGGTTTTTCAAAACTTCCTTGGTTGATTTCATTAAAGGTTTACGTATTAGTCTACACCATGTATGGATCACACTCCTTCTCGCCCTCTGTTAGGGATGAAGCTTGCCATTAAGATCTTTGTTAAAAACTCTTGAGCCACTTTGGATGGCAGTTTTATAAAATTGTTAGGAAGTCTTTGCGCTCATAAAATGTTCCTTTTAAGGTTAGACATGGCAAAAACGCGGGCCGATAAATCAGTTTTCTGGGGAACACTCAGTGGCCACCCCAATGTAGGAAAGGCACTAGGTGGGTTTCTACTCTCAATATTTCACGGCTAATCGCAACACCCTCGTAAATATCATCTCTATGAATCAGTATATTGAGGTACAAGAAATCATTTTTGAGATCCTTTTCACTTGGAGTAAACCATTCTTTATGATCAAGGGTTCACGTATCTTCTCATCCGCGCATCCCCTTAAGTATAAGGATAAATTCAGGAAAAACCGCTCGAAGAGTTCACTCTCGTTCAAAGATCACACCTTTCATGCGATTTTCTTTCGGAAATGTAATCCTCTTGGAAGGGACTGCTTAAAACGTCTATAACATTGATGTGGTTACTCTATATATTTCTTCCTTCGTTGGTTGCAACTATGTGTTGTTCTAGTCGATATTAACCCCAAACTTCAACATGTAACTGAAAGGATATAGTTACATTATGGAACCGTGCTTTCATCCCATCCAAGGATAAGTTCACATGCAGTATGTTGTGATCGCCATGTTTTTCATTCTATCTGTCAGCTTTGTATTGCGACATAAGCGCTCAATGTTTTAGATGAATTTGGTAACATTCATGATGCATTTCATGCATCTAGCTTACTGAAGATGCGTGTAAGGCTAAAAACAACATCTTTCCTTTTGTGGGTATATATTCAGATGACATATTCAAGTTAATAAGAAATGAAATCAATTTGTTGATCTATAAGGTCAAGAGAATTAATTAATGGCATATACCTATTCTTACTTTTATACGCTCAAGTACCTTTCAAGGTAAATAGTTCACTTCTGAGCCCACGAGTCCCTCGGAACTTTGATACACTCATTCTTCTTCAAATTCGGTACCACTGTTGGTCCCTCCTCAAAATTTTGGGACAAAATTTTCTTTAACAGGTGGGTAATGTAACGACCCGACTTTTTCGACTTATATTTTTGTGCTCTATACTTTCACGAAACTGCGTATTTGTGCGTACTGAGCTAGTTTATGCTCTGGGATCTTATTTCATGATTAATTACTTTCGTTGATACCTTACAACATGTTATTAAGTGCTTAATCACTTAACTTGATTCTCGAATGCTTTTACGACCGTTAGTGTCACTTGACGTTTAAAGCGAGCTACGTACTTGGTACACGTTTAACTTTTGTCATAATTGGAATATTATGACTACGTAATACTAATTGTTATTTATTAATGACAATTACTTGGCTTATTGGTTGCTTAATTACGCTTAGTAATTTACTAATGCACACTAGTTAGTCTTGTTGGACTTTCTACCTTACTGACTTAAGCCCACCCTACTCTAGCTAATGGACTATTTAATTAGCCCAAATTTAATAAGTTTATGACCCATATAAATGTAAGACAAAAACCCACTAAGTTAAGTCAACATACTAGTATTTTTGTTAACCATAGTCACAAATGTTGCATGGAATCCTAACCATGGGCGATTTTATTAAGGAACAAGCGGGGGCAGCCGCCCCCAGTGGACTTGCAATTTTCAGTGTCAAAATTTTGAATTTTTCGACTTTGCCCCCGGTGGATTTTCTTTTTTGCCCCAAAACTTAAATATTTTGCAATAAAACCTTCAAATTTTGCCCAAAAATCTCCAAATTTTACTCAAAACCTTCAAATTTTGCCCACAAATCTTCAAATTTTGCCCCAAAACCTCCATAATTTGACTAAAATCTTCCATTTTTTGTCCATAAACTTCCATATTTTGCCTAAAAAATATTGCTACGGTTTTAAATTTCCTTTTGCCCCCTGTGAAAAAAAATCCCGGTACCGCCACTGATCCTAACAATAAACACCACATTTAGACCACCACTAACCAAAAAGCAAAAAGGTGTCCTCCTTGTCCCCCCCAAACCCCACGGCCACCACCACCATTATCCACTATAAATACCAAGCTATTTCCTTCCATTTCACACTTAATATCATTCACATTTTACACACACTTACTCTCTAATTTTCTCTCTAGTCTTTCTCACTCTAAAAAGTGTTGAGGACCTTTCGAACCGACTTACTACCTGCATACTTTTCATATCGACTTTTACTGCACATTCACTGTGAGTTATAGCTCCCTTTTTACTTTAACTATTTTTAGGACTGAGAATACATGCGCTTTTTATGTTTTACTTACTTGACACGAGTACTTAAAATTTATATATGTGTGGGTTATATAACGGCATAAAAATTCTCCTTAGCACGGTAACGTTTAACTATTGGTTTTTGAACCGGTAGACGCGAATCTTAGATATGGATCCATAGGGTTTGACATCCTCACTCGGGCTATTCGCTCTAGCATTCAACGGGTGTTTAATACTTCGTAAACAGACGCACTCGCCAAGTGTACTCTTAGGGGGTAATATTACGTTAAGTTAGTTACCGGGTGCCCACGGATAAGCATATACTTTATCATACTGATTTAAATTACTGATTTAAAATGCTGGTTGAAGCACTGAAATCTCGTGGTCTACATTACATTACTGATTACAAACAAACTATAGTTCACCAACATTCGTGTTGACATTTTAAGCATGTATTTCTCAGGTGTTTAGGCGTTGTTGCTTCCGCTGTTAGACTCGCTGTTAGACTCGCTGTTAGACTCGCTGTTAGACTTGCTGTTATAGTCTTGGTGTTATAGACTTACTGTTACAGACTCGTTGTGTTAGACTTCCGCTGCATTGTTTAGAGATGTCTCAATCATGGAACTTTTATTTTGCATTCGCAACTTATGTTATTTTTAAACAATGGCTTTGTAATGACCTTAGTATCATATACTCATGTTAATGTTTTCTATTCATCTTTTGTAAAACATTTGAAGTTATCTTTTCATGAATGCAAAAATTATTTTTAAACAGCATATAGTGTTTGACCTTGTAATGATCCTGTTGTTGATGATCCGTACACGTTGATTTTGTATGGGGTGTCACAGACAGGTCCTGAGATTATACAGGAAACAACGGAGAAAATCGTACAGATTCAAGAATGATTGAAAATGGCTCGGAGTCGTCAAAAGAGTTATGCTGATGTTAGAAGGCGAGATTTAGAATTTCAAGTTGGCGACAAAGTCATGCTTAAAGTATCACCCTGAAAGGGTGTGGTACGGTTCGAAAAACGAGGTAAATTGAGTCCTAGATATGTTGGACCATTCGAGATAACTGAAAGAGTTGGACCAATGACTTACAGATTAAAACTGCCACAAGCACTCAGTGGAATACACGACACTTTCCATGTATCTAACCTGAAGAAGTGTCTAGCCAACGAGAACTTGGTGATTCCTTTAGAGGAACTGCGCATCGATGACAAACTTCATTTTATTGAGGAACCTGTCGAGATCATGGACCGTGAGGTCAAACGCTTAAAGCAAAGTAACATTCCTATCGTTAAGGTTCGGTGGAATGCACGAAGAGGACCAGAGTTCACGTGGAAGCGTGAAGATCAAATGAGGCAAAAGTACCCCCAACTGTTTTCGGAAGGAATTACTACAACGGACGTTCACTAAAATTTCGGGACGGAATTTTCAATAACAGGTGGGTAATGTAACAACCCTACTTTTTTCGTCACTTTCGTTAACTGTCTGTTAATCATTTTAACGGTGTTTACTTGAATTTATGTGTGTTTAAGTGTATTAAATGCATACTTGATCCTTGGAGGGTTATGTGAATTAATATGGGTTAGTATTAATCAATAAACTAATTTCGGTTAATGAATACGATAAAAACGACACGGTTTGAATAACTGCAAAAACTACTTTTAGAGTAACGAAACGTTCGTTTATTTTTAATAATTATTTTAATAATTATTAACTTTGTAAAATATTTAATTTATTGGCATTTTAATAAATTTAACGATTAGTTGCGTTTTAACGAATGATTTAGCGTTACGGGCCTACGGTACATTTAAACGGCACTTGAAACGGACCACAAGTACACGCTTTTGGACAACACGAGCCCGGGATACCCATGTGGGCCCCATTCGGCCGAACCCCCTCTCCTTCCCTTTTATTATCTATTTTGGGCTTTTGTTTGTTAACTAGTGTAGTTAGGGCCTAATTCTAATTAACTAGTTAAATAAAACACATATCATTATCCCCTAAACTTAAAATAATCGACAGCCTCCTCCCTCCTGCTCCCTTGTGTTTGTCGATCATCACCAACACCACAACACAACTCAATTTTGCTTTTTTGATTAAACCTTCAACACAAACATTGCAATTCACATCGATAGCTACGCGTTGGTGCAAACAATTTAGTGATCTAAGGTATAGTTCTCTAAACCCTAATTGATAAAAATCTGATTTTGATGATGTTTGATAGTTTAAGATGTCTATTGCTTAAGTCTATACGCGTTTATGTTAATTGCTTGCGTTATTTCTATCGTTTGATGTGATTAAGGTTAATCCCGAATTTGTTTTGCATGGTTACAGAAACTTAAATTTGTTGAATGTTAAATATTATTACATATTTAGAATCCACTCGAAAAATTAATAATTTTAGGCTTTAGATTTGCGTATTTTCGTTACCGTATGTGTAAGTTATGATTAAATGAAGTTTTATTGATGAATCTGCGATTTATTCGAATTCTGGAAAAATGGGCATGCAATTGAGTTATATACTGATCAAAATTGTGTAGAGAATTCAAAAACATTCAATTTAGACTAGGATATCATGCTATTTGGTGTTGTAAAGCTCATGTTATGCTTAAACGAAGGTTCTTGACAAAACTGATTTGCTCGGTAACATAAAATAAATTCTAAAAGCAATTTAAAATGAGATATTGAATCAATTATTTGCATATCTGTAAAATTCATATGTTGTAGATAACTTTTCATCTAGGCCTTATGTTATATGGATTGGTATAGCTTGAGTAACATGCGTGCGAAAATGATAACCTGTATTCTGTCCAAATCTGCTACGTATGCACCTTTAGCTCTATAAGTTGATTTGTACATAGTTTTAGAACTCGATCTTCTGGATATTTAATCTTTTCATGATATGTGACCAAAGTCTAGTTTATGGAAAACCTTGAAACCTGATACATTATGCACAATAAGGCCATAGTTTTGATAACTACTTATTTGAGCTGAAACAGAAGGTCTGACTTTGTGGAATAAACTGTACCAATTGGCTAAACAAAAATGCCTCATCTTTTGATATGTGGTAATTTGACTTGTCCTAGAACCATGGCCACTGACCTTGCTCTAATTTCATCTTCCTAGCTCCGGTTATGCCCAACAGAATATTGATGCGCAGATTGAAACTGATTTCATGCAACGTGTTTTGTGAATATGGTTATGTGTTCCACGCTAAGACTATAATTTTGAACTCATGAACGATTGTAGGTTAACTAATGATCATTTACATGCCTTAAGTGAAGCTTGATTGTTATATGCTCATACGTGTCTTAGTTGCACACTACTTAACATGCGGTATGACAACAAAGTCGGAAATCAATGAAACTTGATACCGAAACTGAAAATGCATGTTATGAACAAAGTTTGATTATTTGACCAACATTTGACATGAAACTATTGATGTGTTGACTTTGATTGACCACTTTGACCAAGTTTGACTTTTAGTTTGTCTTTTGTTGACTTTTGTTGTCTTGCATGAACTAGTTGACTATGTGTTGACTTCTACTTTGAAACGCGTCGGTCTGAGCAATAGGACAACTTAATCTATGAAACCACTATTGTATAAGACATAAATATTGACCAAGCTAAATACGTATACTTAGGTTGCATTACTCGGCAGTACATGTTATTTCGCTTACATTCGTTCTGAGCTTTTCTAAGGTGAGTCTACAGTCCCACTTTTTACATATTTTCTGGGATGAGAATACACGTTGTTACATTTACATTTTTACAAATGCTTTTATTTTTGACACGAGTATTGTTTTACATATTGAGTTATTGTTCACAAAGCCCCTAGTTTGAATACTTTTATTACCTTCGGGTAAGCACAATTTAGATGGACGGATCCGTTAGGTTAGACAAACCTCACCCTACTATAACTGTGGTGCATTTACTTTGAACTGTATGTACACTCGAACAAGTGTATATATTTTATGAGGTAAATGATAAGTGTAGTGTATACTATACGCAGGTCTTTATGCTAGTATTCAGGTGCTCATGGATTATGTACACTTTACAACAATTGGGTTGTACTTATTGAAATCTCGTGGTCAAATGTAAATAAATTATTTTTCTGAATACTGTTTTACATTACTTAAACTTGTAGATTCACCAACATTATTGTTGACCTGTTTTTGCGTGTTTTATTCTCGAGCCATAAGAGGTATAGCTTCCGCTGTGTGTTTGATGCTTTGGTTTGGCCGTGGAGTCAGCATGATTTAATAAAGACATTTATTATTTTCGCATTTAAACTTTTAAACATGTTTAATACTGTTGACTTAATAGTATTACATATTGGTTATTGACTTATGGTTTTTAAAGTCAACTGTTTTAATAAAATTAAATGTGAATGCCTTTAAAACATCTCATATAGAGGGTGTAACTGCTACTGCGGGACCTATGATTAACATGCCGTCAGGTGGGAATTTGACGGGGTGTTATACTAGACTTTGGCATCGCCGGAGAAGTGTCTCGCCGGCGGCAAGGGCGAAGGTCTTACGCTTTGGGGACCAACGGGGCTGCTTACATTGCTAGGGCTGTTGCGAATGGTTTCATGCGCAGGGTAAGCGGGGGTGAATCCCACATTTGCAGTGTTTGAGGCCAATGGTATTGGTCGAATGGCTTCAGGGGTCTTGAAGGGAGATGCCGATGTGCTGCGAGGAGACGCTGGAGCGCTCCTCGGGGGCGCATTGTCTGAGGTTCCCGCGGAACCTTTGATGACGGGCTTTGATCCTGATGGCGAGGTAGCTCGCACCGATATTGGCTTTGGTAATTCTGGCTTGCTTGTCATTTCGATACATGTCACTGTATTAAACAGAAACAAGCAAGCTATTAGCGGACATATAGAAAAAAGATCAAATCAAAACCTTTTAACTTGTATGTCCCACGGATGGCGCTAAATGATCAAGCATAGAATAAATGTGTCAGGCTCGGTCCATGCTTGACATCAATAAAGGGGGATTTAAGGGTCAATTGAGTTTAACTCTCCGGTTCGGAGTACCGTGGATAACCCCTTACGAGATGAGGAACTCAGCAGGGGTGGTTAAACGTAGACCCACCATCTACGGGTTACCCGGCTATAGATGGCTCACGCTAGGTTGTAGAGTTTCTGTTCATAGAACATTACCTGCAGATCAAGGATAAGTCTAGTGATACGCTATGAGTCCGGTAGCTCAGGTTGAGTCGCGCCGTTAGAGGGGCGCTATTGTTCAAGATGCTAAAAATAGTATATGTGCGAAGGTTGAATGAATGTTCAGCCTCTTTGCTGTGGATTGAGTCATTTATTTATAGGGAAAACATTTTTGTCTTCTATTGCCACATAATATAGTTAAAAGGGGTCGTGGCCTGCCAAAGTACCTCCTTGTGTGAGCTGACCCGACAAAAGTAAAAGGTGTTTTGTCGGACCTGATTCTTGTCTGCCATGTGTACTTCTGCCAGCTACAGCGTCGCCTGACATGTACACGTACCTTTAGCGCTAGAACAGGATTCACGCTAGGTTCGCAACCGAGCGCCTGTTCCTTTTAGCGCGCAATATACGTAGCTCATATGGTGATGTTGTTTGATGCGCTACACGAGCTAATCGGGTATGTGTATCATTAGATTTCATTTGCATTAATAAATAACTAACTTTACTTGTGGATAAATAATTCCATATGTAGAGATAATTTACAACAAATTAATTCATTTAAATATTATTGCATGCATTATTGAAGAAATCAAATTACTCTATGTCAGTACATGTCACTCTAATATCCGTGCATTAATTAAATGGATTAACATTAATGTTTCAACATTCAATTCATAATTTGAGAATTGAAAACGTGACCATGATTTCGTACATATGAATATGGAAATTAAATTGACCATAACTGTAAGATGCTGATTTTGTGATTTCGACATAGTCACATATGACTATTACATGGTTGAAATTATATGAAGACAAACACAAATAATTGGTTTCATGAATAATTCGGATATACAGAGTAAATCTTTGACAAACGTTGTAACTTTAAACGGTTAAAAGCTAAACTATTGGTCCAACATAAGGTTAAAAACGTTTGACTTTTTAAATTGCCGCTTCAAGATATTTTTACAATTAAATTGTTGATGATCACAACTTTATACTCTTATACATCAACAAAATGTAAAATGTCAAAACTATTTTTTATCTTAATATTTTGTACAGTAATTTTGTACGATGATTTATTTATGAAAGAATGCATTGGTTGCAAGAATGAATAAAAGAATTGATCAATTTATTGTTCATTTGATCTTAATTTCATTTTTGTTAACTTGAATGGTGGTCAATTCATTTAATAATAACTTTTATGTTAGTTTGAATAACCGGTCTAACGAATGGTTATTTAAGTTAATGTATAAGTTTAAGTGATACTATACTACATAACTGTTAAGTTATTATTCATTGAATCCAATGACTATTTGTATAATAACTTAAACAATGTAATTAATAATAAGTATAAGACGTATATGTGTTACATTTCTGCCCAAAAGTGATATGTAATATGCATCCACGCTTAGTTCTGTTAGAGATGTATGACGCTTCAATTGTCAACTAAACCAATGTGAGGTTGACAGTTGGGTACAACATCTTATATGCGTATTATTTTGGTGTTCATGACAGACTTTATGTTTTACTAATATGCTTGACTTTACTTATTTATATCCCATTAATTTGATTAGCTATATTTGAGCATACATTAAGATCAATCTATGTCAGCATCTACCTTAATGCAAGTACGGGTTACGTATCCGAAATTGAACCTTTAAATGGTACTAATTTATCAACATGGAGAGATCAAGTGAAACTTAGTCTTGGAGTAATGGAACTCGATCATGCGCTTCATACTGATCATCCTGTTGCGTTTCCTTATACTAGTACATCAGAGCATAAACGTGCTTATGAACAGTGGGAGTGTTCTAACCGTATGTCTCTCATGCATGATAATTATGAACTCCATATCCAACTCATGATTTCGAGAATGCAAATGAATAATTAAACTTCATAAAGTAATAATCTAAAGGGATTTCAAAAATCCATGAATGCACTTTGATTCTCAGAATGTTGACTACCAAGTATGACTGGTTTATTGGTTTATGTGAGCACATTATGATGATGAGCGATATGGCAAATAAACTGAAATGCATTGTCATGAAAATTGACGAAGGTTTCTTAGTTCATTTTCATTATGAAATTGTCCCTATGAAATTTTGATTGTTCTTTAAAGATCAATTATAATACGCAAAGGGTAAAGTGAAAAATGAAAGAACTGATTGTCATGTGTGTGCAAGGGGAAGAACGCCTCAAATTTGAAATAACTTGATGTCGCTCATATTGCTTTCACAAACCCAATAAGAGAACGAGCTCATTGAAGAGCAAAGGTTTAAGTGGAGATAATTATATTCCAAATAAAGTCCAGAAATTGGGTGCAAGTACTAGCTCATTACAAGGCGGTCCAAAATATAACTTTTGTCATAAGAAAACGTATTCAATGGACTGCCCATAATTTAAGGAATGGCTAGCAATAAAAGATATATTTGAATCTTTCAATTGATGTTCCTATTAATTCATGGTGTATTAACTATTAGTCAATGATACACATTGCTAATTCTTTATTGGGATTCCATACAATGCGTACACTAAAAAGAAACTAACGGTTAAAGTCGAGAATTGAGTTGATTTGAACGTAGAAGTTGTTAACCTTTTTCATTAATATTTGAAGGTGGCTTTCGTTTAAATGATTATGAAACTCTGTACGTACTCATAATGACCCTAACTTAATATATGTATCTAAACTGAATACGGATGACTTTGTATTTACGTTTGGATACAATAAAGTATATATATTAGTTTAAAGGTTTCTAGTGTTGTTGGAAATGGTTGTCTTGAGGGAAACCTCTTCAAGTTATGTTTAGATGATCATTTTTCGGAATCTCTATTTTCATTCAATGGTAATGAGAATGTAATTCGAAATAAGTGAAAATGAGATATAGAAACCTCATCAATGTTGTGGCACCAACGTTTATGCCACATTTCACGAGACATAATGACTAGACTTGTGTAAGAGGAATTTCTACCCCATCTTATTTTCTCATATTTTGAACAATGTGTAGAATGCATATAGGCCCAAATGACCAAAGGAAATAAGAAATGTGCCATGTGAAGCACCGGATTATTAACATTATGTGGATGTTTTCCCTTGAGCATTGGTGGTCATAAATCATTCATTACTTACATTGAAAATTTTACTACACCATATGAAATAAGGACATGAAGAAAACCCAATTTATAATATTTACGGGTTTAGGTGATGTCTAGCCGAAATAAAGCTATATAATCCTAAACACGAAAATTGAACTTAAAAAAACCCATTAGTTTCTCCTTCATTGAGTACCCATAATAATATAAGGGTTACGTATCTATTGCCCGTGTAACAATACCGGAATTGTCGTGGCAACCCATGCAGAGCTTCTTGAAAATGCTAACAGTGGGAGCGGTTCATGTAGAAGAATTGAGATTCAAGAGGCTCGAGATGAGACACAAATAATTCATGTGCCTATCCCGATTAATACGCCACTTGACACCTCGAATTAATTCTCATGATCATCCGATTAATGTCAAGGAAAATGAACCGAACCCGGTGACTAATGTTGAACAAAACGAAACTCAACAACAGTTGCGCATGTCACAACGACAAAGGCAACCCATGAATTATGGTGATTATTATATCTGTTTAAATGAGGTTGATTTTGACTTAGGGAAATTCAATTACCCAAAATCATTTGAGAATGCCATTATTTATGACCAATCAGCTCATTGGGGGGAAGCAATGAAAGATGAGTTGAACTCAATGAGCAAAAGTGACGTTTGAGAACTTGTTAAATTACTAAGCGGAATTATTGATTGAAACTCGTTTTGTTGTAAAAGGGTATACTCAAAATGATGGTATTGATTATAAAAAAACATTTTCTCTAGTGTTGAGAAAAGACTCCCTGAGGATCGTTAAGGCCCTAGTAGCTCATTCTGACTTAGAGTTACACCAAATGGACATCAAAAGATTTCTTAACGGAGATTAACATGAAGACGTGTTCATGGCCCAACCACAAGGTTTTAAATTTAAAAGTCATGAACGTTTAGTTTGTAAACTCAAGAAATGTATTTATGGGCTTAAGAATGTATCTCGTTAAGGGTATTCAAAATTGATGAAGTGATGAAGAAACACAACTGCATTAGAAATCAGGTAGATCACTGAGTGTACCTTAAAATGAGTGGGAGCAATTTTACATTACTTGTGCCTTAGGTTGATGATATCCTTTTTTTTACGGCCAAAGAATAATTAAAAAAAAAAAGAAAAAACGCTCCCTAGCAAGGCGCTAAGAGAGAATTACAACGGAATAGCAAGCCACGAGTTCCAATTGGACACTAGATGGCCCCTATTTTTAATCCAACGAAAACACAATAATCTAATTAAATCAAAAAGACTATTCCTATTACAAAAAACATCGTTGAAAACGACACCATTCCGATAGCGCCACATCGCCCACAGGAGTGTAACCATATAAGCAATGACTCGTTTCTTCTGAATATTAGATAAATGAACTCCTTCGATCCATACAATGAACGTGTCCCATGAAGAGAAATTCGGCATAGCACAATTCAACCACATCCGTAGCCTACGCCAAAGATCTAAAGCCAAAGTACACCCGAAAAATAAATGGTCACGAGTTTCCACCTCGTTGTTGCAAACCGGGCATACAATCGAATGAATGTCGATACCTTTAGCTGAGATGAGCCACCGAACCGGCAATGAATCGAGTCTAAATCTCCACAGAAACACATTAACTTTTCTTGGCACAAACTTAAACCAACACGTTTTCGTTGTAGTAGAAGGAAGTATTTTCCGATCCATGTAATCTCGGATTTGTTCACTGTGAACATACCATCTGAAGCCAAGGGTGAAGTCCACTGGTCCACACGATTAGACAAATGAACATCTCAGATGTCATTGAGAAGATTCGTGACCAATTGATCGTTCCGACTACCAATGACTTCCCTCGACCATGTCCAACGCCACTCGTCATTTCTCAATTTATCGGCAACGGTATCATTCTTATTGACATCTAAGTGATACAACCGATTGTAACGTGTAGCAAGAGTCTCGTTGCCGCACCATTTATCATGCCAGAAACTAATAGAATTACCGTTTCCCACTTCTAATCAAAAAAGATCCGTCGATAAGTTGTCGTTGCTGCAGTGTTTAGCACACGAGGAAACAATGTTCGACCATATACTAGAACAGCTTGTAGCAACCTGATCGAAGTTCGAACCATGTATGGATTTAATGATAGTGACCCAAAGTTCGTCATTCTTAGTCAAGTATCGCCATTTCCATTTAAGAATTAAAGCAACATTAAACCCTTTTAAACTCCCTATACTTAAACCCCCGTGATCCAAAGGAGCAAGCACTTTGCCCCATTTCACCCATGCCATCTTTTTGGTCGACTCACTACCGCCCCAAAAAAATCTAGCACGAATCGATTCAAGATTTTTTAGAACTTTTTCCCGACATTTGAACAATGATAGAAAATAGATGCCAATACTACCCATAACCGATTTAACTAACGTAAGTCTACCTCTGGAGGAGATTAAACAAGCTTTCCAAGAAGATAATTTAGTACGATACTTATTAATTAGGGGCTCCCAATTCGCGATCAAGTTCATGTTCGAACCTATAGGCACGCCTAAATAATTTGTGGGAAACGTACCAGCCCTTGTACCACAAGCGAAAGCTATCGAATTGACTTCATCCTCATCGACTCCAATGCCAAATACATGAGACTTAGAAACATTGATTCGAAGACCCGAAACAAGATAAAATATTTCCAAAATTATGAGGATTCGATTTAGCTAATGTATGTCCCAATCAGAAATAATTATGACATCATCGGCGTATAAAAATGTGAAAGGTGTATGTTATCTTTACCGACATTTCTCCCACGAATAAGATTACATTGAGTAGCACGATGTAAGGCAAGATGTAAACCCTCCATGACAATAATGAACAAAAAGTGACTTAGAGGATCACCTTAGCGAAGACCCCTTTTAATCTCGAATTCACTTGTCGGGCTCCCATTAACGAGAACAGAAGTTTTGGCCGATTTAAGACAACCCATGATCCAATCGCACCAAGTATTGACAAAACCTAAAGATTTAAGCATAAAAATTAGGTAGTCCCAGTTTACCGAATCATAAGCTTTCTCAAAGTCTACTTTAAACAGAAGCATTCTTCTATTCGTCTTTTTATACCAATCGACAATCTCAGACAACATAAGAGGCCCATCAAGAATCTGGCGACCTGAAATAAAAGCAGACTGAACAGGGCTGATTAATTTGTCAATTACATGTAATAAGCGATTTGTCAAAATCTTCGTAACAATTTTGTAGAAAAACCCGACTAGAGAGATCGGGCGAAAATCAGTAATAAGGACCGGGTTGTGCACTTTTGGAATAAGTGAGAAAAAAGCAGATTTCGCCCCGATAGGTAAAACGCATGTCGTGAAAAAAAGGCGAATATCTTTACATAAATCGAACTGCAAAATCTCCCAAAAGTGTTTAATGAAACGAAATGAAATAACGTCGGGACCCGACGCCTTTGAACTACCACAATCCCATACCGCTCTTTTAATTTCTGTATCGTCCACCGAACGTTCTAAATAAGAAGATTCCTCCAGATTAAGTTTATAATGTGGGTCGACATTAACGAATTCAGCCCCTGAGTTTTGACAGTCGAATTTGTCTTTGTAAAAATCATGGCAAAGGTCCTTGATCATATTCGGGTCGACAATCCACGAACCGTCCACCATCAAGCCTTGGATGTGTTGCGTACTACGTTTATGTTTCAACGAACAGTGGAAAAACTTGGAATTCTCGTCTCCCTCAATGTCCCACTTAATCCTCGATTTCTGAATAGCGTCAAATGACATTAATTTGATTAAGTCATCACGTTCAGCACTTAAGAAATTTCTGTTATTGATCAAATTGTCATCCGTTTGCCCTGCATCAATAACAACATCAATTTCGTTAATATTTTTTATAACGTCCGATAATCGAGTAGCCTCGGATGACCGAGACGAATGAATCTAGGTCTTCAGCCTAGCCTTTAAGTTACGTAGCTTTGCCACACAATCTCTGTTATCGGTTCTACTTATATTATCCCAGTTAGATCGAACAAAAGAATCAAAATCGGGCCTTAGAAACCATGACTCGAAAATCTTGACGTATGATGGACCGAAATTGACTTTATCTTTGAACAACATTAACAGTACCTTTCAAGTCATCTACAACATTCAAAATATTATTAGAAACGAAAAATCTGTCAAGCTTGCTAAGCTTATTACCCGCCTTGTTTCGCCAAGTGTATTGCAACCCGCTGAGAGGAATTTCATATAACATGTTTCCTTCAATAAAATCATTGAAAGTCTGAGCATCATTGGGACAAAACTCGGTACCACATTGCTCCTCTCGTGTTCGAACCGCATTCCAATCGCCCATGAAAATATAGTCGCCCGGGTGCGTAGACATAAAAGTTGAAAGTTTATTCCACAACACCACCTTTTCCGTGACCGGTTGTGGAGCATAGACATTCACCATATGAACCTCCAAATCGTCCTTTAACCATTTTCCTTTAACGATAACAAAGTTTTCGTCACACCACATGTTACTTTTAACAAAAGAACAAGGGTCCCACATAGAAATGATGCCTCCCGAAAAACCCCGAGACAATGACACAGAATAGTCAAAGTTAGGGTTACCCCATAACGATCTCAAATCAAACATCTTTAGACGAGACATCTTTGATTCTTGGATTCCCAAGAATTGAATTTTCCACGAAACACACGTATCATTTATCCATTGTCTTTTCGCATGAACTTTCGACCCGCAACTATTAATGGATAAGATCTTCATTGGAAACACTTTGGAATATCGACGTGATTCTTAAGGTTGGTGCACACTTTAATATTGTAACCAAGAAGTTCTCGTATCCCAAAAATATCTTCGCTTTTATCTTGTGATTTGAAGACGCCCGAAACTTTTAAATCATCCAAGGTGTAAGGCGTATGGCAGTTCACTGAGTGGCCTGAGATTAACTGTTTACCTCTTTCGATCTGTTCGTTAGTAAAACCTGGTGGACATGATCTACTGGTACTGACCGTATCTCCATGTGGTTCTACTCCTTTACCATTCTTGCTGGTAACAGCATCAATAGTAACCTCAAAAACTGGTTCTTTTGAATTGCAGTTTACCGACTCCTATTGTTTTTCAGACTTAGCCTGTTTAGATTCACTTGGATTAATTTGTATCCCTTCAAATTCCTGTAAAGGGTCTGTATCTGACCTGGTTTCATATAATTGAGAAGAATCAGATTCATTACTTTGTACCTCTTCAGCCTCTGATGCAACATCTTCGTTACTCACCGGTGATATGGTTGAGTCAATGTCAAATAACCATGTACCAATCTCTTGAGCAAACACCTTCACTTCTTTTCCATTTATACCAACAATAGCAGAAGTGGAGATTGGTATTTTGGAATGAGTTGCAATGCAAACACGACCAATGGACAGAGGTACCTTAGTATTGACTTCGAAAAACAGGAAACGACCAAATAATGATGCTATTTTCTTGGTGGCAATGGTACCCCAAGCACAAGTTGAAAGTTCGAATACTTCTAACCAAAGTATTCGTTCATCCACAATGAAATCATCCGTGGCCTGTCTGACACACGAGAAAAGTGACATGAGATCATCATTAGCTTTAAAAGCCGCACATGCAACACTAGAATGGAAGTGTATCCAAATCCAGTAACCACCTAGGTATTGAATCTTGAAATCTTTGAAACCTGCTGCATAGCATAACCTGTAAACAGTATATAACAATCCCATATCTTTGACCTTAGCCATTATAACTTGATCATCATTAACCTTGATCAAATCAGCATCATCTAGTATTATTTTCTTCGGTACTGGCATGGTCCCCGATACTTTGGACGCATAGGAAGATTCACCTACGTTATTCTCAACCTTCTGTTGTTCTACCTCAACAGTCTTTGATGTAACCGGGATTACAGGTGGTTGTTTGGGTGGTACTTCCGTTTTGGTCGAATGATTATGTTTTTCACTCTTAGGAACATTATTATCGAACTTTGAAGCTTCAACAAAGAGATGGTAATTACCCATCCAAACATCGGCCATACGATTTTCCATTGCGAGAACATTCTTAACCCCCAAGAATCGAATGAAGGCAAACCTTTTTCCTAAGCATGACCTTTTCTTAGCTATGTAAACATCGGCCAGACACCCATACCCATCGAAGACCTTCCTTAACGATGACGTATCAGCAAAATCATGTTGATTATATCCTTTTAACAAGTAATAATGTTGATTTGTTGCATGAGTCAAAATGTTTTCTATCTAGAAGCTTTGAAACGAAAGATCTCAGTGAAGTTTCGTATGTTAAATTGAAATTCACCAAGATTGAGCCAGTGAGATATCAGCATAATCTCAGAAGGCATAAATTGAACATGTACCCAGTAGGTTGAATATGCAACATTTCTCCCCACGGTCACTCCTATGGTTAAGGGTTGATAATTCTGAGTGATAACGCCTCATTTATACATATTGTTCTTAGCGTTATCGGTTCTCGTCATTATTATTTCTAACACTTTTGAGTTTGTAAGAGCTTAAAATAAAGATTTATGGTCAAGAGTGGTTAATGAACTTAACTGAAAAATTTGTACGAGTTCAACGTTTACCGAGATCGAATTGGAGCAAAACGACATGTGAAAAGATAATAAAAAAAATGATTTCTGCTGAAAGGGATTCTTGGTCGTGAATTTGAAATTTCTTATCGCGAAAATGGAGTCAGAAGGTAGTAACTTTTGGTTTATTAAGAGTCGCGATCGCGACTATATTACATATGGTCGCGAGAAAATGGTTAAACAAAAAGTGGGCTGGTGGTGATTTATAAAGAGTGTAGCTAAATTGACTTGGGCCCCACATTAATTTTTTGCTAGCAGACATATCACAAGAAATAGGGAGCAAGCAACTTGGGTTATTATATATATTATCATCTTAAAAATATACTCCATACACATACAATTTTAGATTAGGTTTATTATTATTTTGGGTTTGTTGTGGGGGCCGCTGGCAAGACGTTGATTACCTCTTGCTTTT
This sequence comes from Rutidosis leptorrhynchoides, assembly GCF_046630445.1. NCBI lineage: Eukaryota > Viridiplantae > Streptophyta > Magnoliopsida > Asterales > Asteraceae > Rutidosis > Rutidosis leptorrhynchoides. The sequence goes on from NC_092336.1 coordinate 190,349,265, forward strand.
GTTCGACATTATCCTTATGTACTAAACAACACCCAGATTTATGTCGTTGGATGTAATAAAACCTCCAAAACTACATTATTGTCTCCTCTTTAAAACACGCTCCAACATTTACAACAAAAGAGGAGGATTCCATATTATTTTATTAGACAATTTGGAGACTTGTCTACAAGCTTTAGGTTTTTTGCTTTACACTTGAATTTTATGATTCAACATTAAAGATTCGGTAATTCTTATATTCATTTTTTGTTTTGATTACAATGATTAATTTTTGGTTATTGATTATTTGTGCTGATTATTTGATTCATATGTCTAGCTAAATCTCTTGTGTTCACTTAGATGATTGAATCTAGGAGAATGATTGCTAATCTTTTGTTGATTGATGTAACGAGAGTTAATAGATTAATTAACTTGTCTAGGTTATTGAGAGATAATTAGATTGGTTGAAATTACATGCGGGACACCAGTGTAATTAGACTAGTAATTAACTCATCAATTTATTAAGAAGGGTTACGGTACAGAGACAATAAGGATCGATATATTTTTATTGAATGAATATTATGAGGAATACATGCCACAATATACAGCCAAGACTACAAAACCTAATGAGCTGGTAAACATCATGGGCCCTTATAAAATGGGCTAGCATACATAAATGATAGGCTAACATATGTAAATAACATATGCGTCTAACATCCCCCCGCAGTTGTAGTGGGAGCTAGGAGAACGCTCAAACTGGATCGAAACTCATCAAAAAGTGTAGTAGGTAGGCCTTTAGTGAAGATGTCTGCAAACTGATATCGAGAAGGAACGTGAAGGACCCGAACATGACCCTTAAGAACAATATCGCGGACAAAATGGATGTCAATCTCAATGTGTTTGGTACGATGGTGTTGCACCGGGTTTCCAGACATGTACACAGCACTAACGTTGTCACAGTAGACAAGAGTAGCAGATCAAAGTGGGCAATGGAGTTCACGTAGAAGATTACGAATTCAACAAGTCTCTGCAACGGCATTTGCAACGCCTCAGTATTCAGCTTCGACACTGGAGCGTGACTGAGTATGTTGCCGTTTAGAAGAACAAGATAGTAGATTATTACCCAAAAATACACAGTGTCCAGATGTAGAGCGGCGAGTAGAGGGACAACCAGCCCAGTCAGCATCAGAATAAGCAACCAATGAGCAAGTGCTAGATGAAAATAGTTGTAGACCAAGATCAAGAGTGCCCTGGACATAGCGAATGATCCTTCGAAGAGTAGCCATGTGAGGCTCTCGAGGATCATGCATAAACAAACAGATCTGCTGGACAGCATAAGAGATATCATGCCTGGTAAAAGTGAGATATTGTAGAGCACCGGCAAGGCTGCGATATAAAGTGGGATCCTTAACTGGGGAACCAGCAGTGGTTAGTTTGGTGCCAATACTGATCGGTATGCGACTAGAATTACAACCAACCATGTCTGCACGCTCAATGATCTCAGATGCGTACTTCTTTTGAGAGAGAAACATACCAGAAGGAGTACAAGTGACAGAAATGCCAAGAAAATAATTTAACGGACAAAGATCAGTCATGGAGAACTCCTGATGTAAAGAGGTGATAACCCTATGAAGAAAGGCTGTAGACGAGGCAGTCAAGATGATGTCGTCCACATATAATAACAAATAGGCTGTGTCCGTGCCGTGCTTGTAGATGAATAAAGATGTGTCACATCTACTGTGTTGGAATCCAATACGCTGAGCATACTCGGCAAATCGCTGAAACAGTACTCTAGGAGCTTGCTTCAGTCCGTATATAGATTTCTGCAGAAGGCAAACATGATCAGGACGAGTAAGGTCACGAAAACCGGGGGGCTGATGCATGTAGACAGTCTCAGAGAGAGTACCGTGGAGAAACACATTCTTGACATCTAGCTGATGAATAGGCCAGTGTCGAGATGCAGCAAGACTGAGTACAGTCCTAATAGTGGCCGGTTTTAAAACAGGGCTGAAAGTCTCATCACAATCAATACCAACCTGTTGACTTTGACCGTTAGCGACAAGTCGAGCCTTATACCTGCTTAGTGTACCATCTGCATTAAACTTGTGCTTAAATAAACACATGGAGTGAACTATGTTCATATCCGTGGGGCGGGGCACAAGAGTCCATGTACCATTTTTAATTAAAGCATTATATTCTTCAGTCATAGCGTTATGCCAGTTGGGATCGTTAAAGGCGTTGGAATATGACTTTGGTGTAGGAGAGGGTGTGGAGACGTGGAGGTTAAGAGGTTGAACATGTTTGGTGGTGCCAAGGCGGTGTCGAGTGACCATAGGGTAAGTGTAGGTCGTGTTTTGAGGTGGTGGAGGTGGTGAGTTTAACACCCTGTCAAAAATCCCTTTAACGGAATGTTAACGCTGGTCCCAGTGCTTGGCTTGACTTCTATGTGACAGCAATATTCTACAGCGGAAGCAATTAATACCTGAGAATAAAACACGCAAAACGGGTCAACAATAATGTTGGTGAATCTACAGGTTTAAAGTTATGTAACAGTATCTGAAAAACAGTTATCAGAAAAATAGTTTAAATTCCCTTGACCACGAGATTTTACAAGTACAACATCAAGTTGCAAAAACATTTGCATAATCTGAGCACCTGAATACTAGCAATGACCCGAGTATAGAAACCACTATACCCGCCCTTACCTCGTAAAATGTTATACACTTGTTCGAGTGTATCTAATGTTTAAATTAAATGCACCACAGCTAATAATGTAGGGTGAGGTTGTCAACCTAACGGATCCGTCCATCTAAATTGTGCTTACACCGATGGTATTAAAAGTATTCAAGCTAGAGGCTTTGTGAACAAACTCAATACGCATATATAGTACACGTGTCAATACGAAAGCATTTGATAAAGTAAGTATAACAGAGTGTATTCTCATCCCTGAAAATATGTAAAAAGTGAGACTGTAGACTCACCTTTGAATAAAGCTCGGATTGAAAGACAAAACTTGTACGGTTTACAGCTGAATAATGCAACCTAAGTATACGTATTTAGGTTGGTCAATTTATGTATCTTAAATAAGGGTGGTTTCATAGTATAAGTTGTCTTATTTCTCGACTCGACGCGTTTCAAAGTAAAAGTCAACAAATAGTCAACTAGATCATGCAAGTCAAACAAAGTCAGCCGAAGTCAAATCGAAAGTCAAACTTGGTCAGCGTGGTCAACTAAAGTCAACATCAGTAGGTTCATGTCAAATGTTGGTCAACATGTCAAACCTAAGTCAAACAATACGTCTCAGGTCATGAATGATCATTTTCACAATTTCAGTTTATCGTTGTGCACAAAGTTCATGAACACGTAGCATACTTAGCACATTATCTCATAGTACAAAATTCAAGTAAACATGTAAAACTCCAGATCATAAATATACTTAAAATTGATTCCAAAAAGTCCGGCCAGGGTCTCATACGATAATTAAAAGTCAGGAATCAGAAGGGGTACATTTGAGGTTTGCCAAGTCAGTTTCTGACCGTGCACTGATTTCGTTTTGGCTATAACCGGAGTTAGGAACATGAAATTGATACAAGACAGTGGCCATAGTTCAAGGACAAGTCAAACTAACACCTATCAAAAATCGAGCAATTTTTGTTTAGCCAATTTGTACAGTTTATTCATGCAAATTGAATGTTCAGTTTTTCAGCTTAATTCAGAAGTCACACAAAGTATGACACTAGTGTGCCCAATGCATAAAGTTTTAGAGATTGACATTAACTAACCATAAGTCACATATCATGTTAATTTTCATTTTCCAGAAGCATACATTCTAAATCAATAAACACAAACCACAGAGTATAAAACAGAGAGCAATTTACAGATTCGATTCTAGTTTAGCTAGTCACATTCGCACGCGATTATCCGAAGATCTAGATACAATTAGCCTATGATATCTACATGAAAGGTGAAGTAATTTTTGTGTAAATTTGAAATATGCAAATCTTTAATCACGGAAGTTAACACCTTTTATCATACAAGGCTGTTTTCATGCAAGTGCTGTATAAATCCACCTTTACGCTAAATCAAGCATATCTCGGGTTATACATAAGCAAAAGACATGATATCCTAGTGTAAATTGAGTGTTTTTAAATTATATTTCTAGTGGTGTAAGTTTCACATGCCAATTCATGGTCTACCAAACCCAGATTTCTGATTACACACAAAAACACAACGTTAATTTCAATTGACCATAACTTGATCATCCGGAAACGAAATCAAACGAATCCAAAGCCTAAAATCAATAGTTTTTTGCAAGGAATCTGATTATAAAATAATAATTAACATTTAACAAAGTCAATTTTCTGTACACACAAGAATCAAATTCGGTTTTCATGCTAAACAATCAATACGTTCGAATTAACGACTAACAACACATATAAACGCGATGAATCAAGCAATTGACCAACATAAACTATAAAACTTTATGAAATCAGAATTTTTAAGATTAGGGTTTATGTGATTATACCTTAGATCACAAAATTAAATACACCAATGCTTAGAGAATAACGCGAATCACAACGTTCGTGTAGAAAGTTTAGGCTAAAAATTAAAATTGAGTGATGGTGTGTGTGGGATGGAGGTCGACGAGCAGGCTGGGGGAGAAGGAGATGGCGACTGCAATTTTTAATTAGGGGATTATGAGTAGTTTAGGTTTACACTCTAATTTATACTAGGGTTTAATTATCACTAATTACAACCAAGTCCTTTTAAGTTGCAAAATTTTAAAATAATAAAAGGGGTGGGGAGGGACAATCGGCCGAATGGGCCATGGGAGTGACTCCCGGGCTCTCGTTTTGTAAAAGCGCATATTTGTGGTCTGTTTTAAGTGCCGTTTAGTCTTACCGAAGGCCCGGAACGCTAAACCGATCGTTAAACGCAACCAATCGTTTAATTTATAATAAATTAAGTATTTTTGAAAAGTTAATGATTAATAATTTAATAATTAAAATAAACCCGAGCGTTTCGTTGCTCAAAAAGCCGTTATCAAAACCGTATCGTTTTTATCGTATTTCTTTATCTGAAATATATATTTGAATTAATATCAACCCTTATTAATTATTATAACCCACCAACGATCAAGTACGCATTTATTACATATAAACACATAAAAGTCAAATAATCGCCGTTAAATAAACTAACGGAAGGTTAACGGAAGTAACGGAAAAAGCAGGGTTGTTACATTACCCACCTGTTATTGAAAATTTCGTCCTGAAATTTTAATGATCATCCTCTGAAGTAGTTTCCTCGGGAAACAGTTGCGGATATTTCAGTCTCATCTGGTCTTCACGCTCCCACGTGAACTCTGTGTAGTGACCCGAACTTTTCCATGTTTATATATATTAAACGAAATTAATATTTACATGATTAAGTGTTTCCAACATGTTAAGCAATCAAACTTGTTAAGACTTGATTAATTGAAATAGGTTTCATATAGATAATTGACCACCCAAGTTGACCGGTATTCACGAACGTTAAAACTTGTAAAAACTATATGATGTCATATATATGGATATATATATATATATAGTTAACATTATATTATGATTAGTAAACATATCATTAAGTATATTAACAACGAACTACATATGTAAAAACAAAACTACTAACTTAAGGTTTTCGAAACGAGGCATATATGTAACGATTATCGTTGTAACGACATGTAATGTATATATATCGTATTAAGATATATTAATACATCATGATATCATGATAATGTAATAATTTAACATCTCATTAGATATATAATAAACAATGGGTTAACAACATTTAACAAGATCGTTAACTTAAAGGTTTCAAAACAACACTTACATGTAACGACTAACGATGACTTAACGACTCAGTTAAAATGTATATACATGTAGTGTTTTAATATGTATTCATAAACTTTTGAAAGACTTAAAGACACTTATAGAAGTACTTCTACTTAACAAAAATGCTTACAATTACATCCTCATTCATTTTCATCAACAATTCTACTCGTATGCACTCGAATTTGTACTCGTACAATACACAGCTTCTAAATGTATTTACTATTGGTATATACACTCCAATAATCAGCTCTTAGCAACCTATGTGAGTCACCTAATACATGTGGGAACCATCATTTGGCAACTAGCATGAAATATCTAACAAAACAACAAACTAATGGAGACTATATTGACACCATAATTCACGTGTAAGAACACACACATAAACACTTTCATTTTGCAACTTACATGCATCAAACTACTCTCTCTCAAGTTTTCTTCCATTGTTCTAAGTGTTCTTCATCATCTTCATCAAAATCTAGCTCAATCTAGTTCATAAATCCATACATAAACCAAGTTATAAAACAACTACTCAAGAACACACCAACAACACTTCCAAGTTTACTAGCTTACTTTCAATCTTGCAAATCCACTTTGAGTGATCATCCAACCTCAAGAAATCTTTCTTAATTACAGTAAGATATCTTTCTAATACAAGGAAATACTCATATTCAAACTTTAATTCAATTCCTATAACTTTAACAATCTTATTTCGAGTGGAAATCTTACTTGAATTTGTTTTCGTGTCATGATTCTACTTCAAGAACTTTCAAGCCATCCAAGGATCCTTTGAAGCTAGATCTATTTTTTTCATTTCCAGTGGGTTTATCCACAAAACCTGAGGTAGAAATGATGTTCTTAACATCATTCGATTCATATATATAAAACTCTCTTATTCGAAGGTTTAAATTTGTAATCACTAGAACATAGTTTAGTTAATTCTAAACTTGTTCGCAAACAAAAGTTAATCCTTCTAACTTGACTTTTAAAATCAACTACACACATGTTCTATATCTATATGATATGCTAACTTAATGATTTAAAACCTGAAAACACGAAAAACACCGTAAAACCGGATATACGCCGTCGTAGTAACACCGCGGGCTGTTTTGGGTTAGTTAATTAAAAACTATGATAAACTTTGATTTAAAAGCTATTCTTCTGGGAAAATTATTTTTCTTATGAACATGAAACTATATCCAAAAATCATGGTTAAACTCAAAGTGGAAGTATGTTTTCTAAAATGGTCATCTAGATGTCGTTCTTTCTACTGAAATGACTACCTTTACAAAAATGACTTGTAACTTGTGATTCCGACTATAAACTTATACTTTTTCTGTTTAGATTCATAAACTCAAGTTAAATATGAAACCATAGCAACTTGAATAACTCAAAACGGATTTAAAACGAAGAAGTTATGGGTAAAACAAGATTGGATAATTTTGCTTGTTGTAGCTACGTGAAAATTGGTAACAAATCTATATTAATCATATCCTAGCTAACTTATATTGTATTATACAAGTATTCTAATATATTATGTAATCTTGGGATACCATAGATATGTATGCAAATGTTTTGACATATCATATCGACCCATCTATATATATTATTTGGAACAACCATAGATACTCTGTATGCAGTAATGTTTGAGTTAGCTATACAGGGTTGAGGTTGATTCCAAAAATATATATTCTTTGAGTTGTGATCTAGCCTGAGACGTGTATACACTGGGTCGTGGATTGATTCAAGATAATATATATATCGATTTATTTCTGTACATCTAACTGTGGACAACTAGTTGTAGGTTACTAACGAGGACAGCTGACTTAATAAACTTAAAACATTAAAATATATTAAAAATGTTGTAAATATATTTTGAACATACTTTGATATATATGTACATATTTGTTATAGGTTCGTGAATCGACCAGTGGCCAAGTCTTACTTCCCGACGAAGTAAAAATCTGTGAAAGTGAGTTATAGTCCTACTTTTAAAATCTAATATTTTGGGATGAGAATACATGAAATTTTATAAATGTTTTATGAAATAGACAAAAGTAAATGAAACTACATTATATGGGTGAACGATTGAAGCTGAATATGCCCCTTTTTAGCTTGGTAGCCTAAGAATTTGGGAACAGACCCTCAAATTGATGCGAATCCTAAAGATAGATCTATCGGGCCCAACAAGCCCCATTCTGGAATTTGGAATGCTTTAGTACTTCGAAATTATCATGTCCGATGGGTGTCCCGAAATGATGGGGATATTCTATATGCATCTTGTTAATGTCGGTTACCAGGTGTTCACCATATGAATGATTTTTATCTCTATGTATGGGATGTGTATTGAAATATGAAATCTTGTGGTCTATTATTATGATTTGATAATATATAGGTTAAACCTATAACTCACCAACATTTTTGTTGACGTTTTAAGCATGTTTATTCTCGGGTGATTATTAAGAGCTTCCGCTGTTGCATACTAAAATAAGGACAAGATTTGGAGTCCATGCTTGTTTGATATTGTGTAAAAACTGCATTCAAGAAACTTATTTTTGATGTAATATATTTTTACTGTAAACCATTATGTAATGGTCGTGTGTAAACGGTATATTTTAGATTATCATTATTTGATAATCTACGTAATGCTTTTTAAACCTTTATCGATAAAATAAAGGTTATGGTTGTTTTAAAAATGAATGCAGTCTTTGAAAACCGTCTCATATAGAGGTCGAAACCTCGCGACGAAATCAATTAATATGGAACGTTTATAATCAATATGAACGGGACATTTCAGTTGGTATCAGAGCGTTGGTCTTAGAGAACCAGAAATTTGCATTAGTGTGTCTTATCGAGTTTGTTAGGATACATTAGTGAGTCTGGACTTCGACCTTGTTTTCTTTAAAAACAATTTCTTAACACTTTTGTTGGAAACTATATATTATTAACATGTAAATATTATGTGATATATTAACCTCTTAATGTGTTTGATATTGTGTGATAGATGTCTACCACTAGTACAAATCCCATCGACTCACCTAATAATAATGAAGAGTCGAATATAATTTGGGAAGATTCACAAATTCCCGAAGAGGAACCGGAAGAGGAGAAACCGGAAGAGGAGGAACCAGAAGAGGAGGAACCGGAAGAGGAAGAACCGGAAGAAGAAGAGGTTCCGGAGGAAGAAATATTGATACCTACAGTAAATCATTTAAATAAAGGAAAATCCTCAACCAACGGACCAAAGTTAAAAATGGTCAATGGTGTTTCCTCCGAGGAAGCAAAATATTGGGAAGATTACCAATTTTCCGATGAATCGGATCCCGATGAGGATTCCGATGATGTTATAGAAGTTACCTTGACCCAATTTAATATAGCAAAAGAAAATAATAAGGGAAAAGGTGTAAAAATAGAGAAACCTGATTCCAACCCCAATGAACTTTATATGTATCGGCAACATCCGTATCTCCCAAATTGTAACAATAACCCGGGAACCTCTAAACCACCAGGTTTTTCTAAACCATTGTGGAAAACGACAGCTCGTATTAGAGGAGCACCATATATCCCTAGAAAATTAGGAAAACGAACCAAGTCCGAAGAAGAAGAAACCAGTGATTCAGATTAGAGGGTTGTAATCATGTTGTGTATTATATGTATTGTAGTGTGCTTGTACTTTTATTTTCTATGTAAAAATTGCTTGTATTGTTTGTTAATTATCTTTTACGAATCTAATCCTTGTCTATTTTACAGTATAAAAACACAAAATGGACGTTAAAGATAGACAACCAAAAATTTTAGAAGACCTACCAGGAGATATGATTGATGAAATCTTGTCTAGAGTCAGGCAGAATTCATCAGCACAATTAGTTACGGCAAAATTAGTTTGTCAAACGTTTGAAAGACATTCCAGGCATGCCTTAGTATATAAAAGGCTTTCCTTTGAAAAATGGGGTATATCACATTGGGGAGACTTTAAGTTACGCCAAGTTTTCTTTAAGGCATTTAGTGCGGGAAACCCAGATGCAATTTTACGCTACGGGTTACGAACCTATTTTGACTCAACATATCCCAACATAGGACTCCGTTCTTTAGAAAGAGCTTCTAACATGCAACATAAAGAAGCATGTTATGCTTACGGGTTAATAATGTTCGCTTCTCATCCAATTGAGAAAAAGAACATTGGGTTGCAACTTTTAAATAAAACATTCTCACAAGTGACGGACTCAGTAGTTGGGGTAAGAAACAAGGTTTTTAGATTGCTACGAGGCTGTTGGGCATTACGAAACCCTCGTCCTTTTGACGACATTACAACATGCTGCCTAGCCAATGGTCATAACGGTTACTTTTCACAAGACCAAGGATGGGAAGTCGTCTTAGTAAAACCAGAATGCATGACTTGTTTCTGGACATATGAATTACGTGTCTTTATTTCTTTTACTGAACAACTTGCGTATTAACTAGAATTGCCTTTATAGCTGCCGAATAGCAAAGTTATTATGTGTTATATTTCACCCTATATGTATAATAGTGGTATTGTAAGTTTGTAAATTTTTGTATAAAGTTTGAACGCGAAATATTATTGTAATAAGTTTTTCATATAGAAGCGTAGTAGTTGAGTTGTATAGTAGCTAGTAAGTATGAACTTAACGCGTAGGTATTACCTGAATTAAAACTGTAAAATGCTAATATGAAGAAAAATCTTTTATAAATAAGTTCATATAATGCTACGAATTACTATTGACTACTCTTAAATTCTATATGATTAACTCAATTCTTTTGGCTATTTTTGAAGGAAATGGCACCGACGACTCGTCAGAACTTGAACATGAGTGAGGAAGATTTCCTTGTTTTCCTTGCTGCGAACATAGCCGCAGTACAGGCTGCAATGCAAAAGAACAATAACTCTGGATCTAGCAGTGAAACTAATTCCACAAGAAATCGTGTAGGATGCTCCTACAAAGAATTCACTGCCTGCAAACCTTTGGATTTTGATGGAACCGAAGGACCAATTGGATTGAAACGGTGGACCGAGAAAGTCGAATTGGTATTTGCCGTAAGTAAGTGTACTGAAGAGAACAAAGTTAAGTACTGATGTTATGCGAGGCGTATATGAAATAGTATATATTTTACTAGGAAAAACTATTAAATACGATACAATTTTACACAAGATATTTATTTATTTATAGAATGGATATACCTAAACCTTGCTACAACACTTATAGGCAGTGTACCTAATCGTACAGTAGTGTAGTTTTTAGTAAGTCTGGTTCGTTCCACAGGGAAATCTTTAAACAAAGCTTAACGCTATATTAGTTTTAATTTATAAAAATACAAATATATATATATATATATATATATATATATATATATATATATAAGTAAAATTATTATTATAAAGGGGGGCTTTTACCGTTTAATGACCGGTTTGTCGATTTTTAAAACTTTAGTCGCAGTTAAAACCTAATGTAAAATATTAAATAAATAAAAGACTTAATTTAAAGCGTAAAGTAAATAACGATAATGAAATTGCGAATAATAAAAGTGCGATAAAATAAAATTACGATAATTAAGAAGTGCGATAATTAAAAGTGCAATTAAATACAATGACAATAAATAAAAATGTGATAATTAGAAGTGCAATTAAATATGAAAATAAAGGAATTATGCTTATTTAAACTTCAATAAATCATGATGTTTGACGTGTTGATTTTAGTTTTATGCCCATGGGTTAATTGTTCTTTGTCCTGGATTATTTAATATGTCCGTCTGGTTTTTGTCCATAACAGTCCATCAGTCATAAATATAAAGTGCGAGTGTCCTCGTCAAATTATCCTTATATCTGAAGTCAAATATTCCAACTAATTGGGGACTTAAACTGTAACAAGGTCTTAATACATTGTTTAATAATTACACCAGGATATCGACTGCGTGTAACCCAAGGTTTTAATACCTTGTTATCAATTATGCCAAGTGTCCTTGTACATAATTTCACCCCTGTTTTAATAATTCTAGTGACTATTAATCCATTCCCGTGTCCGGTTAAATGAACGATTATTAGTACATATAAATATCCCGCCCATCGTGTCCGATCGAGTGTATATGGTTATTTATAGGTACGTCCAATTGTAAATCTTTATATTAAAATTAACAAACTATCATTTAGTTAAACAAATATAAAGCCCATTAATAGCCCATAGTCTAATTTTCACAAGTGTCGTTCTTTTGTCTAAACCCCAATTATGGTACAAAGCCCAATTACCCAATTTTAATATTTTTAGCCCAACATCATGATTACTTCGTCTTAAGTAAGCATAATAATAACTTAGCTACGAGACATTAAATTAAAAAGTTTGAACATAACTTACAATGATTAAAAATAGCGTAGCGTTACATGGACAGAATTTCGACTTACACCCTTACAACATTCGCTAACATACCCTTATTATTAGAAATTAAAATTAAAATTAAAATTATAGTATAAATATATATACATATACATTGATGAATGAAGAGAAAAGGATGTAAATAATCCGTCGAATTGCATGGCCTTTTATAGGTGGATTTCTGATTTTGTGGGCTCCGCGAGTGCGGCCTTTTTGGGCTTTATAAGCTCCGCGAGTGCGGAGCTGTGGAATCCAGCTCACAAAGGGTTTGTCTCCTAGCTTGCCGACGGATTTTATTATATAAATATAATATAAATATATAATTTATATAATTAATTATATATTATATTATTTTTATATACATAATTAATTTGTAACTTTCGGTCCGTTGCGTCGTACGTTGAAAGTTTGTTCATGTCTCGGTTCCGGATTTTCAAACGTCCTTTCGTATAATTTAATATGTTGTACTTTGCGTTTTTCATCTTGTACTCTTGTAATTTTGAGATGTTTCTCATCAATAATTTGAACCTCTTTGCTTGTACTTTGTACTTTTTAGCTTTTTGGTTGTTTGCGTCTTCAATTCGACGAATCTGTCTTTTGTCTTCACCTTTTAATATTTAAACAAATATTCCTTGTAAATAGGACAACTGCAACTAAAAGCTTGTCTTTCTTGAGGGATAATGCGATGAAATATATGTTCGTTTTTAGCATTATCAAATATTCCCACACTTGAGCGTTGCTTGTCCTCAAGCAATATAGTCTTGAAATATACTAGAATCACTTCTTTATTCTTCACACTTTATACATCAGTGATTTCATTACGGCGGTATGAACAATGGTAGTAACGTTATGGTTTACAGTCCCACATGACTATAAAAATTTAGATCCTTTAAGGAAATTGGATCTTTATGAAAACATTTGATCTTTTGAAAATTAAATCTAGCTTTTACCCTAGATAAGTTTTTCGGGATAACCCTTCACCGGTGTTTGCAAATTCTTTTTGTGGGTTTGGTGGGTTTCAGATTTGAAAACTTTAGCTCAAAACTTGCGGTTTTGTGTCACCCACTTGCTAACCTTCTATTGGGAAAGCAACACGTCCAGTATACTTGCTCAGTATATTACCTTTCGGTAAACTACCGTCCGGTTGTTAAAGAAAGCGTTGAACAAGCAACTGTTAAGGCAATGTCCCCTGACATGCTTTTAATTATGGTCTATAACGTGTCGGATGCAATTACTATCCTTGGTAGGAGCAATAGTAAAGCTCACCCTTATAATTTTCCGGTCTGGCACAAGGTCCTGTCTTTGACCATGCTATGCAACCACCGTTCTTACGGTTGACACCCGATTTGGTTCAGGTGACCTAATGAATTCCAGGTGAATTCCGAGGATTTTACGTTCAATGGTAATGAACGCATTGAAAATGAGTTTTCAGAAAACAAATCGGTTTATAATTTTGATCAAAATATTTTCTCGTTCAAGCTCGAGTTTAGATATCATCGAATTCCATGAGTTTGTAATTCTCAATCTTTAAGGCCAATCTCAAGGATTGAGTAATATCAGTCTTAAAAGCTGATTTTTGATCTTTAAGGAGATTATCCTTTCTGGGGATCTGATTCATTAGTCTTATCAAGCTAATTTGCACGGCGTCCTCTCCATTTTACAAGACAGATCCTCTCATGGTTAGGATAAGTCTGACCACTTGGCGACCCTGTTTGATGCTGATGTCCGTGGATTTCCTGTTGATTTTAGAGATGACTTTTCTAGATTTTTGGTCAACCTACAGCTGGTCTGGACGACAACTTCATGACCTAAATCAAGAAGCGCGTTTTTTTTTCGGAAGACTTTACTTCCTTTTAATGATGGAATTGATTCATCGTGTAGATCCATCTTTCTTACAGTAAATCGGGTAAAACTGTTTAGTTTAGTCCAAAGCAAAAGTATCTTCAATTATTTGTTACAAAAATATGTGACTTATGTTTTAAATAACTTGGTAAATTTTCCCACACTTGGCTTTTATTTTCTTTTATTTGCCTTTTTTATTGTCCTCTATTCCATTTTAAATGAATTCTAACATTTTGGTTTGTTTCTCAATTTATGTTCTTTCCGAGGTAACAATAATTTCGGTGTTAACACCTAGTTTTATCGTTCATAAATATGTATAAACATGATTTTGAATTCATTTAATTGAAATTTTTTACTAGAAGTGGGTAGTCAGTATATAAGACTAGGGCTGTTCTTTGTTATCAGAGAGCACTAGATTCTAATACAACTACTACGTTACTAGTATTTTTAATGGTAACCAAGTGTTTAAGTTAAAAATTTTAAAAATCCGAAAGAATTTAACCCCTTCCCACACTTAAGATCTTGCAATGCCCTCATTTGCAATAAATTAGTAACAATTTAAATTATTGAGGGTGATTAGCGTAGAAAAATAATTAAATTTTACCAAAGTTTCCAAACATATTGACGTTTGTTTGCTGAATGATAAATAGTGCACATCATTTGTTCATTCTGTCTTGTTGTTACATCACATTTGTTTTTCATTTTTGTCGTCAAAAGTACTAGCTTTTGCTGAACTTAATGCCAGTCTTTGAAAATACGCTGTTTTACCCTGTTTTGTACATGAGATAAACTACAAACACATATATACATATTTTTGAAGTTGGGTTTTTACACCACATTCAAAAATTATTAAAATCTAATAAAGTTAGAAAATTATAAAAGCTATTATAATAATAAAATAAGAAATAAGAAATAAGAAAATTAAGAATTAGTAACATTACAATAA
This sequence comes from Rutidosis leptorrhynchoides, assembly GCF_046630445.1. NCBI lineage: Eukaryota > Viridiplantae > Streptophyta > Magnoliopsida > Asterales > Asteraceae > Rutidosis > Rutidosis leptorrhynchoides. The sequence goes on from NC_092336.1 coordinate 190,364,279, forward strand.
AATAAACAAAAATAGAAAATTACGGATGAGGAGGATGGTTCCAGTATGGGTCCCAAGCGTATCCACAGATGCTGTAAAATGCTTGGGCCGGGTCATATGTAGGATATGGTGGTCGGCTCTCTAAAGTCCAAGGAGCAAATTCGGGCATAACGGTAGGAATGTAGTCTCTACCTACGTGTGTACAATGACTTATGATTTGGCTTTGATGATACTGCCAATCTTGAAATGCTTTTTGTCTAGCCATTTCATACTCGTGTCGAGCCATAAAAATTTGCATTTCCGTCATTGGATTACCCCCTCCCGGTTGATCTCTCTCAACCTGTGGATGCCTGCCATCATAACGTGATGCCGCGTTGTTTCGTTTCTTTAAGACCTTAGCACCATGATAAACACGCAAATCTATTCTATCGCGGGGTTCTGGTTCTGCCATTAATATTCCCCCCGACTTCTATCCACACCAAGATATTCAGCAATTAAAGTAATAAATATACCACCTCCTATTATGCTACCACGCCTCATACCCCTAACCATAGTCAATAAATAATAACCCACACAAAAAGGTATACTTACAGTGCTCTGTGGGTCTCGAATACACATGTGGTAAAACAAATCCTGTTCATTTATCTTTTCCTTATTCTTACCTCGTTGTGTAATCGAATTGGCTAAAAACCTATGGATTACTCTTAATTCAGCTCTATCAATATCAAGATAAGAGTATAATCCCCCCTGGAATCGGCGACGGCTAGTCATCCTACTCCATACGTCATTCGTATCAAAATTCTCATCCACCCTCCTACCATAAACTATTAACCTCTAAAAATCATAAGATGCTAGCTCCTCGGGCGTATATATACGTAAAGCCCGAGCCATATCTAGTAAAGACATATGGCGCATCTCCCCTCCTAATAAAAATCTAAGAAAACTACGATCGGTTAAAGTATCTACCCGATCATTTATTTCAATAGTACATAATAACTCTATACACCATTCTCTATACACAGGTCTATGCATGTTGAATAAACTTACCCAATCACTAAAAGTAGAATTACCATACCTTTGAGTAAGTAATTCCCTGATTGGCTCGGCCAATTCTACTACCTCTAATGGTTCCCAATCTATAACTCTGGGTACCTCAACATTATTAGACACAAGGTTGTGTAGGTTCTTTTGATATTTTGGATAGTCTATCCAATATCTATCAAATCTCAAATTCGGATGTAAATCTGCCTCATGAATGTTTGAATATAAAACAATTGAGTGAGGCATATCTTGTCGGTATTGGTTATTAATTTCCTGTTGATCTGCATCTTCCGGAGGAGCATTGCGAGCCTGGGATGAAGATTCACCCCTTTCAGTCTGCAAAATAAACACAATTTTTGTGCATCCAAATATGCATTAGTTTTAGGAAAACCATAAATCTAAACAATTACAATGACATGTTTAATCCATATTAAACTCTATACACATTTTCAAAATATTAACAATTCTACACTTTTACAAATATACTTTTACAAAAATGTACACAAAGTTCCTCCGCATTTATCTTTTAAAACATGTCAAAAACAATCATTATAACAATTAAATAAGTTTTTTCATGGCATTCATATCAATTAAATCAAGTTCATGCAATTTTGGTTCAAAAAGTCCACTTTAATCTTCATAAATCATGTTTAGGATCAAAGTTTTGATCATTTAGCAACCTAAAAAAGTTACACTACTCAATTTAGCATAAACTAACAACAAAATTCGGCCATAACCTGTTTATATCAAAAAGCCCTAATTTTGCTCAAGAACACAAACCCTAGATTATTCAAAAATTGAAGCTCAAAGCTTCTAATCATGTTAAATAGCATCAATCTAGGTTATACAAGCATAATACACAAACAATTGAAGCATTATTACACTAGAAAGCATCAAAATCGAATTAGGCATGAAATTGTTCAAGAACACTAAAAATTCAGATTAAATGGTGTTTAGGTGTAGAAATTTACCGATTTTCTTGAGTAATTATTTGATAATAGTCTCCTCATTATAATTTTATGAAAGATTTGATGAAAAATGGTAAAAAAAAATCACGAATTTGGGAGTGTTTTTCGTGGGTTTTTTCGCAGAAAATTAGTGTGATTGGTGTACAAACTGGTCTGTTAGACCAGTTATATTTTTTTTTTTGGATTTTCTAAGCTCCGCGAGTGCGGTGGTGGGAACCCACAAAGCACCGCGAGTAGCGGCTAATTTTTTTTATTTATAAAACCTTATAACTTTTTAAAACATTTAATTAATTAAATTCTAAAAAATTTATTTTCCTTTAGGAGCGAGGGCGTTTCGGATCGTTGTCCTAGTCCGTCCCTTGACAAAATTTTAAAATTTGTCAATTTAAAGCGCGGTTTTAAAAGCAAAGATTTTTGGGTTTTTTTTAATGTTTTTGGCATACTTTAGTTCAATAAGATTAAAAATAAAGATAATAAAAGTTCTCGTCCCTCCCTCGGGTAAAGCAATTTCGGTTCAACGACCTAGTCTTTAACTCACGACGAATTTTAAAAATCATATTTTTAACTTAGCAAAATAAAGTAAATTTTTGTTTTTAAATTTACACCAAACTTAAATTTAAAATGCATAAAATTAAAAATTCATATTAAAAATTCACACCAAACTTAAATTATATTTTTGTTTTAAAAATATTAATTTTTCAAATATTTACAATTTTAAATATATATTAATTTTAACAAGTTTACAATATTATTTTAATATTAATTTTAAAAACAAAGTAAAAATAAAATTAAAAATCTTTTTGGTCTTTTATCCCACTTTAATCAATCAAATATTATCAAAAATATACGCCCCTCTTTTCGGTAAAGTAATTTCGGTTCCATAACCTAGTTTAACTCATGACGAATTTTTGAAATATTTTGGGTTGATTGATTAAAGATATTTATACCTTAAGAATAAACGGTAAATTTCGCAGTGATGTAATAAATTTTTGTATGATATCAATAATTTCGGTCGCAAGACCTAATTTTATCGAATACCAATTTAATACTTTATAGCGAATAAATTAGCGTTTATTATCAAAAGGTTAAAAATAAAAATAAAAACTGTACAAACTTACCTGTGAGATAGTATTCTTAGTGATATGCTCTAGCCCACTCATAAGATAGTCGAACTAATTGATTTTCCATAGCTACATAGGCGTAACCTCGAGCATTCAATGTTTTTTCTTCTAAACATATGAACGGTCCGTCTCTGCATAAAGTAATGAATTCGGTATTGGAATATGTCTGATTCTTCGAACATTTTCCTTCGTGTGACCATTTTTCGCATTTGTGACATCTTTCAAGGTGTCGTGCTCTCCTTTTCGCTGCAGATTTTGATTTTCCTTTACCAAATTGTAACTTATTATTTTCGCATCTGGATTCTTTTCTTACTCCGTCCAATTTACTTCTGATTAATGATACTATTTCACTCGGAAGTGTGTCATTATTACGTTTAGTGATCAAAGCGTGTAGCATTAGACCATGGTTTAGTTCACAGGAAGTCTTCATCTCGTAAAACCTAAAAAAAAATAAAAATTCAGAATGGGGGGAGAAGACTAGTTCTTTAGGGTCTGATAGGGAAAGACCATTCGGGTTCCATTTTCGAGAACTACACGAAAACAGACAATCTAACTCTAACAGAAATACATAAACCCCTTGATTCTCCCCACACTTAGTTAGCTGTGGTGTCGAAATTGTGATTAACTTCATTGTCGACTTCCATCAGACTATCTATGTAGTGTTTAACTCTGTGACCATTAACTTTAAATTCAATCCCATTTGAATTTATTAATTCTATCGTTCCGTATGGGAAAACTCTTTTGACTATGAATGGTCCAGACCATCTTGATTTCAATTTTCCAGGAAATAGCTTGAATCGTGAATTGAAAAGAAGAACTTTGTCTCCTTCTTTAAATTCTTTTGAACTTCTGATTCTTTTATCATGCCATTTCTTCGTTCTTTCCTTATAGATTAACGAATTATCGTATGCTTCATGTCTTAATTCTTCTAATTCGTTTAGTTGACTTAATCGTAGACGTCCGTCTTCATGTAAATCAAGATTACATGTCTTCAAAGCCCAAAATGCTTTGTGTTCAATTTCTACTGGAAGATGACATGCTTTTCCATAAACAAGTCTAAAAGGTGTGGTTCCAATTGGAGTTTTGTAGGCTGTTCTAAAAGCCCAGAGTGCATCCTCCAGTTTAATGGACCATTCCTTCGGATTTGATCCTACGGTTTTCTCTAGAATACGTTTTAAAGCTCGGTTGGTATTTTCAACTTGTCCACTTGTTTGTGGATGATATGCGGTGGAGATTTTATGAGTTACTCCATATCTTTTAAGAACTTTCTCAAGTTGATTATTACAGAAATGAGTACCCCGATCACTTATTAAAGCTTTCGGTGTTCCAAACCTTGCAAAAAGACGTTTTAAAAAGTTGACTACAACTCGTGCATCGTTAGTTGGGAGAGCTTGTGCTTCCGCCCATTTAGATACATAATCAATGGCTACGAGAATATAGAGATTATTATGAGATTTTGGAAATGGACCCATAAAGTCAATACCCCAAATGTCAAATACTTCACATACTTAGATGACATTTTGTGGCATTTCATCACGTTGACTTATTTTTCCGGCCCTTTGACAAGCATCACAGGATTTGCAAAGAAGGTGTGCGTCTTTGTAAATTGTAGGCCAATAGAATCCAGCATCATAAACTTTTCTTTCTGTTAGTTGAGGCCCATAATGCCCTCCTGTTGGTCCTGTGTGACAATGGTTTAATATTTTACTGGCTTCATTTCCAAATACACATCGGCGTATTATTCCATCGGGACAACTTTTAAACAGATGTGGATCTTCCCAAAAATAGTGTTTTATATCACTGAAGAATTTCTTTCGTCTTTGGTACGATAATCCTTTTTCAAGGAATCCACAAACTAAGTAGTTTACATAGTCTGCAAACCATGGTATTTCATTATAATCTATCTTCAATAGATATTCATCAGGAAAGTTGTCTTGTATGGCCGATTCATTTAGAACTTCTAATTCGGGATTTTCAAGACGAGAAAGATGATCAGCGGCGAGATTTTCTGCTCCTCTTTTATCTCGGATTTCAATATCAAACTCTTGTAAGAGTAAGATCCAACGGATTAATCTTGGTTTAGCATCTTGTTTCGAAAATAGGTATCTAAGAGCAGAATGGTCGGTATAGACCACCGTTTTTGCTAGAACGAGATATGATCGAAATTTGTCAAAAGCAAAGACAATAGCAAGGAGTTCTTTTTCAGTAGTTGTATAGTTCGTTTGTGCTCCTTGTAACGTCTTACTAGCATAATATATAGGTTGAAATCGTTTTTCAATCCTTTGTCCTAAAACGGCTCCCATTGCAAAATCACTTGCATCGCACATTAGTTCAAATGGTAGATTCCAATTTGGTGTTATCATGATCGGCGCATTAGTGAGTTTCTCTTTAAGAATATTAAAAGATTTGATACACTCATCGGAAAAGATGAATGGAGCATCCTTTTCTAGGAGTTTATTCATAGGAGTGGCAATTTTAGAAAAATCTTTTATGAAACGTCGGTAAAAACCGGCATGCCCTAGAAAACTCCTAACTCCTCTAACATTGGTGGGATGTGGAAGTTTAGCAATTACATCTACTTTAGCTCTATCCACTTCAATTCCTTCTTTTGAAATTTTATGACCAAGAACGATGCCTTCTTTAACCATGAAATGGCATTTCTCCCAATTAAGAACTAGATTTGATTGTTCGCATCTAATAAGCATTCGTTCCAGATTAACTACACATGATTCAAATGTATCACCGAAGACTGAAAAGTCATCCATGAAAACTTCCATGCATTCTTCTATCATGTCGTGAAAAATCGCCATCATGCACCTTTGAAAGGTTGCAGGGGCGTTGCAAAGTCCAAATGGCATGCGTTTGTAAGCAAAAGTACCATAAGGACACGTGAATGTGGTTTTCTCTTGGTCCTCGGGTGCTATTGGAATTTGAAAATATCCGGAAAATCCATCTAGAAAACAATAGTAACTATTTCCGGCTAATCTTTCCAACATTTGATCTATGAAAGGTAAGGGAAAGTGATCTTTTCTGGTGGCGTCATTTAATTTTCTATAATCAATACACACACGCCATCCTGTTACAGTCCTAGTAGGAATAAGCTCATTTTTCTCATTTGTAATGACAGTCATGCCACCCTTCTTAGGCACGCATTGAACTGGGCTTACCCATGGACTATCAGAGATTGGATAAATTAAACCTGCATCTAGCAGTTTAATAATTTCTTTCTTAACAACATCTTGCATATTAGGATTTAGTCTTCTTTGGCGTTGCACATACGTTTTATGACCTTCTTCCATAAGGATTTTATGTGTGCAATACGAAGGACTTATTCCTTTAATATCATGAATCTTCCATGCAATGGCTGGTTTATGAGCTTTTAGCACAGAAATGAGTTGAGATTTTTCATTTTCAGTAAGAGAAGGAGATATTATTACAGGTAATTCAGATTCACCATGTAAATAAGCGTATTCTAAATGGTTTGGAAGTGGCTTTAACTCTAATGTCGGTGGTTCTTCTATCGATGATTTATATCGATATCTGTCTTTTTCTTTTAGCATTTGAATTTCTTCTGTTGTTGGTTCATATCCATTGGCCATAAGTGTAGCTAACATTTCAGTTTCATCAATTAGTTCAGTTCCTTCTCCTAAAGAATATTCTCCTGTTCCTTGTAATTCTGGAAATTTTTCTAACAATTCTGCATGTGAATCTATAGTTTGAATATAATAGCATGTATCATCTGCAGATTGCGGTTGTTGCATTGCTCTATCAACAGAAAAGGTAACACTCTCATCCTCTATACTTAGGGTAAGTTTCTTACCGAACACGTCTATTATTGCTTTAGCCGTGTTTAAGAATGGTCTTCCTAATATGAGAGGAACTCGAGAATCTTCTTCCATGTCCAGAACAACAAAATCTACTGGAAATACTAAAGTACCAACTTTAACTAGCATGTTCTCCATTATCCCTCTAGGATATTTTACTGATCTATCGGCTAGTTGTATGCTTATTCTTGTTGGTTTCAATTCTCCAAGGTCTAGTTTAGTGTATAGTGAATACGCCATTAAATTAATACTAGCACCTAAGTCTGCCAATGCTTCTATTGAACTAAGACTACCCAGAAAACATGGAATTGTGAAACTTCCTGGATCTGATAATTTTTCTGGTATCTTATTCAACAACACTGCAAAACAATTAGCATTCATAGTAATAGCCGAGAGCTCTTCCATTTTCTTTCTATTCGAGATTAGATCTTTCAGAAATTTAGCATATCTAGGCATTCCTGAAATCACATCAATGAAAGGAAGATTTACATTTATTTGTTTGAACATATCCAAGAATTTAGATTGCTCGGCTTCAAGTCTCTCCTTTCTCATTTTACTCGGGTAAGGAAGTGGTGGTTGGTATGGTTTAACATAAGGTTTAGCCTTAACTGTGTTATCTTCATTAACCTTTTCAACTACCGGTTCTTTTTCCTTATCTTGTTCAGGTTGTGGTTCTTGTGGAGTAGGAATAGCTTCATCAGAAATTACAGGTATTTCAGGTGGTTTAAGTGTAATACCACTTCTTGTGGTAATAGCTTTAGCTGTTTCATTCCGGGGGTTAGCATTTGTATCACTAGGTAGACTTCCCGGTGTTCTTTCACCTATTAACCTTGCTAAGTTACTTACTTCTTGTTCCAGATTTTGAATAGAAGCTTGTTGATTTCTAAATGCTTGAGCATTTTGTTCATTGGTTTGTTTCTGAGATGTGAAAAACTGTGTTTAAGATTCAACTAGCTTCGTCATCATATCTTCTAAATTCGGCTTTTTATCATCGGTTTGTGGTGGTTTGTTTTGAAAATTAGGTCTTTGCTGATTGTAAGTATTATTAGATACTTGTTGATTGCTAGGACCTTGTTGGTTGTTGTATGGAACATTTCGGTTATAATTCTGGTTTTGATTGTAGATTGGTCTTGGCGGTTGATAATTATTCTGATAATTATTTCCAGGCCTTTGGTTCATGTATGAAACATTCTCTCTTTGTTCCATTGTTAGTTCAATACTGAGACAATCTTTTGTCAAATGTGGTCCTCCACACTGCTCACAACTAATTCGTATTGAGTGAATATCCTTAGTCATCTTTTCCATTCGTCTCTCGACAGCATCTATCTTTGCAGAAATAGAATCTAAGTCATGGCTAGAATCGGCTCTAGCTGCTTTAGATGATCTAACGATATCTTTTTCTTGCTGTCACTCATGTGAGTGGGAAGCAGTGTTATCAATAATTTTGTAAGCATCAGTTTCTGTTTTCTTCATAATAGAACCACCAGCTGCTATATCGATGTCTTTCGTTGTAGTGATGTCGCATCCTTGGTAGAATATTTGTACTATTTGACAGGTGACTAAACCATGTTGCGGACATCCTCTCAATAACTTTCCAAATCTTGTGCATGCCTCATATAGAGTTTCATTTGGCTTTTGTGTGAACGTAACAATTTCTCCTTGAAGTCTCACGGCTTTAGATGCCGGAAAGAATTGTTTAAGAAATTTTTCAACTAAAACGTCCCATGTATCAATCGCCCCTTCAGGTAACGATTCTAACCAATCTTTGGCTTCTCCCTTTAAAGTCCAGGGAAATAACATGAGATATATCTGTTCATCCTCCACTTCTCTTATTTTAAATAGAGTGCAGATCCTATTAAAGGTATGAAGATGTTCATTTGGATCTTCCTTCGGCGCCCCACTAAATTGTCATTGATTAGTTACCATGTGTAGAATTTGTCCTTTGATTTCATAATCTGGCGCATTAATGTCTGGATGAGTAATTGCGTGACCTTGGCCAGTGCGTTTAGCTCTCATTCGGTCTTCCATACTTAAAGGTTCCAGATTTTCCATGATTGAATTTGTTGAATCTGAATCACTAGAGGATTCTGATTTAATGGTTCGTTCCTCAACAATCTCTGTTTGAATGATTGGTGGTTCCGGAGGAAAAATTAATGGTTCAGGATCTATAAATTGTCATTGAATATTCTCCGGATTCTCAATTGTGAGGTCGGGTTCAAAAAATGGATTATCGGAAATTTGAATTGGAGTACTTGGTCGACTGGATGATAATTCTGAAGAAAAATCAACGGCGACAATATTTGCAAGATGTCTTGATCGAGTTACAGGTGGTGAACGTACAAAAGTTGGTGAACGTTTTGCTCGGTGCATTCACTGAATATCCTATTAGTTTTTAAAAAGAAAGAAAAATTATATAAGTTATCCAATTAATAGATTTTTCTGATTTTGCCCACGTTTCAAATAGCCAAAAGATGCAGCAGAGGGGCAGGATTCGCTTGGTCTCAATATAATTGAGTACTGTTTGGCTCCAATAACCCGGTCCACGTACAAATCTAACTATTACTACGAACCAGAAAATTTTGATGTCTATCAATTTAACCACTTAAAATAAATTTTCGTAATTTAAAGAAATTTTAGAGAAGAAATGGAAAAATCTAAGTCCTAAAACTAGAATGTCGAGAAATAAGAAAGAAAAAGAGCGCGTCGAAAAACGTCGAAAAATAAAAGGTCGAAAAATAATAGGCGTCGAAAAATGAAAATAAGAAAGTAGCGCGTCTAAACTTAAAAAGGCACTAAAAACTAAAAATTAAAAGTTGCGTCTAAAAATATTAAAGCTTAAAAGATAATCTATATCCCAAATGACAATATCTTAAAAAGGTACTAAAAACTTAGAACAGCGTCGCAAAATTCTAAAGCACTTAAATCTTAGTCTAAAGAAAAAGCACTTAAGGGATTTTACGGCAAAGCCTAAAAATCTAGAAGTAAAAATAACTATGGCAAAAACTATGACTTAAAACTAAATACGAACGAAAAATACAAAAATTACGCTAAAACAATTAAAAGGAGTACAAAATATAAAAAATATACTTAAAGTTGTAAAAAGTACAAAATTTTTTTTTAAAAAATATTATTTTTATATTATTTATTTTATAAAAGTATTAATTTATATATTTATTTAAACTAATTAAACTTAAAAATACAAATTAATTAATAAAACTAAACTAAATAATAAAATACTAAAAACCTAATTAGGGTTTAATTATAATAAATAATAATACACCGTAATAAATGCGAAACTAGGGTTGATCAGGCGTGTCAGGGTACCTCCGCGAGTGCGGATGAACCCAGTTCAAAAGCTCCGCGAGTCGCGGAGGGTTCAGTTTCAGCTGAGAAAGGTTCGATTTTTATGCAGGTTCAGATTTTTTTATTTTTATTTTTTTACTTTTTCTGTTTTTTTGTTTTATAAAATATAAAAAATATAAATATAACTTAAATAAAAATTTAATTTTAAAACTAAAATAAAAATACTTATTTACTTTATAAATATTATAAACTCTTAAAAATATAAATATATTATTTTTTTTCTTTTTGTATTTTTATATTTTTATTATTTTTAAAACTTATATTTTTATAAAAAGAACTTAACAAAAACTTTTATAAAAACTTTTTTTTTCTTCTTATTTTTAGCGTTGCGCTTTCGGCGTTTAAGATCCCCGGCAGCGGCGCCAAAAATACTTGATGTTATGCGGGGCGTATATAAAATAGTGTATATTTTACTAGGAAAAACTATTAAATACGATACAATTTTACACAAGATATTTATTTATTTATAGAATGGATATACCTAAACCTTGCTATAACACTTATAGGCAGTGTACCTAATCGTACAGTAGTGTAGTTTTTAGTAAGTCCGGTTCGTTCCACAGGGAAATCTTTAAACAAAGCTTAACGCTATATTAGTTTTAATTTATAAAAATACAAATATATATATATATATATAAGTAATATTATTATTATAAAGGGGGGTTTTTACCGTTTAATGACCGGTTTGTCGATTTTTAAAACTTTAGTCGCAGTTAAAACCTAATGTAAAATATTAAATAAATAAAAGACTTAATTTAAAGCGTAAAGTAAATAACGATAATGAAATTGCGAATAATAAAAGTGCGATAAAATAAAATTACGATAATTAAAAAGTGCGATAATTAAAAGTGCAATTAAATACAATGACAATAAATAAAAATGTGATAATTAGAAGTGCAATTAAATATGAAAATAAAGGAATTATGCTTATTTAAACTTCCGTAATCATGATGTTTGACGTGTTGATTTTAGTTTTATGCCCATGGGTTAATTGTTCTTTGTCCTGGATTATTTAATATGTCCGTCTGGTTTTTGTCCATAACAGTCCATCAGTCATAAATATAAAGTGCGAGTGTCCTCGTCAAATTATCCTTATATCCGAAGTCAAATATTCCAACTAATTGGGGACTTAAACTGTAACAAGGTCTTAATACTTTGTTTAATAATTACACCAGGATATCGACTGCGTGTAACCCAAGGTTTTAATACTTTGTTATCAATTATGCCAAGTGTCCTTGTACATAATTTCACCCCTGTTTTAATAATTCTAGTGACTATTAATCCATTTCCGTGTCCGGTTAAATGAACGATTATTCGTACATATAAATATCCCGCCCATCGTGTCCGATCGAGTGTATATGGTTATTTATAGGTACGTCCAATTGTAAATCTTTATATTAAAATTAACAAACTATCATTTAGTTAAACAAATATAAAGCCCATTAATAGCCCATAGTCTAATTTTCACAAGTGTCGTTCTTTTGTCTAAACCCCGATTATGGTACAAAGCCCAATTACCCAATTTTAATATTTTTAGCCCAACATCATGATTACTTCGGCTTAAGTAAGCATAATAATAACTTAGCTACAAGACATTAAATTAAAAAGGTTGAACATAACTTACAATGATTAAAAATAGCGTAGCGTTACACGGACAGAATTTCGACTTACACCCATACAACATTCGCTAACATACCCTTATTATTAGAAATTAAAATTAAAATTATAATATAAATATATATACATATACGTTGATGAATGAAGAGAAAAAGATGTAAATAATCCGTCGAATTGCATGGCCTTTTATAGGTGGATTTCTGATTTTGTGGGCTCCGCGAGTGCGGCCTTTTTGGGCTTTATAAGCTCCGCGAGTGGGAGCTGTGGAATCCAGTTCACACAAGTTTGGCTCCTAGCTTGCCGACGGATTTTATTATATAAATATAATATAAATATATAATTTATATAATTAATTATATATTATATTATTTTTATATACATAATTAATTTGTAACTTTCGGTCCGTTGCGTCGTACGTTGAAAGTTGGTTCATGTCTCGGTTCCGGATTTTCGAACGTCCTTTCGTATAATTTAATATCTTGTACTTTGCATTATGCGTCTTGTACTATTGTAATTTTGAGACGTTTCTCATCAATAATTTGAACCTCTTTGCTTGTACTTTGTACTTTTTAACTTTTTGGTCGTTTGCGTCTTCAATTCGCCAAATCTATCTTTTTTCTTCACCTTTTAATATTTAAACAAATATTCCTTGTAAATAGGACAACTGCAACTAAAAGCTTGTCTTTCTTGAGGGATAATGCGATGAAATATATGTTCGTTTTTAGCATTATCAAGTACGCTACGCATACCTTCACAGGTACTGCATTAACGAGGTGGAACACCTATCTTGAACAGGTAGGACAAAATGCTGTTTACGCACTACCGTGGTCCGCATTCAAGCAATTGATGAACGAGCAGGTCCGTCCTAGAAACGAAGTCAATAAGCTCAAGGTATAACTTAGGGAGTTACGAACACAAGGGTTTGATATTACCACATATGAACGACGATTCACAGAGTTGTGCCTATTGTGTCCGGGAGCGTTCGAAGATGAAGAAGAAAAGATCGACGCTTTTGTAAAAGGGTTACCAGTAAGGATTCAAGAAGATGTGAGTTCACACGAGCGCGCTTCCATACAAAAGGCAAGTCGAATGGCTCATAAACTCATAAATTAGATTGAGAGAAGAATTAAAGAGTAGGCGGCCGAAGAAGCCAACACGAAACAACTCAAGAGAAAGTGGGAAGAAACCAATGACAATGGTCACCAATACAACAACAACAACAAAACAACAACAACAACAACAACAACAACAACAACAACAACAACAACAACAACAACAACAACAACAACAGCAGCAGCAACAACAACAACAACAACAACAACAATCACAACCATAATCACAATAACAATCATAACAACCGCAACAACAATCTCAACAATAACCGCAATCCTAACAATAACTACAACAAACGTCCCAACAACAACAAAAACTACAACAATCGTTTCAACAACAATAAAAATCCCAACAACAATCTCAACAACAACAATGGTAACAAAAACCAAAAATGCCAAAGGTGTGAAGAGTACCACCAGAATGAGTTCTGCACGACATTTTGCACCAAGTGTAAAAGAACTGGCTATGGTGCGAAACAGTGTAAGGTCTACTGTAACAACCCTCACTTTTCGACTTCTAAATTTACCGAATTAACCCTAAGGTTATCTGCCTGACTATATGTATTAAGGGTTGTTATATACAATTAAATATTAACCGAATAGTAATTTTTAGTCAACAATGTACGCTTAAATAAATAATATATTATTAATTTATATAATTTGACATAATTTAACTAAGTATATAAACTTTGTATCACTTTTATTATTTAGTTAATGTATTATATATTTAACTATATAATAAATCCAATTATATATAAATGTAATAATATTTACAAACTTACTAAAACTATAGTTTAATAATTAAAATCATAATTATTATTAAAAATACAAAATACCGAATTATTTATTATTTTTATGCAAAATTTGTATTTATTAATTAAATAAAAATATATTGACAAATATTCTTGGAAAAGCACTAAATCAATTTGTTTATTTATATAAAAAAAATCCTTAAAATAAATGAATTTAAAAAATAAATAAATAAATAAAATAATCTTTAATTAAAAATTATAATGGAAAAACTACTTTTATTATTTTATTTTGTGCATTATCCCATAACCTAACATTTAATACTTTTGAATTTTAAAATCCCATTAAAAATTAAAATATTTCTTTTTCTTTTAATTATTTTATTCATTTTACCTAATTTTTCAAGTATAAATACCCCTCATTTCTCATTCAAACTCACACCACTATTTCTCTCATTCTATCTTTAAAGAATTACTACTAGTAAGTATTCTTTTCTTACTTTTTACTTTTTACTTCGGTTTATTATTTTATTTTTTACCAAAATATGTAAATAATGTTATAAATTATATGCAATTAAAAATAAAATAAATAACATGTTATAATTAGTAATATATGTTACTAAAAATTATAAAAGTATTTTTATGAGTTAATATATAGGAATTATAATTAAAATCGAATTAATGAATATATATGTATATACGCACCTAACGTGAAGGTTATAATTAAAGATAGCGTACAAAGACTACAAACATCACCGCTACTTGTGGCCTAGGGTGATCCTTGTTACCATTATGGGACGCTTGTGGATCTCGAATGCCAAGACTTAGATTCTGGTCAAGAGATCCTGGGCCACTTGGTAACAATAGATCATTCGAGTGACTTGCATGTTAGCAACGAAGTTTGGGCGAGATTGTACAACATCTTTGTTAAGAATTATAACCCGAACATTTTTAAACTAGAAGCTTACTATAAGTGGAAGCTTTCCATAAATAGTAAGTTTCCAAAAATAGAAACTTTTGAGAAATAGGAACTTTTCTCGAAAACCGTCACTGTCAATATAGTTGCTATATTAATAAACATACTTTATGTCAGTTAGACATTAACTAATCAAACGTTATACCTCTAGGTTGTTATCCAGATCACTTACTTGCTTTACTTTCCTTCTTGCGTGGAATACTTCAACTGCTATTTAAGGTGAATTCATAGCCCCTCTTTATTGCTAGCAAACTTACTTACTTTACTTGGGGTGAGACACATGCTGTTTTTACTTTTTACAATTTAGACACAAGTACCAAACTGTTAAACTATGCTATACCCGGCTATGTCCGACTAAGTCCCTACAGTAATATTTTTAATTGCTGCTGCATGCTTAATTATTGGGGGTAGGCCTATCAGGAGTAACGTCCCCGATACATTTGACTAAGTCTTTGTATTACTTGATAATGAAATTAAACCGATAAGGACAGACACAACTTGTCATGGGGCAAACTTGAACGTTTAGTCTAAATATCACGCTTTGGCATAACTTTTTGATCTTGCGGGAGATCAACTTTACAAACTAAATCTTGTGGTCTAAAACAACGGTCAAACTTTTGTTAAACCTATGAACTTCACTCAACCTTTTGGTTGACACTTTAGCATATTTTGTCTCAGGTGCTGTTTGATTCAAGCTTACTTATCTACTGCTTATGTGATGCTACTTGGACATAGGATCAAGAGATTATCGCATTTATTATTATTGCATTTAAACATTTACTTTACTCCTTTGTAACGACATTTCATTTTCCGCTACGTACTCCATAAAGTTTAACTTTCTCATTTAGTATTGTTCTTGTTATTATAATATGTTGGTATATTTTGATATTAAGTCACATTTCGCCCAGGCCCTAACTGGGGGTGTGATAGATTGGTATCAGAGTATAACCAGACTGTTATAGAGAACCACGATTGCATTTTTGTGTGTGCCTTATGTGTTAGCTAGGGTGCCTTAGCAATCTAGAAAACTATAACCTTTCCTGCCTTAGACTTAAAGCACTTAGGATTACCTTATAATCTTAACAACCTTGCTTTGATAATATTGGCTTAAAATGCTAATCAAAGTCTCTTTCCTAATGTTAGGATGTCTAATTTTCATCAAACGAACAAAATGACTCTTTTCAAGCCGACCGAAGAAGATACTAAATGGTCTTCCACTGAAAGACCAGCCCAAAGTCCACCTTATGGCTTTGGTGGTCCTCGTTCACCAAACTATAGTCTGGATACTTTACCTAATTCTCCCGATCACTACCCGACCCCGAAAACTGAAGACAAGGGGAAACGTCCTGAGGAAACTAGTCCGTCAAGGAAAAGAGTCCGATCTCCTTCTTATGATGATGCTGCTAAGTATGAGATCATGAGCCTGCGAAAAGATACAGAGAGAAACTTGGAAGGTTTGCTTCGCCACGCGGCGAGAATGGAGGTTCGTATGGATGAGAAGGATCGCGAAATTAAAAAACTCTTGGAAGTAAATGCGGAGTTAAAGAAAGAGATAAAGTTGGTGAAGTATGAGGAAGAATGTAACACCCGTTGGGGAAAGCAATCACTTGCTCATCTCAAGGAGAATGTGAATTTCTGGTTGGATATGGAAATAAATCGAGTTAATAAGCAGCTTACTCTAAAGGGGTACGATAACAATACAATCAACAGCCGCGTTACCAACCTCCACGATAACCTCGAGTATCTTTATGAGAAGCAAAAGGTGAGGAAAGAGAAAGTTGATGAGTTTATGACGAAGGTGGAGAATGAGAAGAAGAAATATGAAGATTACTTCAATCTTAATATTTCCTAGATTATTTTTCCAATTCCTTGTCTATGTAAAGGCTATGCCTTAAACTATTTCTATTTCCGAATCGTGTAATAAAGGCTTATTTAATGCCTCGTTCTAATAATATAAAGTGTTTTATTAATATAATGCGATATCAATACTTGATTTTATTCATACTTGTGATTGCTCAAACTTATAACTTGTTAAACTTATCAAACATATGTTCACTTTTATGTAGTGACATCATGGTTCGTTCAGCTGCATCTATCGTTAACAACGTTGTGTTAACTATCGAACAATTCCAACAGTTACTTGCTGCCGCCCAAGGCAACGCCCAAGCTAATCATGCTAATACTCAACCGAAACCTTGTTCCTACAAGGATTTTTCAAACTGTCATCCTCCTGTATTTAAGGGAACTGAGGAAGCAGTCGAACTAGTTCGTCGGTTTGAAAAGATGGAATCCATTTTTCGTATTTGAAACTGTGGTGATGAAGATCGAGTGAAGTATGCCACTAGCTCATTGGGTGGTAATGCTTTAACTTGGTGGACTGCTCATGCCAAGTCCGTAGGAATTGATAATGCTAATGCAATTCCATGGGACGAACTCAAAAGCATGATGGTCAACAAATTCTGCCCAAGGAGTCAAGTTCAGAAACTTGAAGCTGAGTTCTGGGAACTTAAGGTCAAGGGTACTGACATTGAGAACTACACCAACCGTTATCTGGAGCTTTCTACTCTATGTCCTGAGATGTTTCCTACTGAAGCTAGGAAGATTGAGCGGTATATTGAAGGTCTTCCCGAGGATGTACAAGGGAATGTTATTGCTGCTGAGAAGGTTACTCTGGATGCTGTGATCCTCATGGTACAAAATCTGATGTTAGCCAAGAGAAGAAGAGCGTCGGCTAATAAGCAGGTTGAAACGAAGGGTAATGATGGTAAAAGGAAGTTTGAGCCATCTCAAGGTTCAGCTCAGAATGATAATAAGAAGCCTGCGGATAACACAAGGTCGAATTATAAGGGTACTTATACTTTCTGTATTCGTTGTGAGAGGCATCACCCGGGGAAGTGTACTGTGGTCTGTGCGTTATGTAAGAAAGTGGGACACGTTTCTAAGACGTGTAAAAGTCCTCCAAAGGATAAGGCTATTGTTCCAGCCAAAGCTCCTCCAACCTGCTATACTTGTGGAGAAAAGGGACACATTAGTCCTAACTGTCCTAAGAAGAAGGATAATCCCGCTACTGGAGCTAATGCTACTGCTGCGAAGGGTCGTGCGTTTATCACTGCTGCTGAGGCTCGAGATGAGGATGAGGTCATCACGGGTACTTATCTTGTCAATAATTGTTACGCATCTATTTTATTCGATATTGGTGCCGACCAAAGTTATGTGTCTAGTGAATTTTGTACCCTATTTACTGAAAAGCCTCAACCCTTAGAAACTAAACGATTAGTAGAAGTAGCCAATGGAAAGATCATGAAAGTCGATAAGATCTATAAAAACTGCAACCTAATCTTAGCCAATAAAGAATTTAAGATAGACCTTTTGCCAGTCGAACTCGGAAGTTTTGACGTCGTAGTTGGAATGGATTGGTTACGTCCATTGAGAGCTGCCATCATGTGTTACGATAAAACCGTTCATGTTCCATTGGGAAATGGAGAGACTCTTATCATCTAAGGTGAAAAGAGTGGTTCCAATCTCAACATTATCTCCTGTATTAAAACCCGCAAACACCTTATGAAAGGTTATCCAGCTATTCTAGCCCACGTTAAGATGATCAAATCGAAAGAGAAGTGTATTGAAGATGTACCAGTGGTTAAAGACTTTCCCGATGTGTTTCCCGAAGATCTTCCTGGTCTTCCACCTCCTCGACAAGTTAAATTTCAAATTGATTTAGCTCCCGGTGCTGCTCCTATTGCTAAAGCACCATACTTTTTAGCACCTTCCGAAATGAAGGAACTTTCCAACCAGCTCCAAGAACTATTGGATAAAGGTTTCATTCATCCAAGCTCGTCCCCATGGGGAGCTCCTATTCTATTTGTTAAAAAGAAGGATGGTACGTTAAGGATGTGCATTGATTACCGTGAACTTAACAAGCTTACTATCAAGAACTGTTATCTGTTGCCACGTATTGATGATCTATTCGACCAACTTCAAGGGTCAAGTGTTTATTCAAAGATTGATTTGAGGTCCGGATATCACCAAATTAGAGTCAAGGAATCCGATATTCCTAAGACTGCTTTTCGCACTCGTTATGGGCACTATGAATTCTGTGTCATGCCTTTTAGTTTGACCAATGCGCCTGCTGTGTTCATGGATCTTATGAACCGTGTTTGCAAACCCTATCTCGATAAATTCATCATTATATTCATTGTTGACATCTTGATCTATTCCAAGAGTGAGAAAGAACATGAGCAACATTTGCGTATGATTCTTGAACTCTTACGAAAGGAACAACTTTATGCTAAATTCTCTAAGTGCGAGTTTTGGCTCAAAACCGTACAATTCCTTGGACATGTTGTTGATAGAAGAGGAATACATGTTGATCCTGCTAAAATCACTGCTATTCAGAACTGGGAGATACCAAAGACTGCGAAGCATATTCGCCAATTTTTGAGACTTGCCGGTTACTATCGGAGATTTATAAAGGATTTTTCACTTCTTGCTAAACCTCTTACGAAGCTAACACAAAAAGGGAAGAAATTTGAGTGGTCCGAAGAACAGGAATCTGCTTTCAAGATTCTGAAGGAGAAGTTGACCACAGCCCCGATTCTATCTTTACCTGAAGGTACTGACGATTTTGTTGTTTACTGCGATGCCTCAAAGCAAGGCTTTGGTTGCGTTTTAATGCAACGTGAAAAGGTTATTGCCTACGCATCTAGACAGTTGAAGAAACACGAGAAGAACTATACCACACACAACCTTGAGTTAGGTGCCGTGGTATTTGCATTAAAGATATGGAGACATTATCTATATGGTACCCAGTTTACGATGTACACTGACCATAAAAGTCTTCGACACATCTTTGATCAAAAACCGCTGAATATGAGGCAAAGCCGATAGCTCGAGTTATTGAACGATTATCACTGTGAACTGAAATATCATCCTGGCAAGGCGAATGTAGTTGCCGATGCCCTTAGTTGAAAAGAAGATGTTAAACGTGTTCGTGCTCTGAATCTGAAAATCAAATCTAATCTTATCTCACGAATCTGTGAAGCTCAATTAGAAGCTATTAAACCAACAATTATCGAAGGTGAAGGACCTATTGGTTTTGAAAACCAACTCCAAGTGAAAGCTAATGGTACACGGTACTTGGGCAACAGAATTTGGGTTCCTCGCTTCGGTAATCTCCTTGAACTAGTCTTGGATGAAGCGCATAATACTAGGTATTCTATTCATCCGGGTTCCAGTAAGATGTACCACGATGTGAAGGAATTCTACTGGTGGCCTAACATGAAAACCGACATTGCTACTTATGTTAGTAAGTGTCTCACTTGTTTGAAAGTCAAGGCTGAACATCAAAAGCCTTCTGATCTGTTGACATAATCCGATATTCCACAGTGGAAGTGGGAATGTATCGCTATGGACTTTATTACTAAATTGCCCAAGACTTCTAGTGGAAATGATACTATATGGGTCATAGTAGATCGTCTTACTAAATCTGCTCATTTATTACCGATCAAGGAGATCGACAAGATGGAGAGATTGTCACAATTGTATATCAAAGAAATTGTCTCTCGTCATGGTGTTCCTATATCAATCATATCCGATCGCGACAGTAGATTCACTTCCAGATTCTGGAAATCCTTACAAACTGCTCTTGGAACTCAACTCGACATGAGTACTGCTTATCATCCGCAAACCGATGGTCAAGGTGAACGAACCATTCAAACATTGGAAGATATGCTTCGCGCTTATGTTATCGACTTCGGCAAAGGCTGGGATAGACATCTGCCTTTGGTTGAATTTTCTTATAACAACAGTTATCACTCTAGCATTAAAGCTGCACCTTTTGAAGCTCTATATGGACGGAAGTGTTGATCCCCTCTGTGTTGGGATGAACTTGAGGACAGACATTTAACTGGTCCTGAAATTATTCACGAAACTACCGAAAAGATCGTTCAAATCAAGCAACGTTTAGAAACTGCCCGTAGCCGACAGAAGAGTTATGCCGATAAGAAATGAAAGGACATTGAATACCAAGTTGGAGATAAAGTCATGTTGAAATTATCCCCTTGGAAAGCTGTTGTCCGTTTCGGTAAACAAAGTAAACTCAGTCCACGATATGTTGGACCTTTCACAATCACTGAAAGAATTGGTCCCGTGGCATATCGATTAGAACTACCAACCGAACTCAGTCAAGTACATGATGTATTTCATGTCTCAAATCTTAAACGGTGTATTGCTGATGACACTCTCGTTATTCCTTTGGATGACATTCGCATTGATGATAAAATGCACTTCATAGAGGAACCCGTAGAAGTCATGGAGCGATCTGCTAAACGCTTAAAACAAAGCACCATACCTATTGTTAAGATCCGTTGGAATTCACGACGTGGCCCCGAGTATACCTGGAAACGTGAAGACCAAATGAAACAGAAATATCCCCATCTCTTCTCAACCACTGATGCATCCGAGAAGTCTACCTAAAACTTCGGGACGAAGTTTTTATTAACGGGGAGGTACTGTAACAACCCTCACTTTTCGGCTTCTAAATTTACTGAATTAATCCTAGGGTTATCTACCTGACTATATGTATTAAGGGTTGTTATATACAATTAAATATTGACCGAATAGTAATTTTTAGTCAACAATGTACGCTTAAATAAATAATATATTATTAATTTATATAATTTGACATAATTTAACTAAGTATATAAACTTTGTATCACTTTTATTATTTAGTTAATGTATTATATATTTAACTATATAATAAATCCAATTATATATAAATGTAATAATATTTACAAACTTACTAAAACTATAGTTTAATAATTAAAATCATAATTATTATTAAAAATACAAAATACTGAATTATTTATTATTTTTATGCAAAATTTGTATTTATTAATTAAATAAAAAAAATATTGACAAATATTCTTGGAAAAGCACTAAATCAATTTGTTTATTTGTATAAAAAAAATCCTTAAAATAAATGAATTTAAAAAAATAAATAAATAAATAAAATAATTTTTAATTAAAAATTATAATGGAAAAACTACTTTTATTATTTTATTTTGTGCATTATCCCATAACCTAACATTTAATACTTTTAAATTTTAAAATCCCATTAAAAATTAAAATATTTCTTTTTCTTTTAATTATTTTATTCATTTTACCTAATTTTTTCAAGTATAAATACCTCTCATTTCTCATTCAAACTCACACCAAAATTTCTCTCATTCTCTCTTTGAAGAATTACTACTAGTAAGTATTCTTTTCTTACTTTTTACTTTTTACTTTTTACTTTTTACTTCGGTTTATTATTTTATTTTTTACCAAAACATATAAATAATGTTATAAATTATATGCAATTAAAAATAAAATAAATAACATGTTATAATTAGTAATATATGTTACTAAAAATTATAAAAGTATTTTTATGAGTTAATATATAGGAATTATAATTAAAATCGAATTAATGAATATATATGTATATACGCACCTAACGTGAAGGTTATAATTAAAGATAGCGTACAAAGACTACAAACATCACCGCTACTTGTGGCCTAGGGTGATCCTTGTTACCATTATGGGACGCTTGTGGATCTCGAATGCCAAGACTTAGATTCTGGTCAAGAGATCTTGGGCCACTCGGTAACAATAGATCATTCGAGTGACTTGCATGTTAGCAACGAAGTTTGGGCGAGATTGTACAACATCTTTGTTAAGAATTATAACCCAAACATTTTTAAACTAGAAGCTTACTATAAGTGGAAGCTTTCCATAAATAGTAAGTTTCCAAAAATAGAAACTTTTGAGAAATAGGAACTTTTCTCGAAAACCGTCACTGTCAATATAGTTGCTATATTAATAAACATACTTTATGTCAGTTAGACATTAACTAATCAAACGTTATACCTCTAGGTTGTTATCCAGATCACTTACTTACTTTACTTTCCTTCTTGCGTGGAATACTTCAACTGCTATTTAAGGTGAATTCATAGCCCCTCTTTATTGCTAGCAAACTTACTTTACTTGGGATGAGACACATGCTGTTTTTACTTTTTACAATTTAGACACAAGTACCAAACTGTTAAACTATGCTATACCCGGCTATGTCCGACTAAGTCCCTACAGTGATATTTTTAATTGCTGCTGCATGCTTAATTATTGGGGGTAGGCCTATCAGGAGTAACGTCCCCGATACATTTGACTAAGTCTTTGTATTACTTGATAATGAAATTAAACCGACAAAGACAGACACAACTTGTCATAAGGCAAACTTGAACGTTTAGTCTAAATATTACGCTTTAGCATAACTTTTTGATCCTGCGGGAGATCAACTTTACAAACTAAATCTTGTGGTCTAAAACAACGGTCAAACTTTTGTTAAACCTATGAACTTCACTCAACCTTTTGGTTGACACTTTAGAATGTTTTGTCTCAGGTGCTGTTTGATTCAAGCTTACTTATCTACTGCTTATGTGATGCTACTTGGACATAGGATCAATAGATTATCGCATTTATTACTATTGCATTTAAACAATTACTTTACTCCTTTGTAACGACATTTCATTTTCCGCTGCGTACTCCATAAAGTTTAACTTTCTCATTTAGTATTGTTCTTGTTATTATAATATGTTGGTATATTTTGATATTAAGTCACATTTCGCCCAGGCCCTAACTGGGGGTTTAGGGTCTGATATCTACGGACCAAAGTTTAACAGAACTAAAGGAACAAATAGTGGCAAAACAAGTAATGCCGCCTTTGTTTGTTATGGATGTGGAAAACTAGGCCACATTAGAAGTAATTGCCCGAATCAGGGGAAAAATAATGGGCAGGGCCGAGGAAGAGTTTTCATTATTAATACGACAGAAGCGCAGGAAGACCCGGAGCTTGTTACGGGTATGTTTCTTATTGACTATAAATCTGCTTATGTTTTATTTGATTCGGGTGCGGATAGAAGCTATATGAGTAGAGATTTTTGTGCTAAATTAAGTTGCCCATTGACGCCTTTGGATAGTAAACTTTTACTCGAATTAGCAAACGGTAAATTAATTTCAGCAGATAATACATGTCGGGATAGAGAAATTAAACTGGGGGATGAAACGTTTAAAATTGATTTAATACCAATCGAGTTAGGGAGTTTTGATGTAATAATTGGCATGGACTGGTTGAAAAAGGTGAGAGCAGAGGTCGTTTGTTACAAAAATGCGATTCGCATTATGCGTGAAAAAGGAAAACCTTTAATGGTGTACGGAGAAAAGAACAACGCGAAATTATATCTTATTAGTAGTTTGAAGGCGCAAAAACTAATAAGAAAAGATTGTTACGTCATTCTAGCACACATCAAGGAAGTTAAACCTGAAGAAAAGAACATCAGTGATGTTCCCGTCGTAAAAGAATTTCCCGATGTATTTCTGAAAGAACTACCGGGATTACCCCCACATCGATCTGTTGAATTTCAAATAGACCTTGTACCAGGAGCTGCACCAATAGCTCGTGCTATATACAGACTCGCACCCAGCGAAATGAAAGAATTACAAAGTCAGTTACAGGAACTTTTAGAGCGTGGTTTCATTCGACCAAGCACATCACCGTGGGGAGCTCCTGTTTTGTTTGTCAAGAAGAAGGATGGTACATTTAGGTCGTGTATCGACTACCGAGAGTTGAAAAAACTTACCATCAAGAACCGCTACCCACTACCGAGAATCGACAACTTATTTGATCAACTACAAGGCTCTTCGGTTTATTCGAAGATTGATTTACGTTCTGGGTATCATCAAATGCGGGTGAAGGAGGATGATATTCCAAAGACTGCTTTCAGGACGCGTTACGGTCATTACGAGTTTATGGTTATGCCGTTTGGGTTGACTAACGCACCAGCTGTGTTCATGGACATCATGAACCGGGTGTGTGGACCATACCTTGACAAGTTTGTCATTGTTTTCATCGATGACATACTTATTTACTTAAAGAATGACCAAGAGCACGAAGAACATTTGAGAAAAGTGCTAGAGTTGTTAAGGAAAGAAAAACTATACGCTATGTTTTCAAAGTGTGCATTTTGGATTGAAGAAGTTCAATTCCTCGGTCATATAGTGAACAAAGAAGGTATTCAGGTGGATCCAGCAAAGATTGAAACCGTTGAAAAGTGAGAAACCCCGAAAATTCCAAAACATATACGCCAATTTTTAGGACTAGCTGGTTACTACAGAAGATTCATCCAAGATTTTTCCAAAATAGCAAAACCCTTGACTGCATTAATGCATAAAGGGAAGAAATTTGAATGGAGAGATGAACAAGAGAAAGTGTTTCAATTGTTAAAGAAAAAGTTAACTACGGCACCTATATTGTCATTACCTGAAGGGAATGATGATTTTGTGATATATTGTGACGACTCAAAGCAAGGTCTCGGTTGTATATTAATGCAACGAACGAAAGTAACTGCTTATGCGTCTAGACAATTGAAGATTCACGAGAAGAATTATACGACGCATGATTTGGAATTAGGCGCGGTTGTTTTTGCATTAAAGACTTGGAGGCACTACTTATATGGGGTCAAAAGTATTATATATACCGACCACAAAAGTCTTCAACACATATTTAATCAGAAACAACTGAACATGAGACAGCGCAGGTGGATTGAATTATTGAATGATTACGACTTTGAGATTCGTTACCACCCAGGGAAGGCAAATGTGGTAGCTGACGCCTTGAGCATAAAGGATAGAGAACCCATTCGAGTAAAAGCTATGAATATAATGATTCACATTATCGTTACTTCTCAAATAAAGGAGGCGCAACAAGGAGTTTTAAAAGAGGGAATCTTAAGGGATGAAATACCCAAAGGATCGGAGAAGCATCTTAATATTCGGGAAGACGGAACCCGGTATAGGGCTGAAAGAATTTGGGTACCAAAATTTGGAGATATGAGAGAAATGGTACTTAGAGAAGCTCGTAAAACCAGATACTCAATACATCCTGGAATTGAAAGATGTACAAGGATCTTAAGAAACATTTTTGGTGGCCGGGTATGAAAGTCGATGTTGCTAAATACGTAGGAGAATGTTTGACGTGTTCTAAGGTCAAAGCTGAGCATCAGAAACCATCAGGTCTACTTCAACAACCCAAAATCCCGGAATGGAAATGGGAAAACATTACCATGGATTTCATCACTAAATTGCCAAGGACTGCAAATGGTTTTGATACTATTTGGGTAATAGTTGACTGTCTCACCAAATCAGCACACTTCCTGCCAATAAGAGAAGATGACAAGATGGAGAAGTTAGCACGACTGTATTTGAAGGAAGTCGTCTCCAGACATGGAATACCAATCTCTATTATCTCTGATAGGGATGGCAGATTTATTTCAAGATTCTGGCAGACATTACAGCAAGCATTAGGAACTCGTCTAGACATGAGTACTGCCTATCATCCACAAACTGATGGGCAGAGCGAAAGGACGATACAAACGCTTGAAGACATGCTACAATCATGTGTTATTGATTTCGGAAACAGTTGGGATCGACACCTTCCGTTAGCAGAATTTTCCTACAACAACAGCTACCATTCAAGTATTGAGATGGCGCCGTTTGAAGTACTTTATGGTAGAAAGTGCAGGTCTCCGATTTGTTGGAGTGAAGTGGGGGATAGACAGATTACGGGTTCGGAGATAATACAAGAAACTACCAAGAAAATCATCCAAATTCAACAACGGTTAAAAACCGCCCAAAGTCGACAAAAGAGCTACGCTGACATTAAAAGAAAAGATATAGAATTTGAAATTAGAGAGATGGTCATGCTTAAATTTGCACCTTGGAAAGGCGTTGTTCGATTTGGTAAATGGGAGAAATTAAATCCAAGGTATATTGGACCATTCAAGATTATTGATCGTGTCGGACCAGTTGCTTACCGACTTGAATTACCTCAACAACTCGCGGCTGTACATAACAATTTCCACGTCTCAAATTTGAAGAAATGTTTTGCTAAAGAAGATCTCACTATTCCGTTAGACGAAATCCAAATCAACGAAAAACTTCAATTCATCGAAGAACCCGTCGAAATAATGGATCGTGAGGTTAAAAGACTTAAGCAAAACAAGATACCAATTGTTAAAGTTCGATGGAATGCTCGTAGAGGACCTGAGTTCACCTGGGAACGAGAAGATCATTAAGTACTATAGTGACCCGAACTTTATTTAACGGGTAGGTACTATAGTGACACCTCCAAATGCTTAAAATTTCGGGACGAAATTTATTTAACGGGTAGGTACTATAGTGACCCTAACTTTTCCATGTTTATATATATTAAATGAAATTGATATTTACATGATTAAGTGTTTCCAACATGTTAAGAAATCAAACTTGTTAAGACTTGATTAATTGGAATAGGTTTCATACAGACAATTGACCACCCAAGTTGACCGGTGATTCACGAACGTTAAAACTTGTAAAAACTATATGATGTCATATATATATATATATATATATATATATATATATATATATATATATATATATATATATATATATATATATATATATATATATATATATATATATATATATATATATATATATATATATATATATAGTTAACATGATATTATGATAAGTAAACATATCATTAAGTATATTAACAATGAACTACATATGTAAAAACAAGACTACTAACTTAAGGTTTTCGAAACGAGGCATATATGTAACGATTATCGTTGTAACGACATGTAATGTATATATATCATATTAAGATATATTAATACATCATGATATCATGATAATGTAACAATTTAACATCTCATTAGATATAATAAACAATGGGTTAACAATATTTAACAAGATCGTTAACTTAAAGGTTTCAAAACAACACTTACATGTAACGACTAACGATGACTTAACGACTCAGTTAAAATGTATATACATGTAGTGTTTTAATATGTATTCATACACTTTTGAAAGACTTCAAGACACTTATCAAAGTACTTCTACTTAACAAAAATGCTTACAATTACATCCTCATTCATTTTCATCAACAATTCTACTCGTATGCACTCGTACAATACACAGCTTCTAAATGTATTTACTATTGGTATATACACTCCAATAATCAGCTCTTAGCAGCCCATGTGAGTTACCTAATACATGTGGGGACCGTCATTTGGAAACTAGCATGAAATATCTAACAAAACAACAAACTAATGGAGACTATATTGACACCATAATTCACGTGTAAGAACACACACATAAACGCTTTCATTTTGCAAATTACATGCATCAAACTACTCTCTCTCAAGTGTTCTTCCATTGTTCTAAGTGTTCTTCATCATCTTCATCAAAATCTAGCTTAATCTAGTTCATAAATCCATACATAAACCAAGTTATAAAACAACTACTCAAGAACACACCAACAACACTTCCAAGTTTACTAGCTTATTTTCAATCTTGCAAATCCACTTTGAGTGATCATCCAACCTCAAGAAATCTTTCTTAATTACAGTAAGATATCTTTGAAATACAAGGTAATACTCATATTCAAACTTTGATTCAATTCCTATAACTTTAACAATCTTATTTCGAGTGGAAATCTTACTTGAATTTGTTTTCGTGTCATGATTCTACTTCAAGAACTTTCAAGCCATCCAAGGATCCTTTGAATCTAGATCTATTTTTCTCATTTCCAGTAGGTTTATCCACAAAACTTGAGGTAGTAATGATGTTCTTAACATCATTCAATTCATATATATAAAACTACCTTATTCGAAGGTTTAAACTTGTAATCACTAGAACATAGTTTAGTTAATTCTAAACTTGTTAGCAAACAAAAGTTAATCCTTCTAACTTGACTTTTAAAATCAACTAGACACATGTTCTATATCTATATGATATGCTAACTTAATGATTTAAAACCTGAAAACACGAAAAACACCGTAAAACCGGATATACGCCGTCGTAGTAACACCGCGGGCTGTTTTGGGTTAGTTAATTAAAAACTATGATAAACTTTGATTTAAAAGCTATTCTTCTGGGAAAATAATTTTTCTTATGAACATGAAACTATATCCAAAAATCATGGTTAAACTCAAAGTGGAAGTATGTTTTCTAAAAATGGTCATCTAGACGTCGTTCTTTCGACTGAAATGACAACCTTTACAAAAACGACTTGTAACTTGTATTTCCGACTATAAACTTATAATTTTTCTGTTTAGATTCATAAACTTAAGTTAAATATAAAACCATAGCAACTTGAATCACTCAAAATGGATTTAAAACGAAGAAGTTATGGGTAAAACAAGATTGGATAATTTTGCTTGTTGTAGCTACGTGAAAATTGGTAACAAATCTATATTAATCATATCTTAGCTAACTTATATTGTATTATACATGTATTCTAATATATTATGTAATCTTGGGATACCATATACACGTATGTAAATGTTTTTACATATCATATCGACCCATCTATATATTATTTGGAACAACCATAGACACTCTATATGCACTAATGTTTGAGTTAGCTATACAGGGTTGAGGTTGATTCCAAAAATATATATACTTTGAGTTGTGATCTAGCCTGAGACGTGTATACACTGGGTCGTGGATTGAGTCAAGATAATATATATCGATTTATTTCTGTACATCTAACTGTGGACAACTAGTTGTAGGTTACTAACGAGGACAGCTGACTTAATAAACTTAAAACATTAAAACATATTAAAAATGTTGTAAATATATTTTGAACATACTTTGATATATATGTACATATTTGTTATAGGTTCGTGAATCGACCAGTGGCCAAGTCTTACTTCCCGACGAAGTAAAAATCTGTGAAAGTGAGTTATAGTCCCACTTTTAAAATCTAATATTTTGGGATGAGAATACATGAAATTTTATAAATGTTTTACGAAATAGACACAAGTAAATGAAACTACATTATATGGGTGAATGATCGAAGCCGAATATGCCCCTTTTTAGCTTGGTAGCCTAAGAATTTAGGAACAGACCCCCAAATTGACGCGAATCCTAAAGATAGATCTATCGGGCCCAACAAGCCCCATTCTGGAATTTGGAATGCTTTAGTACTTCGAAATTATCATGTTCGATGGGTGTCCCAGAATGATGGGGATATTCTATATGCATCTTGTTAATGTCGCTTACCAGGTGTTCACCTTATGAATGATTTTTATCTCTATGTATGGGATGTATATTGAAATATGAAATCTTGTGGTCTATTATTATGATTTGATAATATATAGGTTAAACCTATAACTCACCAACATTTTTGTTGACGTTTTAAGCATGTTTATTCTCAGGTGATTATTAAGAGCTTCCACTGTTGCATACTAAAATAAGGACAAGATTTGGAGTCCATGCTTGTTTGATATTGTGTAAAAACTGCATTCAAGAAACTTATTTTTGATGTAATATATTCTTATTGTAAACCATTATGTAATGGTCGTGTGTAAACGGTATATTTTAGATTATCATTATTTGATAATCTACGTAATGCTTTTAAACCTTTATCGATAAAATAAAGGTTATGGTTGTTTTAAAAATGAATGCAGTCTTTGAAAAATGTCTCATATAGAGGTCAAAACCTCGCGACGAAATCAATTAATATGGAACGTTTATAATCAATATGAACAGGACATTTAACTCTGG
This sequence comes from Rutidosis leptorrhynchoides, assembly GCF_046630445.1. Lineage (NCBI taxonomy): Eukaryota > Viridiplantae > Streptophyta > Magnoliopsida > Asterales > Asteraceae > Rutidosis > Rutidosis leptorrhynchoides. Next base: position 190,394,677 of record NC_092336.1, read on the forward strand.
TCCTCTTCTCGCGTTCCACCGAACTTTAACGATAGGAATTCTGCTTTGTTTCAACTATTTGACCTCACGGCCCAAGATTTCGACAGGTTCCTTAATGAAATAAAGTTTGTCGTCGATACGCAGTTCCTCTAAAGGGATAATCAAATTATCAACGGCTGGGCACTTCTTTAGGTTGGATACATGAAAAACGTCGTGTATACCGCTGAGTGCTTGTGGCAATTCCAATCTGTAAGCTACCGGTCCAACTCTTTCAGTTATCTCAAACGGTACAACATATCTAGGACTCAGTTTACCTCGTTTCCCAAATCGTACAACACCCTTCCAAGGTGATACTTTAAGCATAACTTTGTCACCAAATTGGAACTCTATATCCTTCTGTCTAACATCGACATAACTCCTTTGACGACTCCAAGCCGTCCTCAATCGTTCCTGAATCTGTAGGACTTTCTCAGTTGTCTCCTGAATAATCTCATGACATGTCAACTGACTATCTCCCAATTCGCTCCAACAAATGGGAGATCTACACTTCCTTCCGTACAATGCTTCGAAAGGTGCAGCTTTAATGCTCGCATGGTAGCTGTTATTGTATGAGAACTCAGCTAGTGGTAAATACTTATCCCATCCGTTCCCGAAATCGATGACACATGCCCTCAACATGTCCTCAAAAGTCTGAATAGTTCGTTCGCTCTGGCCATCTGTCTGAGGGTGATATGCTGTACTCATATCTAAACGAGTCCCCATTGCTTTCTATAATGATTGCCAAAATCTGGAAGTGAATCTACTGTCGCAATCGGATATGATAGATATAGACACTCTGTGTCTAGATACGACTTCTTTAATGTAAATCTGAGCCAACTTCTCCATTTTATCAGTTTCTCTTATCAGTAGAAAGTGTGCAGACTTAGTGAGACGATCCACAATAACCCAAATAGTATCGTGACCTCCCGCCGTTCTCGGCAGTTTCGTAATGAAGTCCATGGTAATACCTTCCCACTTCCACTGGGGAATCTCTGGTTGAGTTAATAACCCTGATGGCTTCTGATGTTCCGCCTTGACTTTAGCGCAAGTCAAGCACTTACCGACATAGGTAGCAATATCAGCTTTCAAATTTGGCCACCAATAAAACGCCTTCAAATCTTGGTACATTTTATCTGATCCCGGATGAATTGAGTACTTTGACTTGTGTGCTTCCTCCAAAACTAGTTCTCCCAATCCACACTACTTTGGTACCCAAATTCGATTAGCAAAGTACCGTATCCCATCCTCCTTGATGTCAAATTTCTTATCCATTCCTCTGAGAAATTCAACATCGACATTTTCTTGCTTCACTGCTTCTTGTTGTGCTTCATGGATCTGTGATGTGAGATTCGTACGGATAACTATGTTAAGCGCTTTAACCCTAAGGGGTTTCTCTCGCTCCTTTCTGCTTAATGCATCCGCCACAGCCTTCGCCTTGCCCGGATGGTATTGAAGTTCGCAGTTATAATCGTTAAGTAGTTCCATCCAACGTCGTTGTCTCATGTTAAGCTTTTTCTGATCGAATATGTGCTGTAAACTCTTGTGGTCAGTGAAGATAGTAAACTTGGTTCCATACAGGTAGTGTCTCCATATTTTAAGTGCAAAGACAACAGCTCCTAGTTCAAGGTCATGCGTAGTGTAGTTCTGCACGTGAATCTTTAACTGCCGCGATCCATAAGCAATAACTTAATTTTGTTGCATAAGCACGCAACCCATTCCTTGACGCGAGGTATCACAACAAACAACAAAATCTTCACTTCCCTCAGGTAGAGACAATACTGGTGCAGTTGTTAACTTCTCTTTCAACAACTGAAATGCAGTCTCTTGCGGTTCTGACCACTCATACTTCTTTCCCTTATGATTCAACACGATTAATGGTCGAGCAATCTTAGAGAATCCCTCAATGAATCTCCTATAGTAACCAGCTAGACCCAAAAATTACCGGATCTGAGTTGGCATCTTTGGAGTTTCCCAATTCTTAATCGACTCAATCTTTGCTGGATCGACCTGTATTCCATTAGCCCCTACAACATGGCCAATAAATTGTACCTCTAGTAACCAAAAGTCACACTTAGAGAATTTTGCATACAACTGCTCTTTTCTAAGCATAATCAATATCGAACGTAGATGCTGTTCGTGCTCTTCCTTGTTCTTGGAGTACACCAATATATCATCAATAAACACAATGACAAATTTATCTACGTATGGCTTACACACACAGTTCATGAGGTCCATGAACACTGCTGGTGCGTTCGTCAAACCAAACGGCATCACTGTAAACTCATAATGTCCATAACATGTTCTAAACGCCGTCTTTGGGACATCAGCTTCTTTGACTCTCACTTGGTGATACCCGGATCTCAAATCAATCTTCGAATAACAACTAGATCCCTGTAGTTGATCAAATAAATCATCAATCCTCGGTAGCGGATACCGATTCTTGATTGTCAACTTGTTCAATTCTCCGTAATCAATAAACAATCTCATCGACCCATCCTTCTTCTTAACAATTAAGACCGGAGTTCCAACTCGGAAATTCATGGTTATGTGACCCACCTTCTAGTACCTGTCACAAATTTGGGCATTACAACCCTGATGTTCTTCGCCATGGGGAGCTCTTGTAGTTCTAAAGGTGCAAATCCGTATATTGTATGCGTAACGGGTGCAGCTGTTGGCACCAAATCAGTTCAAAATTCGGCTTCGCGGTGGGGTGGACGTTTAATCCCAGGACAATCTCTAATAGTCGGGACATATTCGAGTCTCTTAAATGTCGATTCATCTTTACTCCCATGTGCCAGAATTTTGAGACATTCTCATCTCATGTACTTCTGGACCTTCTAGTAATTAGTGTAACATGACGGTGTATTGATCTTCTTTCCCTACACCATTATCATCGGTGACAGGAATTCGAATAGCCTTCAGGTCATAGCTGCCTCGGTTGTATCGTCAGATGACCAGTTTGTTTCAACCACGAGGTTAAAACTTCTCAGTTTAATAGTTCTATAGAGTACACGTTGTCTAAGGAAGGTACATGTTTATAAATGTTGTGACCAAATTCTCTAGCATTAAAGCTTCTATCAGCACCGATATTGACAGCATATATAAACAGTATGATCGATGAGTGAGAACAATCTCGTGATGAATTTCATGGAAAACGAAATTGAACAAGGTGTAATGGCAACTCAAACAAAATCTGATATTTAATTAAAAAGGGTTGGTACAAACTCCCAGACGGGTGTGTCTCGCAGGAACAGATGAAGTGTAGTTCGCGTCGATGTGTTCAAAGTTGGTTGGTAATGTTTGTGGGTATAACGAAAATAATTTCCGCTTGAGAAAAGTACGTTGAGATAGAATGAGAAAGGATACGGTAACAAGTAATATTACTAGTAGTAATGAGCGATGGTGTCAGCGATAAATAGCAATGGGTTGTGATAAGCAGTGATGATAGTAGTGACGTATAAGTTGTTAGGTAGCATGCTCGCATCATAAGTATATACACATGTATTCTAATGCACCCAGTAAGGCATAATAGTCATCAGTCGGTAGACTCGTGTTTGGAAAACAAAATCATGAACAGCGGGTGGCTGAATGATAGGTAAGTTGGAAATCGAGTGGACAATATCTACTACGTATTGTTCGGGCTGTTACCAGGAAATCCTCCTCTAAAGACGTATCAGAATTGAGTTGTGATGCACAGTAGTGAGTAGTAAAGCGTGGATGTGTTAGTGGTGACGAGTAGTACTTGGTAGTGGTAAGTAGTAATGATTAGTATTGGGTAGTAGCAAGTAGCAAGGGGTAGCAGCAAGTAGTATTTAGTAACGACAAACAGTGAGAAGTAGTGATCAGTTGTGACTGGCAGTGAGAGGTGGCGTTGAGTAGTAGTTAGTAGCGTTAAACAGTGTTGAGTAGTGGTATGAGGTGACGAGTGTGTTCAAGTAGTGTCGTTGTAGTGACAAGTAGTGATCGGTGGTGGCAGTCAGTGTCAAGCAGTGACGAGTTGTGTCATGATTACAAGTTACTTACAAGTTATATTAACAATTAGTTTGCACATTGTATGTTTCTTCTCACATTTGGGATTACACGGTTTGTTTTCTAAACGTTGATTATCCAAGTAACCTACTTGACTCGGCCCCAATTCCTTATTTTGCAATGTCAGAACTTCTATATGAGTTACCGTAATGTAATCCCGGTCATTACATTACGCTATCTCACATTTCCATTCAACATCACTCCATAAGTTCAAGATGGCGTAGTCAACTTAATTTAGTTAAACCTCTCGTCGCGGGTACGTATGTGATTCGTAGTATTGCGTTTAGTTCAAGTCCATATAATATGGGTATATGGTGTATATATACGTGATGTAATGTGTAGCCCTACATGTCACATTGTGAAATAGATAGTGCAAGTGTGGTGTATAAAAGTCATCCAAGACACACGGCTATAGACTAGACTTCACTAATGCGCCCTACGGTTAGACACACTAATGTATCCTAGTTCCCTATAGCCAAAGCTCTGATACCATCTTTAACACCCCGTCAAAAATTCCTTTAACGAAATGTTAACGCTGGTCCCAGTGCTTGGCTTGACTTTTATGTGACAGCAATATTCTACAGCGGAAGCAATTAATACCTGAGAATAAAACACGCAAAATGGATCAACAATAATGTTGGTGAATCTATAGGTTTAAAGTTATGTAACAGTATCTGAAAAACAGTTATCAGAAAAATAGTTTAAATTTCCTTGACCACTAGATTTTACAAGTACAACACCAAGTTGCAAAAACGTTTGCATAATCTGAGCACCTGAATACTAGCAATGACCCGAGTATAGAAACCACTATACACGCCCTTACCTTGTAAAATGTTATACACTTGTTTGAGTGTATCTAATATTCAAAATAAATGTACCACAGCTAATAATGTAGGGTGAGGTTGTCAACCTAACGGATCCGTCCATCTAAATTGTGCTTACACCGATGGTATTAAAAGTATTCAAGCTAGAGGCTTTGTGAACAAACTCAGTACGCATATATAGTACTCGTGTCAATACGAAATCATTTGATAAATTAAGTATAACATCGTGTATTCTCATCCCTGAAAACATGTAAAAAGTGGGACTGTAGACTCACCTTTGAATAAAGCTCGGATTGAAAGACAAAACTTGTACGGTTTACAGCTGAATAATGCAACCTAAGTATACGTATTTAGGTTGGTCAATATATGTATCTTAAATAAGGGTGGTTTCATAGTATAAGTTTTCTTATTGCTCGACTCGATGCGTTTTAAAGTAAAAGTCAACAAATAGTCAACTAGATCATGCAAGTCAAACAAAGTCAATTGAAGTCAAACCGAAAGTCAAACTTGGTCAACGTGGTCAACTAAAGTCAAAATCAGTAGGTTCATGTCAAATGTTGGTCAACATGTCAAACCTAAGTCAAACAATACGTTTCAGGTCATGAATGATCATTTTCACAATGTCAGTTTATCGTTGTGCACAAAGTTCATGAACACGTAGCATACTTAGCACATTATCTCATAGTACAAAATTCAAGTAAGAATGGAAAACTCCAGATCATAAATATACTTAAAATCGATTCCAAAAAGTCTGGCCAGGGTCTCATACGATAATTAAAAGTCAGGAATCAGAAGGGGTACATTTGGGGTTTGCCAAGTCAATTTCTGACCGCACACTGATTTCGTTTTGGCTATAACCGGAGTTAGGAACATTCAAATGATACAAGATCAGTGGCCAAAGTTCAAGGACAAGTCAAACTAACACCTATCAAAAATCGAGCAATTTTTGTTTAGCCGATTTGTACATTTTATTCATGCAAGTTGAATGTTCAATTTTTCAGTTTAATTCAGAAGTCATACAAAGTATGACACTAGTGTGCCCAATGCATAAAGTTTAAAAGATTGACATTAACTAACCATAAGTCACATATCATGTTAAGTTTCATTTTCCAGAAGCATACATGCTAAATCAATAAACACAAACCATAGAGTATAAAATAGGGAGCAATTTACAGATTCGATTCTAGTTTAGCTAGTCACATTCGCACGCGATTATCCGAAGATCTAGATACAATTAGCCTATGATATATACATGAAAGGTGAAGTACTTTTTGTGTACATTCCAAATATTCAAATCTTTAATCATAGAAGTTAACACCTTTTATCATACAAGGCTGTTTTCATGCAAGTGCTGTATAAATCCACCTTTACACTAAATCAAGCATATCTTGGGTTATACATAAGCAAACGACATGATATCCTAGTGTAACTTGAGTGTTTTTAAATTATCTTT